>NW_024375011.1:0-381 GCF_014805655.1 Passer montanus | reverse complement strand
AAGGAGCCCCCCAGGAGGGGGACAGACCCCCGTGCGAGGAGCTGCACCGGCTCCATCTTCTGGACTGAAACTTCTGCACGGGCCCCGTGGGTGTGAGACCCCCCCTGGGTGTGCAAGGGGCCCCCGTGGTGCAGCCCCCCAGGACCCCCCCAATAAACCCCCCCTGCTCCTCTCCCGGGGCTGCGGCGCCTTTATTGAAACAAAGGGGGCTGGGGGCTTTGGGGGGACCCTTGGGGCTTTGGGGGACCCCTGGACTTTGAGGGACCCCGAACTTTGGGGGAACCCCAGGTCTGGGGGTCTGGAGGGGCTTTGGGGGCCCCTCGGGGTCTGTGAGAGGTCCTGGGGGGGATTTGGGGCACCCCTGGGTTTTGGGGGGATCCC
>NW_024375010.1:0-381 GCF_014805655.1 Passer montanus | reverse complement strand
TTTGTCTCAATTTAATAGATTTATAACTTTTTAAGTAGTTTTATAATGGTTTTGTTGCTTTTTTTGCCTTTATTCTGTGTTCCTTTTAGACATCCTGTTAAGAAGCGTGGCCTATGTTGAACAATCGGTCCTTATAGCAAACTACAAACTGTTTGGAAAATATCTAAACTAGTGTCACTTTTGGCCAGGAGATGACAATGGTTTTGTCTTCCAAGAGGTATAAAAAGGTTGTCAGGTATTGTTATTTACCTGCTGAGTAGTAGGCATGAATTTGAGCCTTTTGCTGCATCTGAAAAATACCACGTAAATATACAGATGTTGTGGGCTTGTTTGCTTGCAGGTTTTTTTAAGCAACAATGAGTTTATACTGGAAAAGAGAGA
>NW_024375009.1:0-381 GCF_014805655.1 Passer montanus | reverse complement strand
ACACTGGGGACACTTGGGGACATTGGGGGAACTGGGGACATTTGGGGAAAAATGGGGAAAAAATGGAGAAATTTGGGAGAAAAAATGGGGAAAATTTGGAGAAAAAAATGCAGAAAAATGGAGAAATTTGGGAGAAAAATGGAGAAATTTGGGAGAAAAAATGGGGAAAATTTGGAGAAAAAAATGCAGAAAAATGGAGAAATTTGGGAGAAAAAATGGAGAAATTTGGAGAAAAATGGAGAAATTTGGGAGAAAAATGGAGGAAAATTGGGGGGAAAATGAGATTTTGGGACACTTTGGGGACATCGGGGACATTGGGGACTTTGGGGGAAAAAATGGGGAAAAAATGGAAAAATTTGGGAGAAAAAATGGGGAAAATTG
>NW_024375008.1:0-381 GCF_014805655.1 Passer montanus | reverse complement strand
GGCCACTGACCGCAGCCACTCACTGGCCATCGTTGTCACATGGTCCCAGGTGACCCCTGGGGTGCTCTCGTAGGCAGCCAGGACCCGGCCCAGGGAGATGGGCGGCTCATCCTCGCGGTGCCACCAGGTGAGGCCAGCGTGGTCCAGGGTGAAGGAGAGCTGATGGGTGAAGCTCTCCAGGGCCAGGTGCAGGAACCCTGGGGACACGGCCAGCATCACATCCCCATCCAGCCTGGCTGTGGTGGCCACCAGCTCGCCCAGGGTGGCCACCACGGTGACCTGCAGCTCCAGCAGCTGGGAGTGGGACAGCTGGGGAGGGGACAGGAGAAGTGTTAGTGACCTGGTGGCACTTGACTCCTGCAGTGGCCCCTGTGCCCTCCC
>NW_024375007.1:0-381 GCF_014805655.1 Passer montanus | reverse complement strand
GGACTTAAAGAATGCAGTTGCAGATCTCAAAACACCATCCCCATAAGACAAGCCACCACAACAGAACTTCAAAGCATAAACAGCACAGCAGGAAGGATCTAATTCCACACCTTTACCTCCAGCAGAGGGAAAAGTTTGGAATTAGCACAGCAGAAAAATTGAACTCTACAGACTGTGGGAAAGAAACCCACTGCTTATACCCATGCCAGCCCATGTTGTGGGAAATCGGTGACCACCCTGGGAATATCCAGGACCTGACCCATATAAAAGTGGTACCTCCAGAACGACAACCTGGGGACTCCCACCCCAGGGAAGACCAGGGTAAAGAAGGACCAGCAGAACACTGCAGGAATCAACATGGTGGTGACATCTTTTGCTTAA
>NW_024375006.1:0-381 GCF_014805655.1 Passer montanus | reverse complement strand
CCCCCGCGGCTGCAGGGGGCGCTGTGCCGCCTCTCCGCACGGCAATGGCGGCGCGCTGGGTGGCGGCAGCGGCTGCAGCGGGAACCTCGGAGCGGGGGCTGGAACCGCGGGGACGAGCAGACTCCGGAGCTGCAAACGAAATGTAACAGACACTGCGCAGCTGTAGCAGGAGCCGAGGGGTGTCCCGGCAGGCGGGGGTGCTGAGTTACAGGGCAGTGAAAAACCCGGAGCAGTGGCAGAGAAGCGGCGGCGCTGGGCAGTGGCCGCGCTCGGCTCCCGGCTCCCTCGGAGGGGGAGGAGGCTCGGGGATGCCGGGGTTTGCCCCGAGGCACCTGAGCAGATGGTGAGGGTCCTTTGTGAGGTGAGGCAGGTGGTAATAAG
>NW_024375005.1:0-381 GCF_014805655.1 Passer montanus | reverse complement strand
AAGGACAAGGACAAGGACAAGGACAAGGAAGAGAAGATAGGTGAGGTTGGGCTGGAGATGGCACCAACCCTGGGGCTTGTTCATCTTTTCTGGCAAACATAGAGAGTTCTTAGGTCCTCCCAGGTCAGATGGGTGAAAGAGAATTAAGCTTCAGTACATCTGTCATGACCCACAGGGGACTGCCCAAGCCAATTTGCTGATTTTGTAGCTATTTCCTCCTTTGCCAACTTATGCTGGTTTTCCTCAGTCTCACAGAACCTACTAAGGGACAGTGGCACATCCTGCTACTCAACAAAAACTTCAATAAAATGCCTATTTCAGAGAACCCCAAACTTGTTTGGATTGGAAGGGCTCATCCTATTCCCCCCCTGCCATGGGCAG
>NW_024375004.1:0-381 GCF_014805655.1 Passer montanus | reverse complement strand
GGAGAGTCACACATTTTCTCCCATTAGATGCCCAGCCTTCACCTGTAAACACATTAAGTAATTGCAGTACTGCAGTATGTTAACCAGAGTCCATGAGCATGCTTAACTGAGCAAGATAACCAAGAACGACCAGAACAAATGCTGGATTTATCTTCCCATCTAAGCAGAGGCAACACTGCAGGTAAAACTGCTGTCAAATGGTCATTTTGAGAAACCACTAAAAAACTTGGTGGGTACTTTGTCAATTTCCACATGTGACAGATGTTCTTTGTGACACCAAATTCAAACATAGTGCCCAAAGCCACATTCTTGTCCTGAATAAGGCTCACAGTGCTGCTCTCCTAACTTCATGCATGTTATAACATGAAAACACATCCTCTT
>NW_024375003.1:0-381 GCF_014805655.1 Passer montanus | reverse complement strand
CAGCGGGGACATTGGGGGGACATCGAGGGGACAGCGGGGACAGTGGGGGCATGGCGGGGACAAGGGGGACATCGAGGGGACAGCCGGGACACTGGGGACAGCAGGGGCACAGCGGGGACACTGGGGACATTGGGGACAGCGAGGACAGCAGGGGGACATCCGGGACATTGGGGACATTGGGGACATTGAGGGGAAAGTGGGGACACCGAAGGGACAGAGGGGACGCTGGGGACATTGGGGACAGTGGGAACATTGGGGACAACGAGGGGACATTGGGGACATTGAGGGGACAGCGGGGACAGCAGGGACACTGGGGACACAGCGGGGACACCGAGGGGACATCGGGGCGGGGCACTGGGGACACCGGGGGGACACTGGGGA
>NW_024375002.1:0-381 GCF_014805655.1 Passer montanus | reverse complement strand
GGGGAGGGTCTGGGGAGGGGTCGGGAAAGGGGCTGGAAGTGAGACCGGGGTTTGGGGAGGGGTTGGAAGGGGATGGAACTAGGAGAGGGGTTGGGGAGGGACTGGGAAAAAGGCTGGAAAGGGGCTGGGAGAGGAGTTAGGAAGGGGCTGGGGAGGGGTCGGGAAAGGGCCTGTGGGGGGATGGAAGTGGGAGAGGGGTTAGGAAGGGGCTGGGGTTTGGAGAGGCGTTGGGAAAGGGGCTGGAAGCGGGGCTGGGAGTGGAATAGGAAGAGGCTGGAGAGGGGCTGGGGTCTGGGGAGGGGCTGGGAGAGGAAGGGGATTGGGAGAGGGGCTGGGAGTGGGATGGGGAGGGGTCTGGGAAGGGGGTGGGAACGGGACTGG
>NW_024375001.1:0-8357 GCF_014805655.1 Passer montanus | reverse complement strand
AGGAAATTAACTTCCATTTTATCTCAGAGTTTTCTACCTCCCTACTGTAGTTTTTGTATTTCCCAGTTTCCCCCTTGCTCTTTTTGCTTATGGAAGTCAAGAATCCTGATAAAATGCTGAAGTCAGTGATATGCCTGCTAAAGCAGTTCCCTGGAAAGCATGCCATGCCAACTGATCTGCAGAAATAAATATACTAATTTATTTTAGATCTGCAGGAATAAATCAAATGTTTGCCAGAGGAGCCTAAGCAGATAAGATGGAAACAAGCAAAAGCTGCACACCTGCTGCAATTGTTTGAGAGGGAGGATTCACATTTCACTAAAATACCACATTTTATGTTCCTGAGATTAATCCTATTACTCTTTGGCTGGAATCCTGATGCTGCTCCCATTTAGTGGACAGCACATTTAATCATATTTTTATACAGCTCATAAAGCAGATGAAGTCTCTTCTGTGTATGTCACCAAGTCCTGTGGGGCCACAGCTCCCTGTACTGGAGATGGAAGGTGCTGGTTTGGAGTAAAAGCATTTTGCAATGGCCAGAAGGTTGAGTCTGTGGCATGTGGCAAACCTTGCTCTTCTCTGGGGTTTCCAGCAGGAGTGATCCCAGGGCTGTAAGAGGTTTGCTCCTTTGCTGTACATTATGGCACCCCTCACACAAGTTATTGGATCATCTTTGGCATTTCAGGTGGCATGATCAGTCTCCTGAGAGAAAATGGGAATGCTGCAGTGCTGCACCCTTCACTTCTCACTTGCACAAGCCAGGCTGTCACCAGGGCTCAGCAGCACTGTCTCTCAGGGCACCGAGCACTTGGCTTTCCAGATCTTTCTCTGCTGAACATGGAAAGCACAAAGGATATTTACAGAATGAAGAAGCCTGAAAACTTTGGAAATGTACTTGCAAATAGTTTCTTATCTCTACAGTTAGCTTTGCTTCTAGTTGGATATCTTTTTACTGGAAGTACATGACCTCTTATTTACTCTCTCCTTGCCCTTCCAGGTTAAATTCTGCATTATCCTCCAAATCTGTACATAGTTCTACCTGTGCTTTTGCCATGTCCAGCCAGATCTCACCACCTCACCTGACAGTCCTCAAGTAATTGCAAGCTTTTTTTTAGCACCATGTTTAACGAATGCCACTAAGCATTCTTCATTTTAAGAAAGAACAAAAAGCTCCTATAATATTTTGCTACTGTTGAAAAGCAAGTTTCCTGGCATTTTACATTTCTTACAGATGAAGGAAACCTCTGCAGCTCCACTGAGTTAATGGGATCTACTCACATCTAACTTGCTGACAGCTGGGGCACTTGTTTCTGTATTCACCTCCCACTGCACCATTTTCTGTGCAGTTCCCTGAGGATCAGTGGAGATGAAGAGGATGCTGACAGTCCTAACTCAATTCCAGCCAGAAAGTGCAGGAACTGGCCTGCATTGACCCTGGTGCTGCAGATCCCCTCCCACTTGGTGCAGGGAGCTGTGACACCTCTGACTGCTGTGTGACACCCTTCCCCTCAAAGGAGCAATGCAGCTCTGCAGTACTGCCAGAGGATGCCAAAAATGCTCATCTGCCCCAAGAGACTCACCTGGATCTCTGCAGAAACCACTGCCAAAGCAGGTGAGATACGGAACTGCCACAGCTCCTGTGGTGTCCCTGAGTCACCACAGAGAGAGAGACATTTCCACAGATTTAACAACAGAACAAGGGGAAAAGGGGGCGGGGGGAAGACTCAAATGGAAGCTCTAAAAGCCCATCCAGAAAAGACACCAATAGATTTCATATGATGGCAGCTGCAGGAAATTCACTTATATCCCAAGGGAAAAGCAGTAGAAACCCTTCACACACGTACAACAAGACATTCAAACCCACTGAATCACCAAAAGGCAAGGAGCCCTTGCTCAGAGCTCTGGGCATGAGCCAAGGGCACGTTTGTTTGTATCAGTAACAGAACAGAAGCTGTTAATGGTGGCTGCTCATGGTGATAACTGAGCTCTCTTCTGTCCATATGTCAGGAACAGAATTTGATTTTCCATGTCTGCCTGAGCTGTTTCCTACTTCACTTATGCTACATCAGGCTGTGGGCACACAGTTGTCAAAACAGAAGAGATAACAGAGATGGAGAATAAATTGATTAGGGCAGACCTGCAAGAGGTTGGCACAGGAAGAACCAGCTGGGAGAGGACTGGGATACTTCAAGAGGTGAAGCACAAGAAAGAATGCAAATTTAAATGCATGTTTACTTTCCACAGTGCTTTGTGTCTTCAGGCAATTACTAGCAACACTCAGCAACACTTCCAAATAAAGCAGCCATTTAAGGAAGGAAAACACCAACTAGTGCTCCAGTGGGTTACAGGCAGTTGCAGGCAATCCCAATCCCTCTGTGACAAGGTCCTAATGACTGGCTGGGCTGGGAAGGAAATTCCAGCCTCTCTTTCCTGAACTCTGCATATTTTTGTTTCACAGGCCAGGGAGCAGAGCTGTTTTTATTCCCTCTCTTCTGCAGTGGCAGGCACGGAGCACTGCCCTCAGCTGGGCTAACTGCATCTCCGTGTGTTTTAGACAGGGGGAGTGGACACTGGCCTGGTCTGGGACAGGGCTCTGCCCCCACTGAACAAAGATCATTCCTGGACCTGTTTCAGCAGGAATGCCCAGTTTGCTTCCTTCATCAGGAGCTTCCCAGCAACAGCAAAGCTAAACTGCAGAGCAGCCTCCCAGAACCCTCACTTCTCCATCTTCACTCAAGGCTCATCTAGAATTAATTCAGTAGTTCCACAGCCATGTAAAATAAGCATATTTTTCTTAATGAATATAGGATTTAATAAATTTAAATTTCAAAATATTTAATAAATTTAAAAAGTAAGTTTCTGAATTATAATTTAGGAGGATTTTCAATTAAAAAACTGCTGTAAAAATAAAGACAAGGTTTATCCCACTGCAGTACTGTCTCTCAAACAGTTCTGATCCATAAATGTTTTAATCAAGATTCATCTACCAGACCTTAGTTTCACTGGATGACTCCATCATTGAATTGATACATGAATTAATAACCACAATATTACTCTATTTCTTTTACAATCAAAGCAGAAAAATATCCGAACCTTGCCAGAAACGGATATTAAAGGGTTTCTAAAGCCTCACATTTAAAATAACTTTAAAATACTTTAACTGAACATATTTGGAAATGCAAATCTAATGGTTTCAAAGGAAATCTCAGATTGTGTAAATTAAGCCAGAATTTAGGAAATCTAATCATAAAGCATTATTCCCCCCCCTCCCCCGCATCATTAGGAATTGTGAGGATACTTCTCTGAGCTGTTAGGAAGAAAAAATATTTTAAAAAATAACATATGCTATCACTTTCTTCTGCTTAACTTTTACATCATAGCTTATGTACAGCTTCATGGACCATATTCCTGGGCTCTATTAAAATCTAATTCCTGTGTGCAAGTAAAAGAAGTACAAGTACTCCATGAAAACAGTGGATCCAGGAGTGAAAACTTGCAAGGTAAAAGGAACAGCTAAAGCACAAGATTTAAAAATTAAAAAAAAGGCAAAAAGAGCACGAACTAATTAACATTCTAAGGATTAATTTAGGCACAGAACATCTGTTTTCACATGTCCCTCTGATGAGATCCAACGTGAGGCCTTGTGTTGGTTGGTTTTGAAGCTGTATTTTATTATCCAAGAAAAGGTTCTGAGTACAGATTTTGATAGGGATTATAAATATCTTAGTAACACAGGGATCTCTGGGCCCCTTCTAACTACTCTTACGTCCTTTATTTCCACTTGGCTTGTATCCATACATCATTCTCTATTCCTTGCTGAAACATTCTCCACCGGGCACATTTACAGTTTATATTCTATTTGAACAACATGGAATGTTCCATCCCTCATCTGCTTTCCCACAAAACAGGACATTTTAATTCTTCTTTCCTGTATATTCTGCTACACAACCAGCTGATCAGACAAAGCCCTTACCCATTTCTTTAATTCTTCTGCACTTGCTATTCCCCTAATTTAACAGCTTGCTTTCTAACAGCAGTTCTCAAGTCTTGTTCACATAGGGCCAAAGAAGATCCCAGGGTTCTAACAATAAAGAAACCATCTGCAGCACCATTACAAATATTTCTTAATCTGAAAAGTTTCTAAGTCCCCCGCTTGCCCTCCTGATTATAAATACAAAATAGAAACTGTTTTAAAATCCAGACAAATGTCCCTGGTGGATCTCTCTTTGGACAAGGCTGATGGATTTCTATCAGAGAATAGCCATGCAGAAATTTAAGTCTTTTAACACAGCAAATCTGACAAATCCACACTGACCACGGTAATTAAACAATTCAGACTCAGTGATCAGCAGAAATAATTCATGCACACACTGAGCTGTCCTTGCAAATTAAGACTCAGGCAATTTGGTGGGCTCTCAGCGATGGTGGCACTGATGTTTTTTACCTGCACCCATTCTATGTGGAACACATTCCTCAGGCTTTCAGCACTGGCCTACCCAGACCTTCTTATGAATAAAGAGTTATTTTCATTAATTAAGTGAACTATTCCCACCACAATTAGCAAGGGGCTTGTTTTCCTATCTGCAGGTAACACAAACTTGCAGGTCATTAACTCCTCTCCCCCCACTAGATAATGTCATTAACACATGCAATAATGATGTTTTCCATTGCTCTGTGTTACTTCACTGAGCATCACAACGACAAGATAAAGTACTGAACTGACAGCAAAATCTTTTCAACTCGACCACCCCCAGCCAAACATTAATCAGTCTCTAACTTGGTCATCACATCAAAATAATTTCCCAGGGAAAAAACCACTCAACTTGTTGACTGCTGAACAAATTGAAGCAGGAAAGAGCTTTTTGTATTTTTAAAGGAATAATTGATTCTGTGGCTCTGTGGCTGCTGGTCAGCACAAGAGTAATTAGAATCATCGTGACTAATGCACAGACCATTTTACAGGCCTTTCTTATTAGCACAAACATTCCTCAGCTCACCTCTGCTGTGCTGGGCCAGGATGTTGCCCCTGTGCTTGGGAGAATCAGTTGTTAAACTACATATACAGATCTTATTAGGCAGAGCAAAGAAATCCTATGTATGCTTTAGTTTATTAAAAGCAGAATTGAACTTGCTATTAAGGTACTGCTCTGAGCGTGTCTGTCTAATTATGTGGGCCCCCAAAGTGAAACAAAATCCCTTCTGTTTCATCTTGGGTGTGTTATCAGTTTTGATTGGCATGTGTGTATCAAAAAAGAAGGGTTTTAAAAATACTGACCACCTTCTTCTTATTCCCCTTTTGGAAGTGCCAGTTTGGAGCTCTGGCAGTTCACTGCTCCCTTTTGGAGAACCTGAAAACAAAGACCAGTGTACTCTGTTCTTGTCAGACACAGACATTTTCCCACCTCCTGTATAAATCCTGTGCTCCTCCTGCATCTTCTGAAACTCTCATATTTATGAGCAGACAAATAATCTGTTCCTCAAAGACTTCCATGCATTCCCTTGCCCTCCACTTGTACCTGCAAAGCGATTGTGATTCCAGCTGTGTCACTGTTAAATATGCCATTAATTACCTCAGGAAGGCATCAGACCATACTCAGAACAGACTGTAAACATTTGATGTCATTAGGTAATGCACTGAGGCTGTTTTTAGTGCCATAACAGCTCTATTTATATACTGTGCTGCATAATTAGCTACTAATGAGGCTCTAACTTTCACTGCTGTAAGGCCTAGATAGCTGTTCCTCTTTCAATGAATTCATTTTTGCTGTCTCATTAACACACTAAAAAACCTGCAAATTGTGTTTTAATTAAACGCTAAACTACCTCTGTCTGGAGAAACTAATGAACAGATACACTCCAAGGGAGATGCAAGAATGTTGCCAGTCAAGAGGACAAATTCCTTGCCAGAAGAGCAACACAAAAACATAACACAGCTCACTCTCTTATTTCAAGGGCAGGCTCTTCTCTACTTTCTCCCTTTTTTCCCCTTAATTTTCTTTTTTTATACCTTCAGCAAGGCTGCCTACTCTCAGATTGACAAATTGCAAGCCAGACCCTAAGGAACAGCAAGACTGTCTTAAAATCACAAGGTGTGTGTATTTTGAGCCTTCCTGATGCTTGCTGTTCCCATCAGTCTTCTGGATCACACTTCCTGGCTCTTTCCTGCTGCAAGGGCTGAAAACACCACAGCAGAAACTCATCTAACTCCACGACTCCACAACCACTGCAATAAAATCATGAGCACTGACCACAGAGCTTCATTTCCTGACTGCTGAGGGCACTTCAAGCAGTTCATCAAGGGACATTGTCAAATACAGCAAGTCACCAGGTGGAAACAAGGTTTGAAATACACTGGGGAAGGAAGAGCATCCCACTAATCTGACCAACACCCACACAGAGGCAACTGATTGTACAGCGCTCCAGTGCTGGAAACAGACACTCAGGTTTTTCAAAAAGACCTCTTAAGGCAACATAAAAGTCAAATGGAAAATGACATTCAGAACTCATGTTCCACACTGTATTAAAGCACTGTGAACACATCCATCTGCAAGGAAATAACCCAGGAGCAGGACAGAACAAACAGCAATTAACACAGGAGAGAAGGAAGCAGCACTTTGAAACAGTACAGACAGTTCAAGGAATATTCAGGAACAAGTTCCCCTAAGATCCTACAATTAGTGGCAAAGAAGGGACTGCATAGTTCTTCCTGGAAATTGCTGACAGGAGCTGTCTCAGAGAAATACAGGGGGGAAAAGATCACCATGTAAAGGTTTCTGGATTAACTGCCTGCTTCCCCTGCAAACACATGATCCTGAACTTGCTGTTCTGCCTCACTTCATGGGATAACTGGGAGCTCACTTCTTGGGATGACTGCAAGGTCACTTAGAAGATGACACCAGACCCCTATAAACTGCCAGGAGTTCTGGTTTTCAGTCTTAAATTCAGTACTTCATTCCCATCTCCTTCATGTGAGGAGTTCCTTAATCTCTCATGAAGGGTTTTCCTAATATTCAACTAAGTGGTGGATATTAGGAATGCTTAGCAGCCTACTCTCCCTAAAGATGAAAATCCAAATTAAGCCAAATTAATTAAGAATTAATTCCCTTTAAATCACAGCCCAAATTTCTCTCACTGATCAATTATTTATGGCATGAAATGATTTACAGGACACAAGAGCAGATTAAATTAGGTGACAAAAGTGATTTCAACTCTCATCAGAAATTTTCCATCCTGTTTTTTAGAAATTCACCTTTGAAAGATAAGTTTTGGCCTGTTTACAAGGCTCTGTGTTTTGACTTTGTTTCACACAGAGCCCCAGTTCCATTTTCATTCTATTACAAGCCCTTCTCTCTTCCTGCTCGAAGGGATAATTCTGGAAACTGGGCTTTAAAGGAACCTGTCACCTTCTGGAATCTCTGAAAGTCTTCCGAGATCGCTGGAAAAGTACTGGCCCCTTGCAACCACTTCACACCAGGACTCTGAATATCAATAAAGCTGCAATGAATTAACTCTGTTATTGCCCTTCAGTGGAATAACTCAGCCCAAGTATTCGGGTTTTTTCTGGTGAATGAAAGATTGTGTTATTTAAGCAGTTGAATGCACAAAGATGGCTACACAGTTACATGAGAACATTTGAACTTCTGGATACTCCTTTTGAAATCTCTTTATTTGAGCCCCTGGATCCTGCAGTCAGAGGTAGTAGCAACTGCTAATACTTTACTTTTTTTAAGACTAAGTCTTTCTGACAAAAAAAAAGGCAAATAATCAAAGTAAAACTTTTTTTTCTCATGATCACCTATGAAGGCTGAGCAAACAGAATTAGAGCAGCAAGCTGGTCTTTAGCAAAAAAAAAACTTTCACAAGTATTTTAATGCATTGCAGATACCATTAGAGAAGGATATGAGACAGTCTTCAGCCCAGATTTATGGAGAAGAAAGAGTCATTTAAAAGGATCTATAGCTTTACTCCTCGAATATCCTCTTGAATTATGTACCACACTGCACAAATCTGATCTATTACAAAGGCAACAAAATTGCTTTAGGAAGCATTTCCCTCTGTCTTGTTGATGAGGATTATCTGTTTACAAATGACAGAATGAGGAGCTGACATATTTTATCGAGTGCTTCTCATAAATCCCAAGGAATCTTGTTCAATACACTGCCAGGTGATGATTTTTAAATGCTCAGGAGAGTTTTCAATTCAAACATATGTGTGTTTTAATGAGTCACACAAAAAATGGTGCAAGCAGGATGCTGTGTGTGAGGAAGAGCATTCAAAGAGCAACAGCTGCACGAAAGCACGGTTAGAAAAACCAGAAAACATTTGAAATATGGAATAAAATGGTCAATAAAGGC
>NW_024375000.1:0-381 GCF_014805655.1 Passer montanus | reverse complement strand
CAGCCCCTCCTGGGCATTCCCTGAGCCACACCCAGGTGGGACAGGTGCCCCCAGGTACGACAGGTGTGGCTGTAGTTCTTCCCAGGTGGGACAGGTGTGGCTGTAGCTCTTCCCAGGTGGGACAGGTGTGGCTGTAGCCACTCTCAGGTGGGACAGGTGCGGCTGTAGCCGCTCTCAGGTGGGACAGGTGTGGCTGTAGCTCATGGCACCCAACCCTGGGCATGCCCCACACCTCGCCCAGGTGGGACAGGTGTGGCTATAACCACGTCCAGGTGTGACAGGTGTGGCTGTAACCACTCGTAGCCATTCCATGGTACCCTCTAGATGTTCCCCAGGTGCGACAGGTGTGTTCTACCTGTCCCAGGTGCAGAAGCTGCAGGC
>NW_024374999.1:0-2568 GCF_014805655.1 Passer montanus | reverse complement strand
GTCACCCCTGGACCCAGTGAGTAGCATTTCTGCATCCCTTCTTTCAGGCCAGACAAGCATGCCTTACTGTTGCCCTGTGCCACTGGGGCACAAAGCCCCCTCTGCCCATGCCCTGAATAAGCTTCAGAGGGCTCCAGACAGAAAGCAAGACTGAGCACCTCCTCCTGCCTTCTCCTCTTTGGCTTGCAGTTAGGTTCCCAGCTTCGCTTCTTTTCTTGTCTCCTTCTCTGTCCCAGGTGACTACACCACGGATCCTGCCAACAAACACGTCTACCATAGCGCACCAGCGAATAGCCTGGCGTCTCGGCCCAAGGACCTAAAAGGTTTCCGAACACCAGGTATGGAACTTGGGGAAACAGACACTCTTACAGCCTGTGTGTCCTCCAGGGAGTATCTGCAGCTTCTTCAACAGGCCTAGCAAAAAGCCTAGGCAGCAAGACACAGTGTGTGCTCAACAAGCTTTTTCCTGTTCCACAGCATCAACTTCTCCCATCTCACAGAAGAACTGGCAGCTCTGGCTTCAAACAGCCAAGGCACACTCCATGCAACAAAAGCCAGAGGCATTGGGATGAGGGGCAGGACACCCTTCTTGCTCCTCACAACCAGCTTGGAAGGCTGACTCTCTTCCACTCAGGCATTGCACCCTTTCCCACAGGACTGACCTATCCCATCTACCAACTTCTCCCATCTCACAGAAGAACTGGCAGCTCTGGCTTCAAACAGTCAAGGCACACTCCATGCAACAAAAGCCAGAGGCATTGGGATGAGGGGCAGGACACCCTTCTTGCTCCTCACAACCAGCTTGGAAGGCTGACTCTCTTCCACTCAGGCATTGCACCCTTTCCCACAGGACTGACCTATCCCATCTACCTATTCCATTTCCAGGTCCTGGCACCTACACCCTGCCAAGGATTCTGGGACCCCACACAGCGTACACTCATGCCGAACCGTGCTACTCCATGAAGGGGAAGAGTAATTACCAGAGCTGTTTTCAAGACGTGGCAAAGGTGAGCTGTGCTTGTCTGTTCTCTCACAGCAGCAGCAGAAGCTCAGCTGCACTGCTCA
Source organism: Passer montanus (assembly GCF_014805655.1). Lineage (NCBI taxonomy): Eukaryota > Metazoa > Chordata > Aves > Passeriformes > Passeridae > Passer > Passer montanus. Next base: position 1,503 of record NW_024374999.1, on the reverse strand, counting down.
GGACAGAAGGGCCCCAATGCCTGCTTTATCCCCACATAAGACACATTACCCTGCACCTGCAACAAAGCACAAGAAGCTACAGGGCCTCTGGCTCTGCCATTACCAGTAACACCGACACCTGCAGCCTCTCATTATTCCACACCAGCAGCTTTGGCACGGTACAGCTCACTGGCACTAATGGCAACAATCTCCCTCGTCCTCTGGGAAATCTACCTCTCTTCCCAAGGAGCCCTCATTCCCAAGGCTCCAGACCTCCCCCACTGCTCCTCTGGCCAGCCACCTCAAGCAGCACACTACTCATGGACACCCACGAAGAATTCACACTGTCTCTTGTACCCACCAACCTCATTGCTTCTCTTGCAGACACCAGGTCCTGCAGCATTCACCTCCTCCTGCCTTCTCCTCTTTGGCTTGCAGTTAGGTTCCCAGCTTCACTTCTTTTCTTGTCTCCTTCTCTGTCCCAGGTGACTACATCACAGATCCTGCCAACAAACACATCTACTATACTGCACCCACGAGTCTCATGATGTTCCGGCCCAAGGACTTTAAAAGGTTCCGAACACCAGGTATGGAACTTGGGGAAACAAACACTCTTACAGCCTGTGTGTCCTCCAGGGAGCATCTGCAGCTTCTTCAACAGGCCTAGCAAAAAGCCTAGGCAGTAAGACACAGTGTGTGCTCAACAAGCTTTTTCCTGTTCCACAGCATCAACTTCTCCCATCTCACAGAAGAACTGGCAGCTCTGGCTTCAAACAGCCAAGGCACACTCCATGCAACAAAAGCCAGAGGCATTGGGATGAGGGGCAGGACACCCTTCTTGCTCCTCACAACCAGCTTGGAAGGCTGACTCTCTTCCACCCAGGCATTGCACCCTTTCCCACAGGACTGACCTATCCCATCTACCTATTCCATTTCCAGGTCCTGGCACCTACACCTTGCCCAGGGTTCTGGGACGACACACAGCATACACTCATGCTGAACCATGCTGCATCATGATGGGGAAGAGTAAATACCAGAGCTGTTTTCAAGACGTGGCAAAGGTGAGCTGTGCTTGTCTGTTCTCTCACAGCAGCAGCAGAACCTCAGCTGCTCTGCTCAGCACAGAAGCCCAAGAAACCACAAGGCCTCTGGCTCTGCCATTACCAGTAACACCGACACCTGCAGCCTCTCATTATTCCACACCAGCAGCTTTGGCACGGTACAGCTCACTGGCACTAATGGCAATAATCTCCCTCGTCCTCTGGGAAATCTACCTCTCTTCCCAAGGAGCCCTCATTCCCAAGGCTCCAGACCTCCCCCACTGCTCCTCTGGCCAGCCACCTCAAGCAGCACACTACTCATGGACACCCACGAAGAATTCACACTGTCTCTTGTACCCACCAACCTCATTGCTTCTCTTGCAGACACCAGGTCCTGCAGCATTTGATAGGGTGGATCTGGACGTCTACAAAACCAGGGCTCCCAAGTACTCAATGGGACTAAAAACCAAATTTGCTGGGAAGG
>NW_024374998.1:0-381 GCF_014805655.1 Passer montanus | reverse complement strand
AGGTGCCTTCCAACCCAAATTATTTCATGATTATGTGCTTCCCAGATAAGACATACTTGGTCCACTACGGCTTTAATGAAAATTGGTTCTACTTCAAGCAAAAAAGTTACTAAAAATCAATGCTACTAAAAGCTACTCAAAATCAATTCTGAAATCGTTACACTGCAGGTCCTAAACAAACAAAATAAATAAAATCACTTACATCTTCCAATTCAGTAGCTGCAATAGAAGTGACATATCCAGCAAATCTGCTGTCACTGCCACCATAAATTTCTTGATCATAGTATCCTGTGGAATCAAGGCCTACTCCTTGTGCTTCATCAAGAGCAGGCTTTTTTCCTTGAATTTCTCGAATTTGTGCTTCGATATCTAGGGTAAAGA
>NW_024374997.1:0-381 GCF_014805655.1 Passer montanus | reverse complement strand
AATGAAAGCTTTCAGGTGCACAAAATATCTTTGGGCATACCCATTATGGGATTTCCACAAATTTTGTAAGTTTAACTAATTAGTATGTCTAGCAAGTACATTCTATGGGAGACCAGTGGCCCTGGTAACCACCCTTGGCCCTGCCCCTCAGTGTCTCTACAAGGGGTTCTCAGCTCTATATTTTGTTGTGTCTCCTGTGTGCTGGTACAAATCAGGGTATTCTTGTCAGAAATGCTTTTCTTGAAAATAAGACTATTTATTTAAACAGAATATCAAGAAAGTGGCATAAATCTGTGAGAAAGGGTAATCTACTGTTCTGAAGTGTGAGAAAGCATGAAAAATTATACAGCTGCATATTAAAAATCTACAAAAGTGTGAAAA
>NW_024374996.1:0-381 GCF_014805655.1 Passer montanus | reverse complement strand
GACCACAGTGACCAACGGGGACCAGAGTGACCGCAGTGACCACTGACCACAGTGACCAACGGGGACTAACAGTGACCAGGAGTGACCAACAGTGACCAACAGTGACCACAGTGACCAGAGTGACCAATGGAGTGACCAATGGAGTGACCAACAGTGACCAACGTGTGCCGCGCCAGCGCCTGGATCCGCCGCGTCATCCAGGAGTGACCAACGGAGTGACCGCAGTGACCACTGACCAATGGAGTGACCAACGGAGTGACCACAGTGACCAATGGGGACTGGAGTGACCACCAGCGATCAGTGACCAGTGACCAGCAACCACCATTGACCAGGAGTGACCAACAGGGACCAGCAGTGACCAGGAGTGACCAGCAGTGACCG
>NW_024374995.1:0-381 GCF_014805655.1 Passer montanus | reverse complement strand
AAATCCCCATTTTTCGCCCCATTTTCCCCGTTTTTTTCCCAAATCCCCTGTTTTTCCCCCCGTTTTTTCCCAAATCCCCGGTTTTTGCCCCGTTTTTTCCCAAATTCCCGTTTTTTTGCCCCGTTTTTTCCCAAATTCCCATTTTTCCCCCGTTTTTTCCCAAATCCCCGGTTTCTCGCCCCGTTTTTTCCCAAATCCCCGTTTTTCCCCCCATTTTTCCCAAATCCCTGTTTTTCCCCCCAGTTTTTTTCCCCCATTTTTCCCAAATCCCCGTTTTTTCCCCCCGTTTTTCCCAAATTCCCCGTTTTTTCCCAAATTCCCGGTTTCTCGCCCCGTTTTTCCCAAATCCCCGGTTTTTCCCCCCGTTTTTCCCAAATTCCC
>NW_024374994.1:0-381 GCF_014805655.1 Passer montanus | reverse complement strand
TCTTGCACTGTTATTTTCCCTCTATTCCCCGCTCTGTCCACCCTGATTCTCCCCTGGTTTTTGGGCCGGGTTTACAGGCTCTGTGTGCTTCCCTCCTCCATGTCCCACAGGATCTCTCCTGCTGGCCGTGCATTTCTACAGCTCTCCCCGAGCGACCCCGCTGATCCCCAGCACGGCTCTTGGGATCCTGCTGCTGGTTGTGTCAGCTCTCCTGGCCTATGCAGGTAAGACCTGGGGCTGCCAGCCCCCGAGCCTCCCTCCCATGGCTTTGCACATCCAGCTCTGCCCTGCCAACAGGACACACACCACGGCAGCCTCGCTGGACCACTCATCCCTTCTCCCAGAGGAGTGTGCTGTCCAGAGCAGCTGGGGCTGCCCCTG
>NW_024374993.1:0-381 GCF_014805655.1 Passer montanus | reverse complement strand
AAAGGCAGATATCCTGGTGGGAGTCTGTTGCAGACCACCCAACCAGGATGAGGAGGTAGATGAACTATTCTGTGATGTGATGTTTCATGATTGTCAGCCCTTGTTTAACTGGCCAAATGTCTGCTTGAAACTCACCACAGCACAGAGGAGGCAGTCTAGGACATTCCTGGAGAGCAACACAACTTCTACCCTGAACTTTCCCAGTACAGGCTTTAGCCTACTGAGGATACTGGTTGAGAGAGAGCTTTGGGAACCAGTCTCTAAAAACAAAGTAGGCCGAGAAGGTGGGACATACTTTAAAAAACAAGTATAGAAGTTTCAGGGGCAAGCTATTCCTATGTGCAAACAGACAGCAGGGAAGAAGACTGGCCTGGCTGAGCA
>NW_024374992.1:0-381 GCF_014805655.1 Passer montanus | reverse complement strand
AGGGAGAGACCCCAAATTTTGGGGTTTTGGGGGTGGAGACCCCAAAAAGGGGAGGGAGCCCCAAAATTGGGGTTTGGGGGTGGAGAGACCCCAAATTTGGGGGAATTGGGGGAGAAGACCCCAAATTTTAGTGTTTATGAGGAATTTGGGGGGACCCCAAAATTGGGGGTTGGGTGAAGACCCCAAATTTAGGGGGGAAATTGGGAGGGAGAGACCCCAAATTTTGGGGTTTTGGGGGTGGAGACCCCAAAAAGGGGAGGGAGCCCCAAAATTGGGGTTTGGGGGGTGGAGAGACCCCAAATTTGGGGCGCAAATGGGGGTGGGAGACCCCAAGTTGTAGTGTTGAAGAGGAATTCGGGGGGACCCCAAAATTTGGGGGGG
>NW_024374991.1:0-382 GCF_014805655.1 Passer montanus | reverse complement strand
TAATGAAGGGGGAGGGGCTTGAGCAGGGGAGAATTGAAAGGGGAGGGGCTTGAAAAGTGGGAGGGGCTTAACTGGGTAAAAATGGGAGGTGCTTAAAGGAAGGGGTGTGGGTTTGGTATTTAAATTAGGTGGGCGTGGCCTGGAGGGGCGTGGTGTTTCAAAAATGGGCGTGGCTTAATGATGGGGCATAAGGGGGCGGGGTTTGGTGGGAGTGGGCGGGGTTTGTGTGGTGGGGGAGGGGCCTGCGGGGTGTGGGCGTGTCCGGTGGGCGTGTCCCGAGCCGGCCCCGCCCCCCAGGCCGGCTGAACGTGAAGAACGAGGAGCTGGACGCGATGATCAAGGAGGCCTCGGGGCCCATCAACTTCACCGTGTTCCTCACCAT
>NW_024374990.1:2737-8269 GCF_014805655.1 Passer montanus | reverse complement strand
TGCTCCGCCACCGCCGCCTACAACTCCCGCACAGCGGTCCCAGCACAGCTGCCTACAACTCCCGTCGTGCCCCGCGCGAGCCCCGCCCGCCATTTGCCCGCCCTTTCCCGCCTCACGCCGCCGCCTACAACTCCCGTCATGCTCCGCCACCACCGCTGCCTACAACTCCCGTCATGCTCCGCCACCACCGCTGCCTACAACTCCCGTCGTGCCCCCCGCTCGGCGCTCCGCCCCTTTCCCCTCACGTGAGCGGCGGCTCCGCGCTCTGTGTGAGGGAGCCTCCAGTTTCCCCAAATCCCCTCAGAATTTGGGGACCCCCCCGACCCCCCAGCCATGGAGGAGGTGGACAAGATCCTGATCCACTCCCTGCGCCAGATGGGGACGTGAGTGGGGCGGGAACGGGTCCGAGTTTCGGGGAGCTGTCAGGATTTTGGGGGGGCTGTCCGGGTTTCGGGGGGTCTGTCCAGGTCCCGGGGGTCTGTCCGGGTCCCGGGGGTCTGTCCCGGTGCCGGGGGTCCCACGGCCGCTCCCCGCAGGGCCGTGCCCCCCGAGGTGCAGAGCGTGCGGGAGCTGAGCCCCGAGCTGGTGGTGGAGGCGGCCGTGCGCTGCCTGCGCGCCGTGCGCCCCGCGCTGGGCGCCTCGCTGAGCCCGCTGCTGCCGCCCGGCATCTCCGCCCGCTTCCGCCTGGCCTCCGAGCTGGCCGCCGCCTGCCAGGTACCGCGGGCTCCGTACAGCCGGCGGGTGTGGGGAAACTGCGGGCGGCACCCCTCAGAGGCGGCAGGACCGCGACTGGGGCCAAGCAGTCTGAGGGGAAACGGAACCCTGAGGGGGGACAGTGAGAGTGCCGCCTGTGGGGTCCTTGGGGCAGCTGAGGGGGGTCCCCAGATTCTGAGGGGATTTGGAGAGACCGGGGGGTCCCCAGATTCCGAGGGGATTTGGGGAAACCGGGGGCTCCCTCACAGAGCGCTGCCGCAGCTGCCTTGAGGGGAAAGGGGCGGAGGTACCCCGCACTCCGTACACCCGACGGGTGTGGGGAAACTGCGGGAGTGCCTCAAGAACCGCGACTGGGGCCAGGCAGTCTGAGGGGAAACGGAGCCCTGAGGGGGGACAGTGAGAGTGCTGCCTGTGGGGTCCTTGGGGCAGCTGAGGGGGGTCCCCAGATTCTGAGGGGATTTGGGGAAACCAGGGGAAACGGAGCCCTGAGGGGGGACAGTGAGAGTGCTGCCTGTGGGGTCCTTGGGGCAGCTAAGGGGGGTCGGGGGTCCCCAGATTCTGAGGGGATCTGGGTGCCCAGATTCTGAGAGGATTTGGGGAGACCGGGGGTCCCCAGAGTCTGAGGGGATCTGGGGAGACCGGGGCGTCGGGGGGTCCCCGGATTCTGAGGGTATTTGGGGAGAGCGAGGTGCCCAGATTCTGAGGGGATTTGGGGAGACCGGGGGGTCCCCAGATTCTGAGGGGATTTGGGGAGACCGGGGGTTGGGGGGGTCCCCAGATTCTGATGGGATCTCAGGAGACCGGAGCGTCGGGGAGCTCTCCAGATTCTGAGGGGATTTGGGGAGACCGGGGGGTCGGGGGTCCCCAAATTCCGAGGGTGGGAAATGGAACCCTGAGGGGGGACAGTGGGAGTGCTGCCTGTGGGGTCCTTGGGGCAGCTGAGGGGGGTCGGGGGTCCCCAGATTCTGAGGGGATTTGGGGAGACCGGGGGGTCCCCAGATTCTGAGGGGATTTGGGGAGACCGGGGGTTGGGGGGGTCCCCAGATTCTGATGGGATCTCAGGAGACCGGAGCGTCGGGGAGCTCTCCAGATTCTGAGGGGATTTGGGGAGACCGGGGGTTGGGGGGATCCCCAAATTCCGAGGGTATCTGGGGAGACCGGGGCGGCGGGGAGTCCCCAGATTCTGAGGGGATTTGGGGAGACCGGGGGATCCCCCAAATTCTGAGGGGATTTGGGGAGACCGGGGGGTCTTGTGGGGTCCCCAGATGCTGAGGCGATTTGGGGAGACCGGGGGCTCCCTCACGGAGCGCGGTCGCTGCTGCCGTGAGGGGAAAGGGGCGGAGCGCCGCGCGCGGGGCACGATGGGAGTTGTAGGCAGCGGTGCTGGAACCGCGGGGCATGACGGGAGTTGTAGGCGGCGGCGTGAGGCGGGAAAGGGCGGGCAAATGGCGGGCGGGGCCGTGAGGGGCTGGAGCCCTCGGGGAATGTGAGGGGAAGGAATGGCAGCCAGCGGGTGTGTGAGGGGAAAACGGTGCCCGAGAGCTGGGAGAGTGAGAAGTGCCATCTGTGGGGTCCTTGGGGCAGCTGAGAGGGAGATGGAGCCCGTGAGGGTGGTGGGGGAGCGAAACCCTGAGGGGAGAAATGTGTGGATGTGGCACCTGGGGACACGTTTAGGGTGGCCTTGGCAGTGCGGAAAAATTATGTAAAAAGTAGAAAAGTAAGTACAAATGGAACAATACTCTGTGTATTAACACTTGGCTAGAATAACTTCCTAAGCTACAGAAAAATATATCTAGAGAGAAATTAGGGAGTTCTAAGCTTAATAATGGAGCTCTGTGCACTGTGTTTTAAGGCTTACAAGCAGGTATTGTATTTGAAGTAAGCAAGCACTGTTTAAACTGAAAGTACATGTGCTTGTAGTGCTGGGATAGAAGTACTATTGATATGTTTTTGCTTTGTGTGATTGGTCAAAAAACTCTTAAATTAAGTTGTAATATTGAGTTCTTAGTCTGCTGCCTGGGATGTGAGCTGCTGGCATCCTCCCATTGCCATAACCACGTAATGAGACTGATGCTGGAAAATAAAACAGCTCAAGGCACGCTCCTAGCAGTGCCGTTTGTGATTTGTACACAGCCCCTGGCCGGCGATACCCCAAAACATCCCAAAACACCTCAAAACACCCCAAAACAACCCAAAACACCGCAACACACCCCAAAACACCTCAACACACCTCAAAACACCCCAAAACACCCCAAAACACCTCAACACACCCCAAAACACCTCAAAACCCCCCAAAACACCTCAACACACCCCAAAACACCTCAAAACCCCCCAAAACACCTCAAAACACCCCAAAACTCCCCAAAACTCCCCAAAACACCCCAAAACTCCCCAAAACACCCCAACACACCCCCAAACTGCGGGTTTCCCCCCACCTCAGCGCTCCCCTGGGAGCCGCGATCTGAGGGGATTCATGGCACCCAAACCTCAGTACCACCAAACCCTCCTCCAAAGGGGACCCCCGTGAATTTTGGGGTGTCCCCAGCGCGCGTCCCTCCCGCAGGAGCTGGGCTTTGGGGGTGACGTGGGCTACCAGACCTTCCTGTACAGCTCGGAGCACGACACGCGGCGCCTGCTCCTCTTCCTCGTGGAGAAGCTGCCCCGGGACGAGGGCGAGCGCGGCGCCGAGCCCCCCGGTACGGCCCTGCCGTTTCGGGGTGCCCCTTTCTGGGGGGGTTTTGGGGGTGCCTGACCCCTTCCCTCGCTGTTCCCCTCCCCAGGGAAGTCGGGGGCGCTGCTCCGAGCCATCGGCGCCAGGATCAGGGAGCAGCTGGGGACCCCCTGGGTGCCCCCCCTGTGCCGCACGCCCCGGCTGCAGCGGCTGCAGGTGAGCTGGGGGGTCCCTCTTCACCTGGGGGGCTAATTAACCCACTAATTAACCCGCTAATTAACCCGCTAATTAACCCTTTCTAGGGTACAAGCCACCTCAAGCCTTTCGCTACCTGCCCCCTGGTCCTGCCTCAAAGTGGGGGACCCCCAGGTGAGAGCTGGGGGGGTGTGGGGGTCGTTGTTACCCTAAATTTGGGGAGCTCCGTGTGAAATTTGGGGGTGTCACCCTAATGGTGTGGGGGTCATTGTTACCCTAAATTTGGGGAGCTCGGTGTGAAATTTGGGGGTGTCCCCCTAAGGGTGTGGGGGTCGTTGTTACCCTAAATTTGGGGAGCTCGGTGTGAAATTTGGGGGTGTCACCCTAAGGGTTTGAGCTGTGCCCTGCAGGAAAGGTGGGGGGGGGGTTCGTTGTTACCCCAAATTTGGGGAGCTCGGTGTGAAATTTGGGGGTGTCACCCTAAGGGTTTGTGCTGTGCCCTGCGGGTCATTGTTACCCTAAATTTGGGGAGCTCCGTGTGAAATTTGGGGGTGTCACCCTAAGGATGCCCCACATGAAGGGGGTGTCAGGATTTTAGGTGATGATTTGGGGGTCCCCACGGTAATCCCGGGTGGGGGTGTCCTTGTTTTTGGGGGGTGTTTCTCCTCACCCCCCCCTGTCCCCGCAGAGCTGCAGGAGTATTTTGGGGGTGCGGCCCCCCCGGTGCCAGCACAGCCCCCCCTTTCCTCGCAGAGCCCCCCGGCCCTGCTGGAGGCCCACGCTGCCCAGCTGAGCGCCCGCCACGACTGGGAGGCTGAGTGGGGGGGCCCCGGCCTGGCCTCCCGCCTGCCCCCCCAGGTGAGACCCCCCCGGGCAGGGCTGGGGGTCCCCAGGCCTTGGGGGGGCTCTGGATGCAGGGCTGGGGGTCCCCAGGCCTTGGGGGGGGGCTCTGGGTGCAGGGCTGGGGTCCCCAGGCCTTGTGGGGGGGGCTCTGGGTGCAGGGCTGGGGGTCCCCAGGCCTTGTGGGGGGGGCTCTGGGTGCAGGGCTGGGGGTCCCCAGGCCTTGTGGGGGGGGCTCTGGGTGCAGGGCTGGGGGTCCCCAGGCCTTGTGGGGGGGGCTCTGGGTGCAGGGCTGGGGGTCCCTGGGCCTTGTGGGCTGGGGGCTCTGGGTCCCCCTTCTCTCACCCCCAGGGGTTTGAGGGAGGGGTCCCCTCTGCAGGATGGGGGGGCTGGTTTGGGGTTTGGGCAGGGCGGTGTTTGGGGGGCGTTTTGGGGGTTTTTGGGAGCTGTTTTGGGATTTTTTGGGGTTTTTTGGAGCTGTTTTGGGATTTTTGGGGGGATTTTTGGGGCTATATTGGGGTTTTTTGGGGGCTGGTTTGGGGATTGCACGGGGGGGATATTTCGGGGAGCTTGGGGGTGGGGGTCCCCAGGGCTTGGGGGGGCTCTGGGTCCAGGGCTGGGGGTCCCCAGGGCTTGGGGGGGGGCTCTGGGTGCAGGGCTGGGGGTCCCCAGGCCTTGTGGGGGGGGCTCTGGGTGCAGGGCTGGGGGTCCCTGGGCCTTGTGGGCTGGGGGCTCTGGGTCCCCCTTCTCTCACCCCCAGGGGTTTGAGGGAGGGGTCCCCTCTGCAGGATGGGGGGGCTGGTTTGGGGTTTGGGCAGGGCGGTGTTTGGGGGGCGTTTTGGGGGTTTTTGGGAGCTGTTTTGGGATTTTTTGGGGTTTTTTGGAGCTGTTTTGGGATTTTTGGGGGGATTTTTGGGGCTATATTGGGGTTTTTTGGGGGCTGGTTTGGGGATTGCACGGGGGGGATATTTCGGGGAGCTGTTTTGGGGGCTTTGGGGGTCTATTTTTGGGGTTTTGGGGGGTCTGTTTTGGGGGTTTTTGCGGGCTGTTTTGGGGGTGTTTGGGGGCTGTTTTGGGGAGCTGTTTTGGAGGCTGTTCGTGTCCTGTGGTCG
>NW_024374990.1:2200-2644 GCF_014805655.1 Passer montanus | reverse complement strand
TGTTTTGGAGGCTGTTCGGGGGGTTTTGGGGGTTGTTCTGGGGGTTTTTGGGGGCTGGTTTGGGAATTTTGGTGGGCTGCTTTGGGGCTTTTGGGGGGCTGTTTTGGGGTTTTCTGGGGGCTGTTCTGGGGGTCCCTCCATGTCTGACCCCCCTTTTTCTCCCCCCCAGGAGTACCTGGAGCGGAAGCGGCTCCGGGCGCGGCTCCGGGCTCTGGAGTCGCTGCGCCAGGCGTGTCCCCCCCACCCCCAGGGACCCTCCCCGGGGCCCCCCCTGGACCCTGCCTGGCTCCAGGAGGCTTTTGGGGCTGGGGGCGCCGGGGGGGCCCTGCCCAAGGGGTCCCGCTTCACCCGCACCCAGCACCTGACCCACCAGCAGGTGGGGAGCAGGGTGGGCTGGGGGCTTTGGGGGGCTGGGGTTGGTTTTGGGGAGTTGGGGGTGGTTTT
>NW_024374990.1:0-1669 GCF_014805655.1 Passer montanus | reverse complement strand
AGTGGTCACTGTGTGGTCACTCTGATGGTCACTCTGAGTGGTCACTGTGTGGTCACTCTGATGGTCACTCTGGTCACTCAGTGCTCTCCCCAGGCGGGGGGCTTGGGCCAGGCGGCCGAGGGGGTGGCGCTGGAGGCTCTCAGTGGTCACTGTGGTCACTCTGATGGTCACTCTGGGGTTCTCAGTGGTCACTCTGATGGTCACTCTGGTCACTCAGTGCTCTCCCCAGGCGGGGGGCTCGGGCCAGGCGGCCGAGGGGGCGGCGCTGGAGGCTCTCGTTGGTCACTCTGGGTGGTCACTCTGGGGTTCTCAGTGGTCACTCTGATGGTCACTCTGATGGTCACTGTGATGGTCACTCTCAGTGGTCACTCTGGTCACTCAGTGCTCTCCCCAGGCGGGGGGCTCGGGCCAGGCGGCCGAGGGGGCGGCGCTGGAGGCTCTCAGTGGTCACTCTGGGTGGTCACTCTGGGGTTCTCAGTGGTCACTCTGATGGTGACTGTGGTCACTCTGATGGTCACTCTGGTCACTCAGTGCTCTCCCCAGGCGGGGGGCTTGGGCCAGGCGGCCGAGGGGGTGGCGCTGGAGGCTCTCAGTGGTCACTCTGGTCACTGTGATGGTCACTCTGGGGTTCTCAGTGGTCACTCTGATGGTCACTCTGGTCACTCAGTGCTCTCCCCAGGCGGGGGGCTCGGGCCAGGCGGCCGAGGGGGCGGCGCTGGAGGCGGCGCTGGCGCAGCTGGAGGCCGAGATCGAGGGGTGCCAGGGGCAGCTGCGGGCGGCCCAGCTCAGCCTGGCCCAGGTGGGCACGGGGGGCACAGGCGGTCCTGTGCCCGGGCAGGGGGTGCAGGGGGGGCACGGGGGGCCCTGTGCCCGGGCAGGGGTCACAGGGAGGTTTTGGGGTGCCCTGTGCCCAGGCAGAGGTGCAGGGGGGGCACGGGGGGTTTGGGGTGCCCTGACTGCCCCTCCATGCCCAGGCAGGGGTGCAGAGGGGCACGGGGGCTTGGGGTGCCCTGGCAGGGATACTGGGGGGGCACAGGGTGTGTTTTGGGGTGCCCTGTGCCCAGAAAGGGATGCAGGAGTGCACAGGGAGGGTTTTGGGGTGCCCTGTGCCCAGGCAGGGGGGGCACTGGGAGGGTTTTGGGGTGCCCCGAAGGATCACCCCCATGCCCAGGTAGAGGCTGAGGCATGGCAGGGGGCTCTGAGGGGGCACAGGGGGGCCCTGACTGCCCCTCCATGCCCGTGCAGGGGGGCTCTGGGGGGTTTTGGGGTGCCCTGGGGGGGCACGGGGGGCCCTGTGCCCAGGCAGGAGGGCACAGGGGAACTTTTGGGGTGCCCTGGTTGACTCTCCATGCCCAGGCAGAGGTGCAGGGGGGCACGGGGGGAGTTTTGGGGTGCCCTGTGCCCAGGCAGAGGTGCAGGTGGGCATGGGGGGCACGGGGGGCCCTGGCTGCCCCTCCATGCCCAGGCAGGGGTGCAAGGGAGCACAGGGGGAGTTTTGGGGTGCCCTGGGGGGTTTTGGGGTACTCTGGCTGACCCCCCCCACCCACGGCCAGGCAGAGGCCGAGGCATGGCAGGGCCGGGGGGCTCTGGGGGGGCTCTGGGGGTTTCGGGGTGCCCTGGGGGATTTTGGGGTATCCCGGCTGACCCCCCCAATCCGTGCCCAGGCGGA
>NW_024374989.1:0-382 GCF_014805655.1 Passer montanus | reverse complement strand
TGGGAGATGGTGTCAAAGGCTTTGCTGAAATCCAGGTAGACACATCCACAGCCTTCCCTGCCTCCACCAGGCAGGACAGCTGGCCATGGAAGGAGACCAGGCTGGCGAGGCAGGAGCTGCCTTTCCTAAGCCTGTGCTGGCTGGCTCTGCCCCCTTGGCTGTCCTGTGTGTGCTGTGTGACTGCACTCGAGGTGATCTGCTCCAGAACCTTCCAAGGCCAGGCTGATGGGCCATTCCCCACATCCTTCTTGTGGACAGCCTCCAGTCATTTTGGACCTTCCCAGAATGGATCATAAATGAGGGAGAGCAGCTTAGCAAGCTCTTCCTCCAGCTCCCTCATGACTCCGGGATGGAACTGATGCCTTGTGCAGGCTGGCCTAGA
>NW_024374988.1:0-382 GCF_014805655.1 Passer montanus | reverse complement strand
TCCCCTTTGCTGTAATGTTTGCTGTTTGTTTTACTCATAAATAAATGTGGATAAAAGTTAATGGTAGAAAATACAGTATTTTTTCAGTAGCTTACTTGTGACTTGCTGTCCTCAGTATTAAAACAGCTTACTTAGTGTTCTTGAAGCTGTTTTTGCAGTAAAGCAAAGAGGATATGCATCAGTAAAGCTTAGAGAACACTTGAATCAGTACCATTAGAATTCAGGTAAAAATATTGTGATAGAGTGCTTCGTTGTCAAGACTGAAGCTATGTACAAGCAAGATGTTCTAAAAAATGTGTGAGATTGGAGTTTCCAGAGTGTTGACTAAATTCTGACGAGAACTAGAAGGTGCTCTTAGTAGCCAGCTGAGGTGGTTGTGTGC
>NW_024374987.1:0-382 GCF_014805655.1 Passer montanus | reverse complement strand
GGGGCTCGAAATTGTGGAGGGGACCCCGAAATTGGGGAGGGGGCTCCAAAATTTGGGGAGGGGGGCCCGAAATTGGGAGCGGGACCCCAAGATTGGGGAGGGGGTCGTGGCTACCCCAAATTTGGGGGAGGGTCCCAAAACTAGGGGGGGAGTCCCCGAATTCTGGGGGGGGGTCTTTAGGGGGATTTTTCCCAAATTTTGGGGGTCCCCGAAGATTTTGGGGGTCCCCACTTTTTTTGGGGGGGGGTCCCGGGATTTGGGGGGTCCCCCTGACCCCCTCCCCCCCCAGGGCTGTGATTTGGGGGAGACCCTGGCCCGGATTTCCGAGGAGCTGAGGGGGGGGCGCGACCCCCGGAGCCTGCTCCAGGTGTGGGGGGTCCCG
>NW_024374986.1:0-382 GCF_014805655.1 Passer montanus | reverse complement strand
TTTGGGCCGATTTTGGGGGGTTTTGGAGCCCTTTCGAGGTGCCCCCACCTGAATTTTGGGGTTTTTAAGGAACTTTGGGGGGAACCCCAAAATTTTGGGTCGATTTTGGGGCGTCCCCCCCAAAAAAATCGGGGTTTTTTTGGCGCTTTTGGGCCGATTTTGGGGGGTTTTAGAGCCCTTTAGGGCATCCCCGCTCGAATTTTTGGGGTTTTTAAGGCACTTTGGGGCCGATTTTGGGGGGAACCCCAAAATTTTGGGTCGGTTGGAGTCGATTTTGGGGCGTCGCCCCCAAAACTTGGGGTTTTTGGGGCGCCCCACCCAAATCTTGTGGTTTTTAAGGCGCTTTTGGGCCGATTTTTGGCTTTTTTGGCTTCTTTTGGGA
>NW_024374985.1:0-382 GCF_014805655.1 Passer montanus | reverse complement strand
TTTTTTTTCCTTTATTTTCAAAATTTTGAGGATTTTTTTCAGATTTTGGGACTTTTTTTTCATTCTTTTAGAGAATTTTGGGGATTTTTGGGCTTTTTTGGAGATTTCAAACCTTTTGCGGTGCAAAACTTTGGGACAATCTTCGCAAATTTGGGACTTTTGTGCAGAACTGGACTCGAGGAGGAAAAAACCGCGACAAAACCCAAAATTTTGGGTCGATTTCGCCACTTTTTCAGTTTTTTGGGGCTGTTTTTGCTGAATTTTGCCTCTTTTTGACCAAAACCCGCGGGACATTTGTAGATTTCAGGGTTTTCTGACAGAATTCTCACTTCCTTTATTTTTTCCGATTTTTCGGGATTTTTTGGGATTTTTTTGGGGATTT
>NW_024374984.1:0-382 GCF_014805655.1 Passer montanus | reverse complement strand
TGGAATAATCTTGTCAGGGAAGTGGTGGATTCCCCAGTATGGGGTACATCTAAGATTCAGCTGGACAAGGTGCTGGACCATCTAGTTTTGAACCCAAATTCTCTATAAGCCCCTTTTAGACAATTGAATACAACAATTAGAGTTGTGCCTCAAACTTCCCCTTCAGTCTTCTATTCTCTGTACTTAATCAGTCCAGCCCTCAGCTCTTTTGCTTCCTTTCTAGCTTGGTGTTCTGCAAAGCTGCTAGCTAGCCAGACAGCCTTCACTTTGTAGTGTTGCATGCAGTTTTCCATCCTAACTGCAGAAATTTGCATTTGCTGAAGGCAAGGTTTCTCCAAGCCCATTTCTTTAAGCTGTTGAGAGCACTCTGAAGAGCAGCCTT
>NW_024374983.1:0-382 GCF_014805655.1 Passer montanus | reverse complement strand
AAAAGCCACTTTTGTCTTCTGAAATACTCTAAGAAGGAAAAATAAAAACATAACCAGCTCTTCACAATAGCAGCACATGCTTGCTCCTGCCTTCTTTTATATAGTGACAGGCACACCTTGAGCAGGATTAGATGGAAGACTCCCAGGTCACACAGGAGGATTTCTGCAGCGGAGGGCAGCTTGCACACCTCAAACTGCTTCATGTTCTCTTTTATCCCCATAAATATCTGTGCACACAGTGAGACTGAGGTCTCTGACTCAGGTTTGCTTGGATTCTCACTGTCAAACTTTGTGCTGCCTTTATGGTTCTGCATGGGGAAGAGGTACATATATTCATTATCTCATGTATGGTCTTTCAGGAAGTACCTTTTATCTCCACCTA
>NW_024374982.1:0-382 GCF_014805655.1 Passer montanus | reverse complement strand
CTCAAAAGTTTATTGAATAGGCACACACATTTATAGCAGTGTTAATAAGGCTAATGCATATTGCAAAAATTGAGCTCATCATTGGTTAGTCATTTATCAGTCAACTACGTCTACGTTTACATTCTTGTGTTCACCTTGTTATGGTTTCTACTATCGTTCCTTCATTCTTGCTAGCTAACGAGCTTCTCCCACAACCTCAAGTTTCGGCAAGGGCACAGTGACCTTGCCGCTTTTATCCTCGTCTCCTTCTTGCTTCCAGCATGATCTTTGTTAGCTAGCTAACTATCTACAAAATCCTCTACATTTCTCCTGTTTGTATCTCAGGCAGATTAATCTGGCCGTGGCCCTTATCCAGGAGCCAGCTTGTTACAAAGCTCTCAAC
>NW_024374981.1:0-382 GCF_014805655.1 Passer montanus | reverse complement strand
CCCCGGTGTCCCCAAGCCCCCCCGGCCGAGATGAGGCTGAGCCCCCCGGAGAGGAGCCTGGGCCAGGTAGGACCCGCACGGGGACACGGGGGGGACACGGCGGTGTTGGGGACACAGGGGGTGGCACCGGGGGGGTGGGGACACGGTGGGGGGGAGGGACAACACGGAGGGGACACCGCCGGTGTCACCCGCGGGGACAGGGAGGGGGTGAGGACATGGATTTGTCACCCCGTTGTCACGGGGACGGTGACACAGCTTTGTCGCCTGGCGCTGCGGGGACAATGCCACCGGGGTTGTGTCCCCTCCGGCACGGGGACAGTTTGTCCTCGCTGGTGTGGGGACAGTGACAGGGGCTTGTCCCCTCCTGCTGTTCTGGGGATGA
>NW_024374980.1:0-382 GCF_014805655.1 Passer montanus | reverse complement strand
TTACGGGATTATTTTTAATTTATTGGGATATTTTTGGGGGGATTTCACAGGATTATTTTTTATTTAGTGGGATTTTTTTGTGATTTCATGGGATTAATTTGTAATTCCGCAGGATTTTTTTTGTGATTTTTTTGGGGTGATTCTGCAGGATTTTTTGGGGGTGATTCCTTAGGATGATTTTTTATTTACTGGGATTTTTTGGGGGGATTCCGCAGGATGATTTTTTTTTTGTGGGATTTTTCTGTGATTTCATGGGGTTTTTTTGTAATTCCGCGGGATTTTTTTGGGGATTCCGCGGGATTTTTCTTTTTATTTTGTGGGATTCTATTGGGGATTTTGCAGGATTTTTTTAAAATTTATTGGGATTTTTTGGGGGTGATTT
>NW_024374979.1:1109-7820 GCF_014805655.1 Passer montanus | reverse complement strand
TGGGGGGAAATCACAAAAAATGGGGGGGATGACCCTAAAACGGGGGCAGGAAAGCCAAAAAAATGAGGGAGAAATCACAGAAATGGGGTGGGAAATCACAAAAATGGGGGAGACCCCAAAAATGAGGCGGGGGAGAAATCCCAAAAAATGGGGGGTGGAATCAGAAAAAATTGAGGGGAAAAATTACAAAAAATGGGGAGAAACCTCAAAAAATGGGGGGAATCCTGAATAATGGGAGAGAATTTTTAAAAAGAGGGGGGAAATCACAAAAAATGGGGTGGGAACCCCAAAAAAAGGGGGAGAAATCTCAAAAAATGGGGTTGGGAATCCCAAAAATGGGGTGGGGACCCCAAAAAATGAGGTGGGAATCCCAGAATTGGGGTGGGGGACCCCAAAGAGGGCAAAAGGGACCCCAAAAGGGGCTGGGGACCCCCTGACCCCCCTTTTTGCCCCCCAGGACCCCAAATTGGGGGGCAGGGTCCTGTGCGCCTTCTGGAACCCCCGGGAGGGGCGCTGGGACTCGAGGGGGTGTCGGGAGGTGCCCCCCAAAAACGGGACCCCCGCCCCGGGCGAGCCCCCCGGCACCGTCTGCGCCTGCGACCACCTGACGAGCTTCGCTGTCCTGCTGGCCTTCAACGAGATCCAGGTGCCCCAAAATCCCCTGAAATCACCCCAAAATCATCCCTAAAACACCCCAAAAATAGCCTGAAAATATCCTCACAATAACCCCAAAAACTGCCCCAAAAATCCCCAAAATCACCTGAGGAGCTTCGCCGTCCTGCTGGCCTTCAACGAGATCCAGGTGCCCCAAAATCCCCTGAAATCACCCCAAAATCATCCCTAAAACACCCCAAAAATAGCCTGAAAATATCCTCACAATAACCCCAAAAACTGCCCCAAAAATCCCCAAAATCACCTGACGAGCTTCGCCGTCCTGCTGGCCTTCAACGAGATCCAGGTGCCCCAAAATCCCCCCAAATCACCCCAAAAATAACCTCAAAAATGGCCTCAAAATGTCCTAAAAATAACCCCAAAAACTGCCCCAAAATGGCTTCAAAAACTGCCCCAAAAATCCCCAAAAATCACTTGAGGAGTTTCGCCGTCCTGCTGGCCTTCAACGAGATCCAGGTGCCCCAAAATCATCCCAAAAACATCCCAAAAATAACCGCAAAATACCCTAAAAATAACCCCAAAAACGGCCCCAAAATCATGCCAAAAATATCCCTAAAATATCCCCAAAAATTCCCTAAAATCCCCTGAAATCAGCCCAAAACCAG
The DNA here is from genome assembly GCF_014805655.1 of Passer montanus. Classification (NCBI taxonomy): domain Eukaryota; kingdom Metazoa; phylum Chordata; class Aves; order Passeriformes; family Passeridae; genus Passer; species Passer montanus. Next base: position 6,543 of record NW_024374979.1, on the reverse strand, counting down.
CCTCAAAATATCCTCAAAATAACCCCACAAACTTTCCCAAAATCAGCCCAAAACCTTCCCAAAAATATCTTCAAAATATCCCCAAAAATTCCCCAAAATCCCCTGAAATCGCCCCAAAATCCCCCCAGGGACCCCCCGACTTTGGGGTCGTTTTGTGGGGGGGCCTCTGGGGGTCCCTGGGGTGGCCCTGGGGGTGTCACTGGGATGTCACTGATGTCATTGGGGTGGCCCTGGTGGCCCTGGGGGTGTCACCGGTGGCCCTGGGGGTCCCGAGAAGATCCCAGGGGTGTCACTGGGGGTGTCACTGGGATGTCACTGATGTCACCTGGGGTGGCCCTGGGGGTGTCACTGGTGTCATTGAGGTGTCACTGGGGGTGGCCCTGGTGGCCCTGGTGGCCATGGTGTCATTGGGGTGTCACTGGGGGTGGCCTTGGTGGCCCTGGGGGTGTCACCGGTGGCCCTGGGGGTCCCGAGAAGATCCCAGGGGTGTCACTGGGGGTGTCACTGGGATGTCACTGATGTCATTGGGGTGGCCCTGGTGGCCCTGGGGGTGTCACCGGTGGCCCTGGGGGTCCCGAGAAGATCCCAGGGGTGTCACTGGGGGTGTCACTGGGATGTCACTGATGTCACCTGGGGTGGCCCTGGTGGCCCTGGGGGTGTCACTGATGTCATTGAGGTGTCACTGGGGGTGGCCCTGGTGGCCCTGGGGGTGTCACCGGTGGCCCTGGGGGTCCCGAGAAGATCCCAGGGGTGTCACTGGGGTGTCACTGGGATGTCACTGATGTCACCTGGGGTGGCCCTGGTGGCCCTGGGGGTGTCACTGATGTCATTGGGGTGGCCCTGGTGGCCCTGATGTGTCACTGATGTCACCTGGGGTGGCCCTGATGTGTCACTGGTGTCATTGGGGTGTCACTGGGGGTGGCCCTGGTGGCCCTGGGGGTGTCACCGGTGGCCTTGAGGGTCCCGAGAAGATCCCAGGGGTGTCACTGGGGTGTCACGGGGATGTCACTGATGTCATTGGGGTGGCCCTGGTGGCCCTGGGGGTGTCCCTGGTGTCACTGTCGCCATTGTCCCCCTGTAGGACCACTGGCTGTGGCCCTGGTGATGCAGGTGGCCCTGGGGGTGTCCCTGCTGGCCCTGGTGTCATTGGTGTCCCAAGAAGGTCCCAGGAGTGGCCCTGGGTGTGTCCATGGTGGCCCTCAGTGTGTCACTGTCCCCTGTAGGACCACTGGCTGCTGGCCCTGGTGACACAGGTGACCCTGGGGGTGTCCCTGGTGGCCCTGGGGGTGGCCCTGGTGGCCCTGGGGCTGTCCCTGGTGGCCCTGAGCGTGTCATTGTCCCCCCCAGGATCACTGGCTGCTGGCCCTGGTGACGCAGGTGGCCCTGGGGGTGGCCCTGGTGGCCCTGGCCGTGTCACTGGTGTCACTGGGGTGTCACTGTCCCTTTGGGGGACACGCGGCCTTCCTGCTGGGCATCGACCGTGCCCACGACAGGGTGAGGGACACTGGGGACACTGGAATGTCCCCAAGGGGGTTTGGGGGTCCCTGAGCAGATACTGGGGACATTTGGGGGGATTTTGTGGCATTTTGGGGACATGTGGCTGAGTTTGGAGGTGCCACCTCCCCGCCCTGCTGGACACTGACAGCCCTGTGTCCCCAGGTGTCCCTCCAGGTGTGTCACCTGCGTGTCACCGCTGTCCCCAACGCTGTCACCTGCGTGTCACCTGTGTCCCAGTGCTGTCCCCTGTGTGTCACCTGTGTCCCCAACGCTGTCCCCTGTGTGTCACCTCTGTCCCCAATGCTGTTCTCTCTGTGTCACCTGTGTCCCCAACGCTGTCACCTGCGTGTCACCGATGTCCCCAACACTGTCCCCTGTGTGTCACCAATGTCCCAGTGCTGTCCCCTGTGTGTCACCTGTGTCCCCAACACTGTCACCTGTGTATCACCAGTGTCCCAGTGCTGTCACCTGCGTGTCACCGGTGTCCCCCTGTGTCCCACCACTCATCCCTGTGTGTCCCTGTGTGTGTCACCATGTCCCCACTGATGTCCCCAGGTGTCCTGCGTGGTGACAGCCGTGTCCCTGCACGTGTGCTACCTGAGCGCGTTCTGCTGGATGGCGCTGCAGGGGCTGCAGCTGCACGTGCTGCTGGTGCAGGTTTTCCCCCCGGCCTGGCTGCGCCCGCGCTGCCTGCTGGCCCTGGGCTACGGCCCCGCGCTGGCCATCGTGGGGCTGAGCGCCGCCGCCTTCCCGGGGGGCTACGGGACCCAGCAATAGTGAGTGATCATCAATAACCAGTGATACTGATTGATAATCATTGATAGTGATCGATAATCAGTGATAGTGATCAATAACCAGTGATCAATAGTGCCCATGCCCCGCGCTGGCCATCGTGGGGCTGAGCGCCGCCACCTTCCCCGGGGGCTACGGGACCCAGCAATAGTGAGTGATCGTCAATACTGATCAATAACCATCTATACTGATCAATAACCAGTGATACTGATCAATAGTGATCAATAGTGATCAATAGTGATCAATAACCAGTGATCGATAGTGCCCATGCCCCGCGCTGGCCATCGTGGGGCTGAGCGCCGCCGCCTTCCCGGGGGGCTACGGGACCCATCAATAGTGAGTCATCATCAATAACCATCAATACCAATCAATAGTGATCAATAGTGATCAATAATCAGTGATAGTGATCAATAACCAGTGATCAATAGTGCCCATGCCCCGCGCTGGCCATCGTGGGGCTGAGCGCCGCCGCCTTCCCCGGGGGCTACGGGACTGATCAATAGTGAGTGATCATCAATACTGATCAATAACCACCGATACCGATCAATAGTGATCAATAGTGATCAATAACCAGTGATCAATAGTGATCAATAGTGCCCATGCCCCGCGCTGGCCATCGTGGGGCTGAGCGCCGCCGCCTTCCCGGGGGGCTACGGGACTGATCAATAGTGAGTGATCGTCAATACTGATCAATAACCATTGATACTGATCAATAGTGATCAATAACCAGTGATAGTGATCAATAACCAGTGATCGATAGTGCCCATGCCCCGCGCTGGCCATCGTGGGGCTGAGCGCCGCCGCCTTCCCGGGGGGCTACGGGACTGATCAATAGTGAGTCATCATCAATAACCATCGATACCGATCAATACTGATCAATAGTGATCAATAACCAGTGATAGTGATCAATAACCAGTGATCGATAGTGCCCATGCCCCGCGCTGGCCATCGTGGGGCTGAGCGCCGCCGCCTTCCCGGGGGCTACGGGACTGATCAATAGTGAGTGATCGTCAATACTGATCAATAACCATTGATACTGATCAATAGTGATCAATAACCAGTGATAGTGATCAATAACCAGTGATCAATAGTGCCCATGCCCCGCGCTGGCCATCGTGGGGCTGAGCGCCGCCGCCTTCCCCGGGGGCTACGGGACTGATCAATAGTGAGTGATCGTCAATACTGATCAATAACCATTGATACTGATCAATAGTGATCAATAACCAGTGATAGTGATCAATAACCAGTGATCGATAGTGCCCATGCCCCGCGCTGGCCATCGTGGGGCTGAGCGCCGCCGCCTTCCCGGGGGCTACGGGACTGATCAATAGTGAGTGATCGTCAATAACCATCTATACTGATCAATAACCAGTGATACTGATCAATAATGATCAATAACCAGTGATCGATTGTGAATGACAGGGGGAGCCAATACTGATTGATAATCATTGTTAGTGATCGATACTGATCCTGTGTGTCACCTGTGTGTCACCTGTGTCACCTCCCTGTGTCACCTGTGTCACCTGTGCCACCTCAGCGTCACCTCCCTGTCACCTGAGTGTGTCACCTGTGTCACCTGTGTCACCTGAGTGTCACCTGTGTCACCTGTGTGTCACCTGAGTGTCACCTGTGTCACCTGTCACCCTAATGTCACTCCCCTGTCCCCAAGCCCCTGACATCCCCACTGTCCCCAATGTCCCCAATGTCCCGGTGTCCCCAATCCCCCCCATTGTCCCCATGTCCCCAATGCCCCCGTATCCCTCAGTGTTCTTGATGTCCCCAGTGTCCCCAATCCCCCAATGTCCCCTCCCTGTCCCCTCAGTGTCCCCTCGATGTCCCCTCAGTGTCCCCTCGGTGTCCCCTCGATGTCCCCTCAGTGTCCCCGCTGTCCCCTCAGTGTCCCCTCAGTGTCCCCTCGCTGTCCCCTCAGTGTCCCCTCAGTGTCCCTCACTGTCCCTCCGTGTCCCCTCCCGCCATCCTCGTTGTCACCCTCTGGAAGTTGGTGCAGAAATTCCACGAGGTCACCCCGGACATGGGACACCTGCGCCGGACACGGTGGGGACACCGAGGGGACACTGAGGGGACACTGAGGGGACACTGAGGGGACACTGGGGACATTGGGGTCACCCCGGACATGGGACACCTGCGCCGGACACGGTGGGGACACCGAGGGGACATGGGGACACCGAGGGGACATTGGGGACACTGAGGGGACACTGAGGGGACACTGAGGGGACAATGGGGACATTGGGGACGCCCCGGACATGGGCCACCTGCGCCGGACACGGTGGGGACACCGAGGGGACATGGGGACACTGAGGGGACACTGAGGGGACACTGGGGACACCAAGGGGACATTGGGGACATTGGGGACACCGAGGGGACACTGAGGGGACATTGGTGGGTCACACAGGTGGCACAGGTGACACACAGGTGACACAAAGGTGACAGGTGGCACTGAGGTGACACTCGGGTGACACTTGGGTGACACTGAGGTGACACTGACATCACTCAGGTGACGCTGACGTCACTGAGGTGACACCCGGGTGACACTGACGTCACTGAGGTGACACCCGGGTGACACTGACGTCACTGAGGTGTCACTGACGTCACTGAGGTGGCACTGACAGGTCACACAGTGACACTCAGGTGACGCAGGTGACACTCAGGTGACACAGGTGACATTCAGGTGACACCGAGGTCACACTGACGTCACTGAGGTCACACTGAGGTGACACAGGTGACACTGAGGTGACAATGACATCACTCAGGTGACACTGACGTCACTGAGGTGACACACAGGTGACACTCAGGTGACACTGAGGTGACACACGGGTGTGACAGGTGACACTGAGGTGACACTGACGTCACTGAGGTCACACTGGTGGCACTCAGGTGACACTCAGGTGACTCAGGTGACACTCGGGTGTCACTGACGTCACTCAGGTGTCACTGACGTCACTGAGGTGACACCCGGGTGGCACTGAGGTGACACTGACGTCACTGAGGTGACACTGGGGTGACACTGACGTCACCGAGGTGTCACTGAGGTCACTCCGCAGGGTGCTGCTGGTGACGTCACTGGGGCAGCTGGCGCTGCTGGGCTCTGGTTGGGCGCTGGGGCTGGGGGCGGGGCTGGGCTGGG
>NW_024374979.1:0-950 GCF_014805655.1 Passer montanus | reverse complement strand
CAGCGCCCCCCCGCCCCTCCCCCTCCTCTTCTGCCTCGTCACCGCGGCCCAGGGGCTGCTGATCTTCGGGTGCCACTGCCTGGGGCACCCCAAGGTACCGAAATCCCCGAAATTCACCCCAAAAATGGGACCGGGACCCTAAAAAACCCCAAAAACCCAAAAATCCCCAAAAAAACCCCCAAAAACGGGACCCAAAATACCCCAAAACCTCCCCAATCCCCCCAGGGGCTGCTGATCTTCGGGTGCCACTGCCTGGGGCACCCCAAGGTACCGGAACCCCCCAAATTCACCCCAAAAATCCCCAAATACCAAAAACCCCGAAAATCCCTGAAAAAACCCCAAAAATCCCCGAAAAAACCCCAAAAACGGGACCCAAAATACCCCAAAAACAGCCCCAGGACCCCCAGTCCCCCCAGGGCTGCTGATCTTCGGGTGTCACTGCCTGGGGGACCCCAAGGTACCGAAATCCCCCAAATTCACCCCAAAAACCCAGTCCGTCGCAGTCCATCCCAGTTCAGTCTTTGCCTTTCCCAGTCCCTCCCAGTCCATCCCGGTTTGTTGCAGGCCATTCCCAGTCCGTCCCAGTCCATCCCAGTTCAGTCTGTGCCGTTCCCAGTCCGTCCCAGTCCATCCCGGTTCAATCCAGTTGTTCCCAGTCCGTCCCAGTCCATCCCAGTTTGTTGCAGGCCATTCCCAGTCCGTCCCAGTCCATCCCAGTTCAATCCGTGCCGTTCCCAGTCCGTCCCAGTCCATCCCGGTTCAATCCAGTTGTTCCCAGTCCGTCCCAGTCCATCCCAGTCCCCATGGGGCCGTTCCCAGTCCGTCCCAGTCCGTCCCAGTCCGTCCCAGTCCATCCCAGTTTGTTGCAGGTGCGGGGCTGGTACCGCTCCCTGCTGTGCCCCCGCTCCCGGCCCTACTCCGAGTTCACCAGTCACACCAGTAACACCAGT
>NW_024374978.1:0-382 GCF_014805655.1 Passer montanus | reverse complement strand
CCCAAAAAATCCCCTAAAAAAATCTAAAATAAAAAATCTCACAAAAATTCTGGAAATGCCCCAAAAAAACCCCAAAATGGCCCAAAAAAAAAACCCCCCAAAAAAATACCTTAAAGCCAGAAATGACCCCAAAATGCCCCAGAAAATCCCCTAAAAAATCTAAAATAAAAAATCTCCCAAAAAATCTGGAAATACCCCAAAAAAACCCAAAATGCCCCAAAAAATCCCCCTAAAAAATCTAAAATAAAAAATCCCAAAAAAAATCTGGAAATGTCCCAAAAAAGCCCCAAATGCCCCAAAAAATCCCCTAAAAAATTCTAAAATTAAAAAATCTCCAAAAATTCTGGAAATACCCCCAAAAAACCCCAAAATGGCCCAAAAA
>NW_024374977.1:0-382 GCF_014805655.1 Passer montanus | reverse complement strand
CCGCACGCTGGGCCCTGCCACACGGAACACGCTGTTGGTTCGTGTGCCTCCAACCCAGCATGCACAATCCCAACTACCTCCCCTACTGTTTTGCAGATTTTGCCTCTGTGACTTTGATCTGGGGTGTTGCAGATCCAGGGAGATCAGGGAAGGGCAGTGACTGAGCAAACATCACTGGAATACAGATGGCAGATGTGACCTCCTCTGGCCTTGCTGCCGGTGTCCTGATTGCGAACCCTGGGGACAGACATGCTCAAGAGCCTGGCTCATGTGCAGAACAGCTTTTTGCTACCCTTGCATTTGGCCCATTCACTAAGGGGGACATTCATGCAGCCTGGAGATGACAGGGGAAGAGGGAGCAGTGTTGCGGTGTGATGTCATG
>NW_024374976.1:0-382 GCF_014805655.1 Passer montanus | reverse complement strand
TCTGGGAGTCAGCTAGGAAAAAGTTAAACACAGCAATGGCAAAGTCCATTTGTGCAGCTGGACCTATGCTCATACATGTGTTTGACGAGGCTCAAAAGCATCTCTGAATTGTAGACACTGGTTAATTTTGTGTAGCCATGACAGAACCTGGACTGCCTCTCTTACGGAGAACTGGGAGAGACACAACCTGGAAGGCAGAATGGGGAAAGAGCCAGAAAGCTGAGATTTATGGTGGTGTGGTGGGTCCCCTACACACTGCTCTGTTCTTTGGTGGCTGACTTTAGTGGGAGCAACAAGGCAGAGCTAGATCTGAAGTAATTTATTTGCTTTTCTCTCTTCCTTTCTTCCAATTTGTTGCCATAAGCAGCTGGGTATTTTGTCT
>NW_024374975.1:0-382 GCF_014805655.1 Passer montanus | reverse complement strand
AGTAATTATTAGTGACTACTAAGGAATTATTATTGATTTTTAGCAATTATTAATTGATTATTAGTAGTAATTACTGATTTATTAGTGATTGTTAGCAGTAATTAATGATTTATTAGTGATGATTAATGATTATTAATTCCTTATTAGCGATTATTAGTGGCAATTAATTCATTATTACTGATTAATAACAAGAATTTTTGTACTAATAAATCAATTTTCCCACCATTAATTATTATTAATTAATAACTAATAATTATTTTGGGCTAATAACTGTTTATTAGGACTAATAAAGGTTTATTAATCCTAATTATTGGGCCTAATAACTCCATTTTTTTCACCGATTTTCGCCACGATTTTACCATTAATCATTATTAACTAATTA
>NW_024374974.1:0-383 GCF_014805655.1 Passer montanus | reverse complement strand
TTTGAAAACCACCTGAAATTGTGAATTTATCTACCACATTTCTGTTTTGACAGGTATCTTCTCAATCTGCCTTTAAGAGCACATATGGCAATGCCACTCTAGGGGCAGTCTTGTCTTCTTTGCTTACCAAAAGCAGTTTGGCATGAAACATTCATTTGAAACAGTCTTATCTGGCCCCTCCCTAACTCTTGACTTCATTTTGGGATATGTGAGGAACAAAGAAACCATCCTCTAGTTCATACAAAGTCTTGCAAATAAGACTGTCCTTGGGGTAGCTGGATGAAAGCCTTTTACTGACAAAGGGGAACACGTAATATTTACTTGTTATAGAAGAGGAAGTGAGGTCTAGTTCATACATTTTGAAACCTTTGAGTTCTTAAGAG
>NW_024374973.1:0-383 GCF_014805655.1 Passer montanus | reverse complement strand
GGGATTTTTGGGGTGATTTTTGGGATTTTTTGGGGAATTTTATGGGATTTTTTGGGGTGATTTTCTGGGATTTTTTTTGGTTTTTTTATGGGATTTTTGGGGGAATTTTATGGGACTTAAATGGGATTTTTTGGGGAATTTTTGGGGTGATTTTTGGAGGAATTTTATGGGATTTTTAATGGGATTTCTGAGGGGATTTTTGAGATGATTTTTGGGAATTTAATGGGATTTTAAATGGGATTGTTGGGGTGATTTGGGGGATTTTTTTTGGTTTTTTGATGGGATTTTTGGGGGGATTTTATGGGATTTTTGGGGTGATTTTTTGGGGGGGGATTTTTTTTTTAAGTTTTATTATTTTGGGGTATTTAAATTTAATTTTATGA
>NW_024374972.1:0-383 GCF_014805655.1 Passer montanus | reverse complement strand
GGATTTAAGATCCCTTCAACCCAACCCAGTCTGGGATTTTGTGATTCTAAGGGGGGATAAACCTGAGAGACATCACATTTCTGTGCTTTGCAGAGCCTGAAGTTTGATGATTTCAAACAAAGCTTGAGGCTCATGGGCTGCAATCTCAGATCCAAATCATCCATTGGAATCCCTTCCCCGGGATGCAGCACTCACTGCCAAGCTGGGAAAAGCCCCAGAGCCCAGTGAGGACTCCCAGCTCTGTGCTCCAGCCACAGGGAAAGTTTCACACTGAAGTGAAACCTCAAGCTCAGCAAGCACTTCCTGACCAGCCACGGGCTCAGCAGCTGGGAACAGAAAGGAGAAGGGGATGTGTCCTTACTGTTACAGATGGATAATGAGAC
>NW_024374971.1:0-383 GCF_014805655.1 Passer montanus | reverse complement strand
CTAAAAAACCCCATTTCACCCCCCCATACTCCATTTTTTTTGGGATTTTTTTATTTTTCAATATTTTTTCCCCAAATCCTGTATTTTTTGGGGGTAAAAATGCCATTTTCACCACAAAAATTCCCATTTTTTTGCTAAAAAACCCCATTTCACCCCCCCACACTCCATTTTTTCGGGATTTTTTCAAGAAATATTACCATTTTTAATACTTTTTTTCCCCAGACATTGTATTTTTTGATAAAAAAGGCCATTTTTACCAAGAAAAATTCAATTTTTTGGATAAAAAACCCCATTTCACCCCCCCAAACTCCATTTTTTTGGGGATTTTTTCAGCACATATTGCCATTTTTAATATTTTTTCCCAAACTCTTGCATTTTTTGGG
>NW_024374970.1:0-383 GCF_014805655.1 Passer montanus | reverse complement strand
TCACCTGGTACAGGGATGGGAAGAGATGGAGGCAGGAGGGGGGTGACCGCCTCATTGTCACCAAGAAAGGCACCTACACCTGTGACAGACCCGACACCGGGCGCAGCCCCCCCGTGACAGTCTCAGACGGTGAGGGGGGTTTGGGTGTCCCCAGCCTGGCACCGGTGGGGACCCTGAGAAGCGCGGGCACTGCTGAAGGGGGACACGGTGACACTGCTCTGCCGGAGGTGGCAGGACAGACCGGTCACAGATGTGTACTTCTACCATGAGGAGAAGAAACTGAGTTGGCAGCGGGATGAGACCGAGCTGTCCCTGTCCCCCTGCAGATGAGCCACAGTGGCCGCTACCACTGCCAGGGCTATGTGAGAAATGTGGTGTCACAG
>NW_024374969.1:0-383 GCF_014805655.1 Passer montanus | reverse complement strand
TATATGATGTGATGCTTGTCATTTTAGGATTATTTTCATTCAATTTTGGGACCTACAAATTTAAAAAAAGCTCTTGATGAAGCTGAAATACTGTCAGACAGCCTTAAACTCAGGTATGTAATATAGTTGTTTGCTAAAACATTGTTCTTCATACCTTGAGCCTGTATCTGTGCCAAGGGCAGATTTTCATGCTATTTAGTAGTAAGCAATTACACTTGAGTAAACCATAGGTACCTGAAACTCCTGAGAGCTTAAATTTATTCCCAGAAGTATTTTATTAGAGATAATTTTCACTGCCACATGCTCCAAAAACTTGTCATTTTGTACACTGTCTGCTAATTCCTGGTAACTTTGGTTTGTTAACAGTGTCTCCTAGTTTTGTT
>NW_024374968.1:0-8282 GCF_014805655.1 Passer montanus | reverse complement strand
CAGCGGGGTCAGGCCTCCTGCCACGCCTGGGAGAGACAAAACACCCTGAAAATAATCCTAAAATAATCCTAAAATAATCCTGAAATAACCCAAATATACCCCAAAACCAGCCCAGAAACCCAGCGGGGTCAGGGCTCCGACCACGGCCAGCAGCAGGATGTTACAGGCGGGCAGCTTGGACAGCGGGGTCAGGCCTCCTGCCACTCCTGAAACACCCAAAATAATCCTGAAATAATCCTGAAATAGCCCTGAGACAGCCCAGAAACAGCCCTGAAACCCAGCGGGGTCAGGGCTCTGACCACGGCCAGCAGCAGGATGTTACAGGCGGGCAGCTTGGACAGCGGGGTCAGGCCTCCTGCCACTCCTGAAACACCAAAAATAATCCTGAAATAATCCTAAAATAATCCTAAAATAACCCAAATATACCCCAAAACCAGCCCAGAAACCCAGCGGGGTCAGGGCTCCGACCACGGCCAGCAGCAGGATGTTACAGGCGGGCAGCTTGGACAGCGGGGTCAGGCCTCCTGCCACGCCTGAAATGGACAAAAATAATCCTGAAATAATCCCAAAATAATCCTAAAATAATCCTAAAATAGCCCTGAGACACCCCAAAAATAACCCTGAAACCCAGCGGGGTCAGGGCTCCTGCCACGCCTGAAACACCCCAAAATAATCCTAAAATAATCCTGAAGTAGCCCTGAGACACCCCAAAAATAACCCTTAAAATAACCCTAAAATAGCCCTAAAAATACCTGAAAATAACGCTGAGACACCCCAAAAATAACCCAGAAATAACCCTAAAAATACACAAAAATAACCCTAAAAATAACCCTAAAATAACCATAAAATAACCTAAAAAATACCTAAAATATACCCCAGAAACCCAGCGGGGTCAGGCCTCCTGCCACACCTAAAACACCCAAAATAATCCGAAAATAATCCTAAAATAATCCTGAAATAGCCCTGAGACACCCCAAAAATAACCCTTAAAATACCCCTAAAATAGCCCTAAAAATAACCGAAATATACCCCAAAAATAACCCAAAACCACAGAGGGGTCAGGCTTCCGGCCACACCTGGAACGGACCAAAATAATCCTAAAATAACCTTAAAATAATCCTAAAATAGCCCTGCGACACCCCAAAAATAACCCTTAAAATACCCCAAAAATAACCCTTAAAATACCCCAAAAATAACCTTAAAAATACGCTAAAAATACCCCCAAAATCGCCCTATGCCCCAAAATGCCCCAAAATCTCCTAAAAGAACCCCAAACCAAACCTAAAATGACTCAAAATTACCGCAAAATCCCCCCAAATCCTGCAAAAAATGACCCAAACCCCCCCGAAATCCCCCCAAAAAATTCCCCAAAATTCCCAAAATGCCCCGAAATGCCCGAAATTGCCCAAAATGCCCCAAAGTGGCACCCCTGGGTGGTGGAGGCGGTGACGCTGACCACCATGATGGTGGCGTTGGTCAGGATCTGCTGCACGTTCTCGTTGTTCTTGCACTTGTCCAGGGAATTGCCCAATTCCTGAGGAATTCACCCCAAAAACGGGACAGGCTCAGGGCAACGCGACATTTAAGGCAAAATACAGCGAAATTCCCGAAAAAATCCGGGGAGAAAAGGCCAAAATACAACAAGAAAACAATAAAAAAACCCCACCCCAAAATCCTGAAATATACAGGAAATATTTAAAAAAATCCATCCCAAAAAAACCCCAAAAAATCCCCAAAAAAAACCCAAAATCCCACCCCAAAAAAACCCAAAATCCCACCACAAAAATCCCCCCAAAAAAACTTCGAATCTCCCCAGAAAACCCCAAAATAAAAATTTAAAAATAAAAAAATCCCCAAAAAACCCCAAAAATCCCCCCCCAAAAAACCAAAAATCCCACCCCAAAAATCCTCCAAAAAAGGCCCAAAATCCCCCCCAAAAAATCGCCCCAAAACCCCCTCAAATCTCCCCAAAAAAACCCAAAATAAAAAAAAAAAAATCCCCAAACCACCCCCAAAATCCCCAAAAAATCCCCAAAAAACCCAAAAAAATCAAAATCCCTAAACAAGCCCCAAAACCCCAATAAAACAGCCCCAAAAAACCACCCCAAAATCCAAATTTGGGCTGGTTTGGGCTTTTTTTTTGGGGTCTTCAGGGCCATTTTTGGGGTGCTTTTGCCATTTTTGGGGTGTTTCCAGCAGTTTTGGGGTGGTTTTGGGGTGTTTTGTGCCATTTTTGGGGTGTTTTAGGGTGTTTTGTGCCATTTTTTGGGTGTTTTGTGCCATTTTGGGCTGTTTCAGGGTGGTTTTGGGGTGTTTTTTGCCATTTTTGGGGTGTTTCTTGCCATTTTTGGGGTTTTTTGCCATTTTTGGGGCGGTTTTGGGCTGTTTTGTGCCATTTTGGGGGGGTTTGTGCCTTTTTGGGGGGGGGGTTTGCCTTTTTTTTTCCGTCTCAGGCTGTTTTCTGCCATTTTTGGGGTGTTCTGTGCCATTTTTGGAGTGGTTTTGGGGTTTTTTTGCCATTTTTGGGGTGGTTTTTGCTATTTTGGGGGGTTTTGTGCCATTTTTGGGCCGTTTTGCGCCATTTTGGGGTGGTTTTGGGGTCTTTTGGCCATTTTTGGGGTGTTTTTTGCTATTTTTGGGTGGGTTTTTGCCATTTTGGGGTGGTTTTGCCATTTTTGGGGTGTTTTTGCCATTTTTGGGGTGGTTTTTGCCATTTTTGGGGTTTTTTGCCATTTTGGGGTGTTTTTGGGCTGTTTTGTGCCAATTTTGGGGTGTTTTTTGCCATTTTGGGCTGTTTCAGGGTGGTTTTGGGCTGTTTTTTGCCATTTGGGGCTCATTTTTGCCATTTTTGGGGTTTTTTGCCATTTTGGGGAGTTTTTGGGCTGTTTTGTGCCGATTTTGGGGTGTTTTTTGCTATTTTTGGGTGGGTTTTTGCCATTTTGGGGCTCATTTTTGCCATTTTTGGGGTGTTTTTTGCTATTTTTGGGTGGGTTTTTGCCATTTTGGGGTGGTTTTGCCATTTTTGGGGTGTTTTTGCCATTTTTGGGGTGGTTTTTGCCATTTTTGGGGTTTTTTGCCATTTTGGGGTGTTTTTGGGCTGTTTTGTGCCAATTTTGGGGTGTTTTTTGCCATTTTGGGCTGTTTCAGGGTGGCTTTGGCTGTTTTTCGCCATTTTTAGGGTGTTTTTTGCCATTTTGGGGTGTTTTTTGCTGTTTTGGGCTGTTTCAGGGTGGCTTTGGCTGTTTTTCGCCATTTTTAGGGTGTTTTTTGCCATTTTGGGGTGTTTTTTGCTATTTTTGGGGTGGGTTTTTGCCATTTTTGGGTGGTTTTTGCCATTTTTGGGGTTTTTTGCCATTTTTGGGGTGGTTTTGGGCTGTTTTGTGCCATTTTTAGGGTGTTTTTTGCCATTTTGGGGTGTTTTTTGCTGTTTTGGGCTGTTTCAGGGTGGTTTTGGGCTGTTTTTTGCCATTTTTGGGCTGTTTTTTGCGGGTGTTGGGGTGTTTTTGCCAGTTTTGGGGGGTTTTTGCCATTTTTGGGGTGGTTTTGGGCTGTTTTTTGCCATTTTGGGCTGTTTCAGGGTGGTTTTGGGGTGTTTTGTGCCATTTTTGGGCTGTTTTGTGCCATTTTGGGCTGTTTTTTGCCATTTTGGGCTGTTTCAGGGTGGTTTTGGGGTGTTTTTTGCCATTTTTAGGGTGTTTTTTGCCATTTTGGGGTGTTTTTTGCTGTTTTGGGCTGTTTCAGGGTGGTTTTGGGCTGTTTTTTGCCATTTTTGGGCTGTTTTTTGCCATTTTTGGGGTGTTTTTGCCAGTTTTGGGGGGTTTTTGCCATTTTTGGGGGGTTTTTTTGCCATTTTGGGCTATTTCAGCGTGGTTTTGGGGTGTTTTGTGCCATTTTTGGGGGGTTTTTGCCAGTTTTGGGGGGTTTTTGCCAGTTTTGGGGGGTTTTTGCCAGTTTTGGGGGGTTTTTGCCAGTTTTGGGGGGTTTTTGCCAGTTTTGGGGGGTTTTTGCCAGTTTTGGGGGGTTTTTGCCAGTTTTGGGGGGTTTTTGCCAGTTTTGGGGGGTTTTTGCCAGTTTTGGGGGGTTTTTGCCAGTTTTGGGGGGTTTTTGCCAGTTTTGGGGGGTTTTTGCCAGTTTTGGGGGGTTTTTGCCAGTTTTGGGGGGTTTTTGCCAGTTTTGGGGGGTTTTTGCCAGTTTTGGGGGGTTTTTGCCAGTTTTGGGGGGTTTTTGCCAGTTTTGGGGGGTTTTTGCCAGTTTTGGGGGGTTTTTGCCAGTTTTGGGGGGTTTTTGCCAGTTTTGGGGGGTTTTTGCCAGTTTTGGGGGGTTTTTGCCAGTTTTGGGGGGTTTTTGCCAGTTTTGGGGGGTTTTTGCCAGTTTTGGGGGGTTTTTGCCATTTTTGGGGTGTTTTTGCCATTTTTGGGGGGGGGTTTTGCCATTTTGGGCTATTTCAGCGTGGTTTTGGGGTGTTTTTTGCCATTTTTGGGGTGGTTTTGGGCTGTTTTGTGCCATTTTTGGGGGGTTTTTTGCCATTTTGGGCTGTTTCAGGGTGGTTTTGGGGTGTTTTTTGCCATTTTTAGGGTGTTTTTTGCCATTTTCGGGCTGTTTTTTGCCATTTTGGGGTGTTTTGGGGTCCCACCTTGACGGTGCGGATGTAGTCCAGCGCGTTGGGCACCAGCGACTCCAGCTCGGGGAAGCGTTTGGAATATTTGTCCCGGATGAACTTGTGGATGATGTCTGAGCCCAAAACACCCCAAATCAGACCCAAAATCCCCCAAAAATCCCCCCAAATCCCCCCAAACCGGCACTCACTGAGCTCGTTCTCGATCTCCACCGTGAGGTTGTTGGCGTCCACGATGACGCGGTACTCGGGGGCCGCCTCCACCGGGCCCAGAACTGCCCGGAAACGGCCAAATCCACCCAAAATCCACCCAAAATCCCAACCATTCCTAAAATCCACCCAGAAATCCCAAAATCCACCCAAAAATCCACCCAAAATCCCAGCCATTCCCAAAATCCACCCAGAAATCCCAAAATCCACCCAGAAATCCCCAAAAATCCCAAAAATCCGCCCAAAAATCCACCCAGAAATCCCAAAATCTACCCAGAAATCCCCAAAAATCCCAAAAATCCACCCAAAAACCCCACCAATCCCCAAAAATCCACCCAGAAATCCCAAAATCCACCCAGAAATCCCCAAAAATCCCAAAAATCCACCCAAAAATCCACCCAGAAATCCCAAAATCCACCCAGAAATCCCCAAAAATCCCAAAATCTGCCCAAAAATCCACCCAGAAATCCCCAAAAATCCACCCAAAAATCCCACCCAGAAATCCCAAAAATCCCAAAAATCTGCCTAAAAATCCACCCAGAAATCCCAAAAATCCACCCAGAAATCCCCGAAGTCCACCCAGAAATCACAAAATCCGCCCAGAAATCGCAAAATCCACCCAGAAAGCCCCAAAAATCCCAAAAATCTGCCCAAAAATCCACCCAGAAATCCCTAAATCCACCCAGAAATTGCAAAATCCACCCAGAAATCCCCAAAAATCCCTAAATCCCACCCAGAAATCCCCTAAATCCCACCCAGAAATCCCCAAAATCCACCCAAATCCACCCAGAATTCCCCAAAAATTCCCCTAAATCCACCCAAAAATCCCAAAATCCACCCAAATCCCCCCAAATTTCCCAAAAATCCCACCCAGAATTCCCTAAATTCCACCCAAAAATCTCCAAAAATTTGGGGTTTGGGAACNNTTTTTTGGGGATTTTTTGGGGTTTTTTTGGGGATTTTTGGGGGATTTTTTTGGGGATTGATTTGGGATTTTTGGGGATGGATTTGGGAGTTTTGGGATTTGGGGTTTTGATTTTTGGGGTGGTTTTTGGAGCCATTTTGGGGTAATTTTTAGGATATTTTTGGGATAATTTTGGGATAATTTTAGGAGAATTTTGGGATAATTTCAGGATAATTTCAGGATAATTTCAGGATATTTCTGGGGTAATTTCAGGATATTTTTGGGGTGATTTTGGGATATTTTTGTGGTGATTTTCAGGGTAATTTTGGGATAATTTCGGGATATTTCTGGGATAATTCCAGGATCATCTCAGGATATTTTTGTGATAAATTCAGGATAAATTCAGGACATTTTCAGGATAATTCCTGGAGATTTTTCTGATATTTTCAGGACATTTTTGTGATATTTTCAGGATAAATTTGTGATAGTTTCAGGATATTTTCAGGACATTTTCAGGATATTTTTGGGGTGATTTCAGGCCATTTTGGGCAGTCCTTACCCCCTTTGAGCCCCAGAGCTTGGCGATGCTGCGCACGGACAATTGCAGAATAAATTTGTGATATTTTCAGGATAATTTCAGGATATTTTTGGGATAAATTCAGGATAATTTTGTGGTATTTTCAGGACATTTTCAGGATATTTTTTGTGATATTTTCAGGATATTTTTGGGGTGATTTCAGGACATTTCCAGGATAATTTCAGGATTATTTTGGGGTGATTTCAGGCCATTTTGGGCCGTTTTTACCCCCTTGGAGCCCCAGAGCTCGGCGATGCTGCGCACGGACAATGCCAGGACAATTTCAGAATAAATTTGTGATATTTTCAGGATAATTTCAGGATAATTCCAGGATAATTTCAGGACAATTTCAGGACATTTTCAGGATATTTTTGGGCTGGTTTTGGGACATTTTCAGTCAGTTCTCACCCCCTTGGAGCCCCAGAGCTCGGCGATGCTGCGCACGGACAATGCCAGGGTAATTTCAGAATAAATTTGTGATAATTTCAGGATAATTTCAGGAACATTTCAGGACATTTTCAGGATAAATTTGTGATATTTTCAGAATAATTTCTGGATAATTCCAGGATATTTTCAGGATAATTTCAGGACATTTTCAGGATAAATTCAGGATATTTTCGGGATAAATTCAGGACATTTTCAGGATAAATTCAGGACAATTTCAGGATAATTTCAGGACATTTTCAGGATAATTTCAGGATATTTTCAGGATAAATTCAGGACATTTTCAGGCTCATTTCAGGACATTTTCAGGATCATAATTTCAGGACATTTTCAGGATATTTTCAGGCCATTTTGGGCAGTCCTTACCCCCCTGGAGCTCCAGAGCTCGGCGATGCTGCGTACGGACAATTCCAGAATAAATTTGTGATAATTTCAGGATAATTTCAGGATATTTTTGTGATATTTTCAGGATAAATTCAGGATAATTTCAGGATATTTTCAGGACAATTTCAGGATAATTTCAGGATGATCTCAGGATATTTTTGTGATATTTTCAGGACAATTTCAGGATAATTTCAGGACATTTCCAGGATAAATTCAGGATATTTTCAGGATCATTTCAGGATCATTTCAGGATATTTTCAGGATAATTTCAGGATGATCTCAGGATATTTTTGTGATATTTTCAGGACACTTTCAGGATCATTTCAGGATATTTCCAGTCAGTCCTTACCCCCTTGGAGCCCCAGAGCTTGGCGATGCTGCACACGGACAATTTCAGGATAAATTTGTGATAATTTCAGGATATTTTCAGGATAATTTCAGGACATTTTCAGGATAATTTCAGGACAATTCCAGGACAATTTCAGGACATTTTCAGGATATTTTTGGGCTGGTTTTGGGACATTTCCAGTCAGTCCTTACCCCCTTGCTCCCCCAGAGCTTGGCGATGCTCCTGACGGACTCGGCGCCCTCGGGCTCCTCGGGCTCCTCGCGCACCTCCTCGATCGGGGGCTCCTCCCCCCCCTCGGAGCCTTCGGCCTCCTCCTCCTCCCCCGCCGCCTCCTCCAGGTCCGCCAGCAGCTCGTCCGCCAGAGACATCCCGGACTGGGCAAACTGGGAGCACTGGGAGGGGAGAAATGGGGCCTGGAGACCCCCAGGGACCCCCCAGAGTCAGAGACATCCCGGACTGGGAGCACTGGGAGCACTGGGAGGGGAGAAAAGGGGGCCTAGAGACCCCCAGGGACCCATCCCAGTCAGAGACATCCCGGACTGGGAACACTGGGCAAACTGGGAGGGGAAAAAATGGGGCCTGGAGACCCCCAGGGACCCCCAGAGTGAGAGACAGCCCGAACTGGGAACACTGGGCAAACTGGGAGCACTGGGAGGGGAAAAAAGGGGGCCTGGAGACCCCCAGGGACCCATCCCAGTCAGAAACAGCCCCTAACTGGGGGAACTGGGAGCACTGGGAGGGGAGAAATGCGGCCTGGAGGCCCCCCAGTAAGGGACAGCCTGAACTGGGAGCACTGGGA
>NW_024374967.1:0-383 GCF_014805655.1 Passer montanus | reverse complement strand
CACAGCACAAGAACGCTTACAGCAGTTTTATAGCAACACAAACAGGTCTATGAAAAATGAGCAAGGAGGGATCCTGAGAGCACTGCAGCAGTGACCCAGGTGGAAATGCAGGGAACTCTAGTTACCAGTCCTCATGCAAAATTCCTTGCTGTTACTACTTACTGGCAATAAACACATTTAACACATGACAGATGTGTTATGCCCTTAACCCTCACAGACCATGAGTTAGCACTCTGACCCAGTTCTCCTCTCAGGTGGCTGACAGGTGTGAGATCCTCCTGTTAAAACCCAGGTTATTCTGCCCATGTTTTACACAGTTAATCTTTATACTCCCATGCTATGACTTAGAACCTACAAAAATTCCCTGGAATACTGCCAGTAAG
>NW_024374966.1:0-383 GCF_014805655.1 Passer montanus | reverse complement strand
CCGGCGAGGAGGAGGCGCTGCCGGCGCGGAGCCGCCCGCCCGCCATGAAGACGTACGAGGCGCGGAGCCGCATCGGCCTCAAGCTCAAGATCAAGCAGGAGGCCGGGCTCAGCAAGGTGGTGCACAACACGGCGCTGGACCCGCCCGGCATCCCCCCCCCGCCGCCGCCGGGCGCCGGGGTCCCACCGGGAACCGGGAGCCAGCCGGGCAGCGGGAGCCAGCCGGGCGCCGCGGTGCAGCCGGGGATCCGGCAGCTCAACGGGTCCCTGGAGAAGAAAACGCCGGGAGCGGCTCACGGCGGGGCTGGGGCGGCGCCCTGCCGGCTGCCGCTGAGGAAAACGTACCGGGAGATCAACCGGGAGCACCGGGAGATCAACCGGGAG
>NW_024374965.1:0-383 GCF_014805655.1 Passer montanus | reverse complement strand
TCCAGACAATCAAACCAGAAATAAACCAAGAACTGACCCTGTGTGTGTGTGTGTGTGTGTGTGCGTGTGTGTGTGTGTGTGTGTGTGCGTGTGTGTGTGTGTGTGTGTGTGCGTGTGTGTGTGTGTGTGTGTGTGCGTGTGTGTGTGTGTGTGTGTGTGGCAACAGGACAGTGAGGGCAAGGATAAAAGGAATACGGCCTCCAACGTTGACCGGACTTAACATAGCCCTAGCTTAACAGGACTTAACTTATACCTTAACCTTAAGTGATACCTTAAACTTCACAATTTAGCAAAAGTACAGCACTTAAGAGTATTTAACCTATGACCTATGACTTATCAATTTAAAAGAGGAACAACACTTAACAATATTCAACTTAGGTTAT
>NW_024374964.1:0-383 GCF_014805655.1 Passer montanus | reverse complement strand
TTTAGGGGAAAAAATGGGGATTTTAGGGGCAAAAATGGGACTGGGAGGGACTGTTTTGGACTGGTTTATACTGGGTTATACTGGGAGGGAACTGGTTTATACTGGGTTATACTGGGAGCCGGAAACCGCACTGGGTTTGGGGCAAAACCGGCCGGTTTTGGGCAAAAATGGGGATTTTAGGGGCAAAAATGGGACTGGGAGGGACTGTTTTGGACTGGTTTATACTGGGTTATACTGGGAGCCGGAAACCGCACTGGGTTTGGGGCAAAACCGGCCGGTTTTGGGCAAAAATGGGGATTTTAGGGGGAGAAATGAAGATTTTAGGAGGAAAAATGGGGATTTGGGGGGGAAAATGGCACTGGGAGGGACTGGTTTGTACTGGG
>NW_024374963.1:0-383 GCF_014805655.1 Passer montanus | reverse complement strand
ACAGGCAACAGGTTTCAGCTCATTTTGATTCACTTCCTGTCATTCCATGCCATGCAACTGTTTTCCCTTCATTTGCAAATTCATGAAATGAAGAATTTTAGTTACAGCACAGCTCTGTTCACTCTACAGTTTTTGAATCGGTGCCAACATCTGATGGGGATCTCAGCAGCAACAACAAGCTACACTTAGGGTTTGTGTGAGGGTTCAGAGAGCTGCAGAACCTACAGCTTCAGGGACACTGGCAATCCAAAAGGATTTGCAAGGGCATCAGGGCATGGTGCCACAACTGAAAAATCCACACCTTTTAACCTGTGTAATCTATGGTGATGAGGATCTCTGCACAGTCCTAAATGTCTTTAGGATCCGGGTTAGGGTTAGTGTTG
>NW_024374962.1:0-383 GCF_014805655.1 Passer montanus | reverse complement strand
CCCCAAAACTGCCCAAATCGACCCCAAAAATGCTCCAAAAAATGCCCCAAATCGGCACCAAAACTTCCCAAAAAATGTCCCGAAACGGCTCCAAAACTGCCCCAAATCTGCCCCCCTGATCCCATAACTGCACCCGACCCCATGACTGCCCCCCCGGCCCCAAAAGTGGCCGGACTCACCCCAAATCCTCTGACCCCAAAACTGCCCCAAATCAGCTCCAAAACTGCCACAAATCGACCCCAAATCTGCCCCAAACTGACCCCAAATCAGCCCCAAAACTGCCCCAAACTGACCCCAGAACTGCCCCAAATCAGCCCCAAAACTTCCCAAAAAATGTCCCAAATTTGCCCCCTGGCCCCATAACGGCCCCAAATTGCCCAAAA
>NW_024374961.1:0-383 GCF_014805655.1 Passer montanus | reverse complement strand
CCAGCGCCCGCCGGGGCACGGCACGGCACAGCATGGCATGGCACCAGCACGGCACGGCACGGCACGGCACAGCACGGCACGGCACGGCACGGCACGGCACAGCACGGCACGGCATGGCACGGCACGGGGTCTGGGGCCGGGGCCACTGCCACCGGATTTCAGGGACACGGCCAGCCAGGTCACCGGGGGACACCACCGGGATGTACTGGGATGTACCAGGATGCACTGGGACTCACTGGGATGCACTGGGATGTACTGGGACACACCGGGATGCACTGGGACGCACTGGGATGTACTGGGATGTACTGGGATGCACTGGGATGCACTGGGATGTACCAGGATGCACTGGGATGTACTGGGACTCACTGGGATGCACTGGGATG
>NW_024374960.1:0-383 GCF_014805655.1 Passer montanus | reverse complement strand
AAAAATGGTCAAAAACGGATCAAAAATGGCCCAAAACCGCCCAAAAATGACCCAAAATGGCCCAAAGAGTCCCTGCAGGACGAGGAGGTCGAGGAGTTCAGGAGGGTGAGTGCTGGAAAATACACCAAAAACGGCCAAAATCAACCCAAAAACCATCTTAAAATAGCCAAAAATATCCAAAAATACAAAAAAAATGGTAAAGAATGGTCAAAAACAGCTTAAAAATGGCCCAAAAATGACCCAAAATGGCCCAAAGAGTCCCTGCAGGACGAGGAGGTCGAGGAGTTCAGGAGGGTGAGTGCACAAAAATGATACAAAATACCCCAAAAACACCCCAAAAACATCTTAAAGTATCCAAAAATATCCAAAAATACAAAAAAAAT
>NW_024374959.1:0-383 GCF_014805655.1 Passer montanus | reverse complement strand
TGGGGGGGATTTTTTAGGGATTTTTACAGGGATTTTGGGGGCGATTTTTTGGGATTTTTTAGGGGGATTTTGGGTTTTTTGGGGTTTTGGGTCCCCCCTCACCGACGAGCAGGGCCCAGTGGGCTCGGTGACCCCGGGGGGATTTGGGGTGATTTTGGGGTTGGTTTTTAGGGGATTTTGGGGGGGATTTTTTTGGGGATTTTGGGGGTGATTTTTTGGGATGTTTTTGGGATATTTTTGGGGTTTTTGGGTCCCCCCTCACCGACGAGCAGGGCCCAGTGGGCTCGGTGACCCCAGGGGGATTTGGGGTTGGTTTTTTAGGGGGATTTTTTGGGGATTTTTAGGGGGATTTTAGGGGGATTTTTTAGGGATTTTTAGGGGGA
>NW_024374958.1:0-383 GCF_014805655.1 Passer montanus | reverse complement strand
CTCCCAGTGCTCCCAGTGCTCCCAGTATGTATCCCACTGCTCCCAGTCAGGCTCCCAGTGCTCCCAGTTCACCCCCCCGTGCTGCCCCCAGGCCTGCCCCTCCTCCTCCTCCTCCTCCTCCCGGCGTTCCCGGCGTTCCCGGCGAGGCTCGCGGTGCTCCCAGCGGGGTCCCCGGCGCTCCCAGTGCTCCCAGTGCTCCCAGTCCCCACGCTGAACTGGAGGCTGCCGTGCACGGGGGGCAGGGCGGCGCTCTCCAGCGCGGCCGCTAGGCGGCGCTGTCCGGCGCGCAGCGGCGTCACCGATTGGCTGAGCCGGAGCGTCTGCCCCGCCCCCAGCGAGCTGCGGGACCAGCACGGACCAGTAAGGACCAGTATGGACTGGTA
>NW_024374957.1:0-8288 GCF_014805655.1 Passer montanus | reverse complement strand
CCCTCATTTTTCACCATTTCATGAGGTAAATCCCTCATTTTTCACCATTTTATGAGGGAATATCTTAATTTTTTACCATTTCCTGAGGTAATTCCCTCATTTTTCAGCATTTTATGAGGTAATTTCCTGATTTTTCACTTTTTCCTCACATAATTCTCTCATTTTTCACTGTTTTATGAGGTAATTCCCTCATTTTTTACCATTTTATGAGGTAATTTCCTCATTTTTCACCATTTCATGAGGTAAGTCCCTCCTTTTTCTCCTTTTTCTGAGGTAATTTTCTCATTTTTCACTACTTTAGGAGGTAATTCCATCCTTTTTCAGCATTTTTTGAGGTAATTTCATCATTTTTTTACCATTTCATGAGGTAATTTCTTAATTTTTTACCATTTCCTGAGGTAATTCTCCCATTTTTCACCATTTTATGAGGTAATTTTATCATTTTTTTACCATTTTATGAAGTAATTTCCTCATTTTTCACCATTTCATGAGGAAATATCTTAAATTTTTACCATTTCCTGAGGTAATTCTACCGTTTTTCACCATTTTATGAGGTAATTTCTTAATTTTTTACCATTTTATGAGATAATTTGATCTTTTTTTCACCATTTTTGAGGTAATTCCCTCGTTTTTCACCATTTTATGAGGAAATTTCCTCATTTTTTCACTGTTTTCTGAGGAAATTCTCTCATTTTTCATCATTTCATGAGGTAATTTCTTAATTTTTTACCATTTCCTGAGGTAATTCCCTCATTTTTCAGCATTTTATGAGGTAATTTCCTGATTTTTCACTTTTTCCTCACATAATTCTCTCATTTTTCACTGTTTTATGAGGTAATTCCCTCATTTTTTACCATTTTATGAGTGAGGAAATTTCCTCATTTTTTCACTGTTTTCTGAGGAAATTCTCTCATTTTTCATCATTTCATGAGGTAATTTCTTAATTTTTTACCATTTCCTGAGGTAATTCTCCCATTTTTCACCATTTTATGAGGCAATTTTATCATTTTTTCACCATTTTATGAGGTAATTCCTTCATTTTCCACCATTTCATGAGGTAATTTCCTCTCTCATTTTTCACTGTTTTATGAGGTAATTCCCTCATTTTTTACCATTTTATGAGGTAATTTCCTCATTTTTCACCATTTCATGAGGTAAGTCCCTCCTTTTTCTCCTTTTTCTGAGGTAATTTTCTCATTTTTCACTACTTTAGGAGGTAATTCCATCCTTTTTCAGCATTTTTTGAGGTAATTTCATCATTTTTTTACCATTTCATGAGGTAATTTCTTAATTTTTTACCATTTCCTGAGGTAATTCTCCCATTTTTCACCATTTTATGAGGTAATTTTATCATTTTTTTACCATTTTATGAAGTAATTTCCTCATTTTTCACCATTTCATGAGGAAATATCTTAAATTTTTACCATTTCCTGAGGTAATTCTACCGTTTTTCACCATTTTATGAGGTAATTTCTTAATTTTTTACCATTTTATGAGATAATTTGATCTTTTTTTTACCATTTTTGAGGTAATTCCCTCGTTTTTCACCATTTTATGAGGAAATTTCCTCATTTTTTCACTGTTTTCTGAGGAAATTCTCTCATTTTTCATCATTTCATGAGGTAATTTCTTAATTTTTTATCATTTTATGAGGTAATTTCCTAATTTTTCACTGTTTTATGAGGCAATCTTCACCATTTTTGAGGTAATTTCCTCATTTTTCTGCGTTTTATGAGGTAACTTTATCATTTTTTCACCATTTCCTGAGGTAATTCTCTCATTTTTCACCATTTTATGAGGAAATCTTCACCATTTTTGAGGTAATTTCCTCATTTTTCTGCGTTATTTCT
The DNA here is from genome assembly GCF_014805655.1 of Passer montanus. NCBI lineage: Eukaryota > Metazoa > Chordata > Aves > Passeriformes > Passeridae > Passer > Passer montanus. The sequence goes on along the minus strand of NW_024374957.1, from coordinate 6,438 downwards.
TAATTTTTTATCATTTTATGAGGTAATTTCCTAATTTTTCACTGTTTTATGAGGCAATCTTCACCATTTTTGAGGTAATTTCCTCATTTTTCTGCATTTTATGAGGAAATTTTACCATTTTTTCACCGTTTTATGAGGAGATTTCCCTCATTTTTCACCGTTTTTTTGAGGTTTTGCCCCATTTTGGGTTCAATTTTGGGGTTTTTGGGTCTCACCTCGGCCACGATGACGTCACAGTCCAGGCCCCGGTTGAAGCCTTGGGGGTTCCCCTTCACCCCCACCTGTGGGAGGGCAAATTTGGAGCCCCAAAATCGCCTGAAATTGCCCCAAAATCCACCCAGACCCCAAAATCCCCAAAATCTGCCCCAAAATGCCCAAAATCCACCCCAAAACCCAAAAAAACTCTCCAAAATCCCCTGAAACTGCCCCAAAATCCACCCAGACCCCAAAATCCCCAAAATCTGCCCCAAAATGCCCAAAATCCACCCCAAAACCCAAAAAAACTCTCCAAAATCCCCTGAAACTGCCCCAAAATCCACCCAGACCCCAAAATCCCCAAAATCTGCCCCAAAATGCCCAAAATCCACCCCAAAACCCAAAAAAACTCTCCAAAATCCCCTGAAACTGCCCCAAAATCCACCCAGACCCCAAAATCCCCAAAATCTGCCCCAAAATGCCCAAAATCCACCCCAAAACCCAAAAAAACTCTCCAAAATCCCCTGAAACTGCCCCAAAATCCACCCAGACCCCAAAATCCCCAAAATCTGCCCCAAAATGCCCAAAATCCACCCCAAAACCCAAAAAAACTCTCCAAAATCCCCTGAAACTGCCCCAAAATCCACCCAGACCCCAAAATCCCCAAAATCTGCCCCAAAATGCCCAAAATCCACCCCAAAACCCAAAAAAACTCTCCAAAATCCCCTGAAACTGCCCCAAAATCCACCCAGACCCCAAAATATCCCAAATCCACCCCAAAGTCCCACAGAACTGCCACAAAATCCCCAAAATCCACCCCAAAATCCCCTTAAATTCCCCCAAAAAACCCAAATCCACCCCAAAATCCCCTTAAATTCCCCCAAAATGCCCAAAATCCATCCAGAGACCCCAAAATCCCCTAAAACCGCCCCAAAATCCCCAAAATCCACCCCAAAATCCCCTAAATCTGCCCCAAAATCCACCCAGAGAACCCAAATTCCCTAAATCTGCCCCAAAAACCCCAAAATCCTTCCACCCAGAGACCCCAAAATCCCCTAAATTTGCCCCAAAATCCCCTAAATCTACCCCCAAAAACCCCAAACCCCCCGAAATCCCAAAATTCCCACCCCAAATCCCCCCAAATTTTGCCCTGGCTGGGGCCTGGTTTTGGGGTCACTTTTGGGTTTTTTGGGGTCAGTTTTGGGGTCACTTTTGGGATCAATTTTGGGGTTTTTGGGGCCAGTTTTGGGTCCATTTTGGCTCAGTTTGGGGTCAGGATTTAGGATCAGTTTTGGGTCTGTTTTTGGGGTCACTTTTGGGGTAATTTTTGGAGTTTTTGGGGTCACTTTTGGGATCCATTTTGGGCTTTTTGGGGTCAGATTTTTGCTCCATTTTGGGTCAGTTTTGGGGAGGGTTTTTGGGGTAATTTCTGGGTTTTTTGGGGTCATTTTTGGGGTCAATTTGGGATCCATTTTGGGTCATTTTTAGCTCCATTTTTGCTCCATTTTTGCCCCGTTTTTCCCCATTTTTTTCTCAGTTTTTTGCCCCATTTTTAGGATCATTTTTAGGATCATTTTTGGGGTCATTTTTGGGTTAAATTTAGGTATTTTTGGGTCCCAGGCAGTGCTCCTTGCCGTGCTTCAGCCACTGCCCCATTTTATCCCCATTTTTGGTCATTTTATCTCCATTTTTCCCCCATTTTATCCCTATTTTTTCCCCATTTTTTCCCCCATTTTTTCCCCATTTTTAGGATCATTTTTGGGGTGAATTTTGGGGTAAATTCTGGGTTTTTTGGGTCCCAGGCAGTGCTCCTTGCCGTGGTTGAGCCACTGCCCCATTTTATCCCCATTTTATCCCCATTTTTGGTCATTTTTTCTCCATTTTTCCCCCGTTTTTTCCCTGTTTTTTCGCCCATTTTTAGGATAATTTTTGGGGTGAATTCCGGTGGTTTTGGGTATTTTTTGGGTACCAGGCAGTGCTCCTTGCCGTGCTTCAGCCACTGCCCCATTTTATCCCCATTTTATCCCCATTTTTTCCCATTTTTTCCCCTTTTTTTTTTGCCATTTTTTCCCCATTTTTTCCCCATTTTTAGGATCATTTTTTGGGTAATTTTTGGGGTAAATTCTGTGTTTTTTGGGTCCCAGGCAGTGCTCCTTGCCGTGCTTCAGCCACTGCCCCATTTTATCCCCATTTTTCCCCCATTTTTGGTCGTTTTTGCCCCGTTTTTTCCCCATTTTTGCTCAGTTTTTTCCCCATTTTTAGGATAATTTTTGGGGTAATTTTTGGGGTGAATTCCGGTGTTTTTGGTACCAGGCAGTGCTCCTTGCCGTGGTTGAGCCAGTGCCCCATTTTATCCCCATTTTTGGTCGTTTTTTCTCCATTTTTTCCCCATTTTTTTGCCATTTTCCCCCCATTTTTGCCCCATTTTTAGGATAATTTTTGGGGTGAATTCCGGTGGTTTTGGGTATTTTTGGGTCCCAGGCAGCGCTCCTTGCCGTGCTTCAGCCACTGCCCCATTTTATCCCCATTTTATCCCCATTTTTTTCCCATTTTTTCCCCATTTTTTTGCCATTTTTTCCCCCATTTTTGCCCCATTTTTAGGATAATTTTTGGGGTGAATTCCGGTGGTTTTGGGTATTTTTGGGTCCCAGGCAGCGCTCCTTGCCGTGCTTCAGCCACTGCCCCACTTTATCTCCATTTTTTCCCATTTTTTCCCCATTTTTTTGCCATTTTTCCCCCCATTTTTTCCCCATTTTTAGGATCATTTTTGGGGTGAATTTTGGGGTGAATTCCGGTGGTTTTGGGTATTTTTTGGGTCCCAGGCAGTGCTCCTTGCCGTGCTTCAGCCACTGCCCCATTTTATCCCCATTTTATCCCCATTTTTGGTCATTTTTGCCCCGTTTTTTCCCCATTTTTGCTCAGTTTTTTGCCCCATTTTTAGGATAATTTTTGGGTTAAATTCCAGTGTTTTTGGGTCCCAGGCAGTGCTCCTTGCCGTGCTTCAGCCACTGCCCCATTTTATCCCCATTTTTGGTCATTTTTGCCCCGTTTTTTCTCCATTTTAGGCTCCATATTTAGGATCCGTTTTTGGGGTGAATTCCGGTGGTTTTGGGTATTTTTGGGTCCCAGGGAGTGCTCCTTGCCGTGGTTGAGCCAGTGCCCCATTTTATCCCCATTTTATCCCCATTTTATCCCCTTTTTTTCTCCATTTTTTCCCATTTTTTCCCCATTTTTTTGCCATTTTCCCCCCATTTTTTCCCCATTTTTGGCTCCATTTTTAGGATAATTTTTGGGGTAAATTCTGTGGTTTTTGGGTACCAGGCAGTGCTCCTTGCCGTGGTTGAGCCAGTGGCCCGTGCGCCCGGTGCGGATGATCCTCTGCAGCTGATTGGTCTTCACCCAGATGATCTCGTCCACGCGCTCGTACCTGCCGCGTTTTGGGGCAAAATCCGCAAGTTTTGGGTTTTTGGGGATTTTTTGGGATTTTTTGGGGTTTTTTGGGGGTTTTTTGGGGGTTGTTTGAGGGGGAAATGGTAAAAACTCACCCCCAGAGGTTGAGGCATTCACGGCCCAGCTCCATGGCCCTGGAATGGGGGAAAATGAGGGGATTTTGGGAAAATTGGGGGTTTTTGGGAAAATTGGGGTTTTTTTGGGGAAATTTGGGGTTTTTTGGGGGAAATTTGGGGTTTTTGGGGAAAATTGGGATTTTTAGGGGGGACAATTGAGATTTTGAGGGAAAAGTTGGGATTTTGGGGGAGAAAATTGGGGTTTTTGGGGAAAATTGGGATTTTAGGAGGGGAAAATTGGAATTTTGGTAGAAATTGGGGTTTTTTTGGGGGTGAAATTGGGATTTTAGGGGGAAATCGGGGTTTTTGGGGGTGAATTTGGAGTTTTGGGGAAGAAAATTGGGGTTTTGGGGAAGAAAATTGGGATTTTGGGGGAAAATTGGGGTTTTGGAGGTAAAATAGGGATTTTTGAGGGGAGAAATTGGGATTTTTGGGGAAAATTGGGGTTTTGGAGGGGAAAATTGGGATTTTGGGGGAGAAAGTTGGGATTTTAGGGGGGAAATTGGGGTTTTGGAAGGAAAAACTGGAATTTTGTGGGGGAAGGAGGTTTGGAGATGAGGAAAATTGGGGTTTTGGGGGGAAATAAAGATTTTGGGTAACCCTGAGATTTTTGGGGTGAATTCTTGGGTTTTTGGGGTCATGATGGATTTGGGATGAATCCCACCAGATTTAGAGCAAATCCTGGTGGTTTTTTGGGCTGAATTTGGGGATTTTTGGGGTGAATCCTTGGGTTTTTGGGATCAAAATGGATTTGGGATCAATCCTCAGGGATTTTCAGGGATGAATTCAGAGATTTTGGGGCAAATTTTTGTGATTTTGGGGTCACCACGGATATACACTGACCCCTCCCAGACTGACACCAAACCGGGGTGTTTTTTGGGGTGAATTTCGGGGTTTTTTTGGGGTGAATCCTGGGGATTTTGGGGTCATGATGGATTTGGGATGAATCCCACCAGATTTAGAGCAAATCCTGGTGGTTTTTTGGGCTGAATTTGGGGATTTTTGGGGCGAATCCTTGGGTTTTTGGGATCAAAATGGATTTGGGATCAATCCTCAGGGATTTTCAGGGATGAATTCAGAGATTTTGGGGCAAATTTTTGTGATTTTGGGGTCACCACGGATATACACTGACCCCTCCCAGACTGACACCAAACCGGGGTGTTTTTTGGGGTGAATTTGGGGGTTTTTTTGGGGTGAATCCTGGGGATTTTGGGGTCATGATGGATTTGGGATGAATCCCACCAGATTTAGAGCAAATCCTGGTGGTTTTTTGGGCTGAATTTGGGGATTTTTGGGGCGAATCCTTGGGTTTTTGGGATCAAAATGGATTTGGGATCAATCCTCAGGGATTTTCAGGGATGAATTCANNGGGGGAGGAGGTTTGGAGATGAGGAAAATTGGGGTTTTGGGGGGAAATAAAGATTTTGGGTAACCCTGAGATTTTTGGGGTGAATTCTTGGGTTTTTGGGGTCATGATGGATTTGGGGTGAATCCCACCAGATTTAGAGCAAATCCTGGTGGTTTTTGGGGTGAATTTGGGGATTTTTGGGGCAAATCTTCAGGTTTTTGGGGTCATGATGGATTTGGGGTAAATCCTCAGGGATTTGGGGCGAATCCCAGTGGTTTTGGGGGTGAATCCTGGGGCTTTTTGGGGTGAAATTCCAGGTTTTTGGGATCAAAATGGATTTGGGATCAATCCCAGAGATTTTCAGGGATGAATTCAGGGATTTGGGGCAAATTTTTGGGTTTTTGGGGTCACCACGGATATACACTGACCCCTCCCAGACTGAGACCAAACCGAGGTGTTTTTCGGGGTGAATCTGGGGGATTTTGGGGCGCGGACCTGCCGGTGACCCAGAGGAAGAGGAAGCCCTCGTCCTGCAGCACGGGGATGTTGAGGCGCCGCATCTCGTCGTCCGTCAGCGTGCCGTAGGGCAGCTCCATGTGGATGTCCCAGGGCGGGTCTGCCATCACCACGGCGAACTTGCCCAGGATGGACACGTCCAGGTAGCGGATGTCGCAGCAGATCCACTGCGAAAACGGGGAGAAAAAGGGAAAAAATGGGAAAAAACGGTGAAAAACGGCAAAAAACGGTGAAAAACGGCAAAAAAATGGCAGAAAATGGAGTCAGAATCAAGTCAGAAATGCCTCAGGAACTTGTCCAGGATGGACACACACATGTAAAGGATGTCACAGCAGATCCACTGCAAAAGCGGGGAGAAAAAGTGAGAAAATGGGAAAAAACTGCGAAAAACGGCAAAAAACGGTGAAAAACGGCAAAAAAAAATGGCAAAAAACGGGGTTAGAAATGCCTCAGGAACTTGCCCAGGATGGACACACGCATGTAAAGGATGTCGCAGCAGATCCACTGCGAAAACGGGGAGAAAAAGTGAAAAAATGGGAAAAAACGGCTAAAAACGTCAAAAAGGGTGAAAAACGGCGAAAAGCGGGGAAAAAAAGGCAATAAAAGGAGTCAGAAATGTCTCAGGAAGTTGTCCAGGATGGACACATCCATGTAAAGGATGTTGCAGCAGATTCACTGAAAAAATAGGGAGAAAAAATGGAAAAATGGTAAAAATAGCAAAAAAAATGGTGAAAAATGGTGAAAAATTGGAAAAACAGGCAAAAAAACATGGTCAGAATCAAGGCAGAAACGCCTCAGGAACTTGCCCAGGAT
>NW_024374956.1:0-383 GCF_014805655.1 Passer montanus | reverse complement strand
AAACCCCCAAAATTCCCTTTAAACCCCACCAGACCCCTCAGATCCCCCTTCGGACACCCCAAAATCCCCAAAAATCCCCTTTTAACCCCCAAATATTCCCAAAATTCCCTTTAAACTCCCCCGTACCCGTTCCGCCCTCACGAGCGCGCCTCAGGTCCCTCACGGCGGAACCGGAAATAGAAGGAGAAGGAACTTCCGGTCGTCCCCATGGCGGCCGCCATCTTGAGTGCTGTTTTTCCTTTCTTGTGGGCGCCGCCATATTGGGTGCGGCGGCTCAGCCAATCAGCGCCTTAGCGTCCCGTTGTCATAGCGACGGGGGCGGGGCCAATGACCGGACGCTGCCGGGGGAAACGTGCGGGAATTTGGGGGGGATTTGGGGGGTC
>NW_024374955.1:0-383 GCF_014805655.1 Passer montanus | reverse complement strand
ATATGTATATGTTTGTCTAAATTACATTCACATGAAAGATTACAGTTTTGATCCAGGTACAGAAAATGAAATTTTATTCATCTCATGTTTGTATTTGTGGTTTACATTTGGTGTTCTTAACTATCATTTAGGTCACAGGTCTAAAAATAAGAGAATAGGAAGACAGTGCTCACACAGAACATTTCACTGCAGAGCAGAAACTCTTACAAATGTTTCAGGCTACAGAACATAAAGCTGTATATACAGTGGCATGTTGGAAAAAAAATTGAATTCTTTGATGAACTACGTATTGTGCACGCATTTACACAAGGGTATAAATGTGCACCCATTTCTACAGGGCAGATTAAAACTAAGAAACTCAAAATATGATTTTACCCTGAAAT
>NW_024374954.1:0-383 GCF_014805655.1 Passer montanus | reverse complement strand
AAACCCCACAGAACCCCAAATACCCCACAGAAACCCCAAACATCCCATAGGAAACCCGTGCTGCATCAGCCCCCGGATGATCCTGGGGGTACAGCACAGTCAGACCCCAAAAAACTGCCCCAAAAACCCCAAAACTGACCCAAAACCCCCACAGATACCCCACAGAACCCAAACTGCCCCATAAAAACCCCACAGAACCCCAAATACCCCACAGAAACCCCAAATATACCACAGAAACACCAAATATCGCAAAACTGCCCCACAGAAACCCCAAACTGCCCCATAACTGCCCCAAACACCCCACAGGAACCCCACAGAAACCCCACTGGACCCCAATACCCACCCAAATCCCCCGATAACTGACCCAGAACTGACCCAAAACC
>NW_024374953.1:0-383 GCF_014805655.1 Passer montanus | reverse complement strand
TTTTGGGGGATTTTTGGGGGATTTTTTTTGGGATCTGCTCCCGGATTTTCCCAAATTTTCCCGTTTTTCCCCCAGGCCATCGCGCACTACGAGCAGGCGGCCGATTACTACCGAGGGGAGGAATCCACCAGGTACCCGAGCCCAAATCCCAACAAAGCCCAGGGATCCCAAATCCCAAAGCCCGACGGATCCCAAATCCCAAATCCCGACGGATCCCAAATCCCAACGGATCCCAAAGCCAGATCCCAAATCCCAGGGGATCCCAAATCCCAACGGATCCCAAATCCCAGGGGATCCCAAAGCCCAACAGATCCCAAATCCCAACGGATCCCAAATCCCAACAGATCCCAAATTCCAGGGGATCCCAAATCCCAACGGATCCC
>NW_024374952.1:0-383 GCF_014805655.1 Passer montanus | reverse complement strand
AAGCTAAAGCCCTGCTATAATTAAATCTGGCCAGGGATGTCAAGGACAACAAGAAAAGCTTCTATAGGTACATCAGTGATGATGGGAATATGGGCCCTCTTGAGAAGGAAACACTCCTGTGGGGAAAACTGAGGTTCTTAAAGACTTCTTTGCCTTTTTCCTCACCAGTAAGCTCTCCAGTCACACCACTTGAGTGACAGAAGGCAAAGGCAGTGAATGGGAGAATAAAAAACCATAGGAGATCAGATTTGAGACCATCAAAGGAAGCTGAAGGTGCACAAGTCCATGGGACCTGGTGAGATGCACACACAGGGTCCTGAGGAAGCTGGTGGATGAAGTTGGTGAGGCACTGCAAACCACATTTGAGAAGTCATGGCAGTTCA
>NW_024374951.1:0-383 GCF_014805655.1 Passer montanus | reverse complement strand
CCCGTTTAGGTACCACTGCCATTTTCTGGCCATTTTAGTCTTTCCATGGCTGAGATTTTGCAGCCTGGAGATCATTCTGGTTGCTCTTCTTTGAACTTCCCCTAGTTCCCTCATTATTTTCTTTTTTTTCAGCAATGACAGGTCAGGAACTCAGTGAATATTTGCAGAACATTCCCACGGGAGCTTTCTGGACACAGTCTATCTCTCTTTATGACAGACCACATTTGCAGGCTTTCTTGTTCCCTGCCATATTGCATTGTCGATTCACTGCCCACTCTAACCCTGAGGTCTCCTTGGGCATTATTCATTCCTAGATGCGTCACATTCTGATTAGCCTTAGTAAGGCTGCTTTTATTATTTTATTTTATTTTAATTTAATTTAA
>NW_024374950.1:0-383 GCF_014805655.1 Passer montanus | reverse complement strand
AGAAAATGGGATAAAAAATGGGAGAATTGATGAAAAATAAAATAAAAAATGGAATTTTAGGGCGAAAAACAGAAAAAATTGGGAGAAATGGGCGGAAATGGTGGAAAATGTGGGGAAAATGGTGGAAAATGGGGAAAAAATTGGGAAAACGGGAGGGAAATCGGGAAAAACGTGGGAAAAAGGGGGAAAACTTGGGGAAAAATGGGAAAAAATTGGAAATAAACTGGAAAAAAAAGGGATTTAATTTCAAAAAACGGTGAAAAATCACTAAAAAATTGAATTTTAACGGGATTTTTTGCGGGAAAAAAACCCCAAACCCCCGAAACTCTTTGTCCCGATGACGTTGGAGTGTGGCCACGCCCTAATTAGCATAAATTTGCATG
>NW_024374949.1:0-383 GCF_014805655.1 Passer montanus | reverse complement strand
AGTGTTTGTCATGGAGGCCCGAGATGCCGAGAATTTTGGACTGAGAAAATGTCTTTGAGTGCAGCCCCTAGCTGTCTTTCTGTCTCAGCTTTCAGAGGGGAGAGAGATGGCAGCGCTGTGGGGAGAATTCATCACCACGGTGGGGTTTTGTCTCCTGCTGCCTTTCTTCTGCTGAGAGTGGAGTTCTGCCCATAAGAGCCACCTTTGCACAGGGACCTCGTTAACGCTCCGCCTCTCTAAAAGAGGGGCTTTTCACCACCACCTCGCCTTTGTGAGCACTGCTTGGAGCCGGGCTGCCACTGCTGGGACCCCTGCTGCTTCTTTGGCACTGCTCTGGGTATTGCTGCATTGAGCCCCCTGCCTGCAGAGACATCCCACAGTTC
>NW_024374948.1:0-384 GCF_014805655.1 Passer montanus | reverse complement strand
TGCTGATCCAGACAAACCTCCTGTCCCTTTGCCAAGCTCTGCAGCCTCCTGGGGCAGCATCGGGCTCCTTCCTGAGATGTTATCAGCTCAGAGGAAGTGAGCTAAAGCCATAAAAATGCATCAGCCTGGAATCCAGGCTGCTCAGAGAGAAATTCCAGCTCTTTGTCAGGGCTCCTTAACCACTGTGAGAAGCAGCTACTGCTCTGTGCTCTGTGCTCTGCAACTTTCCCTTATTGCACAAGGTTAGAGCAGATAACTGTGTGAAAGGCCACTCCTGCCCTGTGCTCTGCCCTCAGTGGCTGCAGCAGTGTCTGTGCTGCTCTGCACATCTTGGGGGCTCAGCCTTTTCATTCTTGTTCCTTCCAGCCCTGGTTCCTCCCAGCC
>NW_024374947.1:0-384 GCF_014805655.1 Passer montanus | reverse complement strand
CGGGGGTCTCCGGTGTGTCCCCCTCCCCAGGCCGGGGGTCTCGGCCTCGCCCCGTACCGGCGGCGCGGGGGGGCTCCAGCGGCCGCCCCCGGTAGCTCTCACTGAGGCTCAGGCAGTTGTAGCGCCGGCCCCGCGCAGCCCGATCGCTCATGGCGCCGCATCGGCCGCACCGGGACCTGCGGGGACACAGCGGCTCCGGTACGGGCCGCGCCGGGAGCGGCGCCGCCGGGGCAGGCCGCAAATCCGGCACCGGAGCGGACCGGGGGGGCCCCGAGCGACCCCCCCGGCACGGCGAGCCCCGCCCCCACCACCGGCAGGCCGGCCACGCCCCCTCCGGTGCGCGGGGCCGGGGTGGGGGAGGGGGCCCGGTGTGAGGGGAGGGGG
>NW_024374946.1:1423-7479 GCF_014805655.1 Passer montanus | reverse complement strand
GGGGCGGGATGAGGAAGAGGGAGGAGCGGGCGGAGCGATGGAACCGGGGGAGAAGGGGAGGGAGGAAGAGGAGGGTGAGACGAAGAAGCGGAACAGAAACAAGCGAAGCAGCGGGAATCCTGCGGCCTTCATCCAGGTGTCCGCGGGGGCGCCAGGAAGGTGCGAACCCCCAGGCTGGTGTGGTCCCATCGCGGATCACCGGGGATCGCCCAGCGCGGATCCTCCCGCGGGGGATGGAGCGGGAGCGGCGCACGGAGCTCGGCCCGCACCGAGGAACTGCGGGATCCGCGGGCACCGACCCCTCCTCTTCCTCCTCTTCCTTCTTCATCCGCCCTCCTCCTGCTGGCGCTGCCCCGGCCCAGCCCCCCCCTTTGTCCCCCTCCCTTTTCCCGAACCCGTCCCCTCGCCCCCCCAGACCCCTCCCCACGGCCCCCCAAGGAGCGGCCCCGGGGCCAACTGGGAAGCTTTATTGGGAGCACTGGGAGCGGGCGCTGGCCGGGGGCGGAGCGGCAGCTGCGGGGGCTGGGGGGGACACGGGGCCCGCCCGGCATCAGCGGCCGGGGGGCCGGAGCGGGGGGTCCCGCCGGGGCCCGAGGCCAGGGCGAGGGGCTGCGGCCGCCGGCGGCTCAGGAGCTCTGCGGGCAGAGAAAAGGGGGTGAGCCCGGGCTGGGGGCCCCGGCGGGAGCGCAGCCGCTCCGGCGCGGGGGGGCCGCGACCCCCGGCCCCCGGCCCCACCTTCTTGCGCACGTAGAAGCCGAGCCCCAGCGCCAGGAAGACGAAGCCCAGGACGAAGCCCCCGATGCCCGTCAGCATCTTGCTGCGCCCGGCGTCCGGCGGCATCTCTGGGGGGGCCGCGGGGCTCAGCACCCCCGAAACCCCGCACCCACACCCCCGGCCCCGCTCGCCGCCCTCCCGCTCATCCCCAGCTCGTACCCCAGCGGCGGCTCAGGGGCTGCTCCAGGCTGACGTGCTCCACCTGGCAGCTGTAGCTGAGCCCGCGCCGGGGCGGCGTTTCCAGCAGCACCAGCAGCTGGTAGCTCCAGTCCCCGTTGGGGACCACGTCGGTGGCCACCACGTGCTCCGAGAGCTCCTGCTGGCCCTGGAACCAGCGCACCTGGATGGCAGCGGGGTAGAAATCCATCACGGAGCAGAGCAGGCGGCCGGGGCCGGGCTGGGAGCTCGAGGGCACCAGCGAGATGGACACGTTGGGGGGCACTGGGAAGGAGCAGAGTCACACTGGGATCAGCTGGGGGCACTGGGAGAGAGAGGGGAGGTCTGGGGGGGGATTGAGAGCGAGTGGGAATGGACTGGGTTGGACTGGGAGATACTGGGAAAGGCTTGGGAGCGACTGGGATGACCCCGGTAGAGATGGGACCGGGTCGGGCACGTTGGGATGGAGGTTGGAAGTCCGGTTGTGAACCGAAAATGAACTGGGAATGCCTTTGGAATTGACTGGGAATGGGTTGAATGGAGGTGGAAGGGAATGAGAAGGCACTGGGAGGGACTGGAACGGCACTGGAAACGGTGTTGGTGGCACTGGGAGGCACTGGGTTGGCACTGGGAGGCCGAGTCCAGCGCGGGGCACTCGGCGCTGCGGGTCTGCCTGGCAACGGATGAGTCATCAGAGAGACGCGTTGTGATTGGCCGAAAAGCGCCGGCTGTACGCGTGGCTGAAATGGACGCGCGGCAGGAGCCTGGGATGGACTGCGAGAGTCATGACGGTCAGGTGCAGGGATGGGAGGCCCGGGGATGGACCCAAGGAGGGCTGAGGGCTCTGGGGCGACGCCCAGGGAGGTTTTGAGGGGCTCCAGTGTCGTTGAGAGGGCAGGGCCCGAGGGGACGCGCTCTGCCCCGCGCTCACCTCGGCGCTCTGTGAGGAACGGGTTGAAAGTCTTGTACCAGCAGCGGCAGAACCAATCCACCGCAGTCCTTCGTCTCTCCATGAGTTCCGGTAGGCTGTTCCAGAGCCTAGCCTTTGTCTCCCCAGCGGGGGTGAACCCCACGTATTCCCCCACGTCGCTGTCGAACATCACGTCCTGCATGCGGTTGTAGATGTACCGCTCCACGTACCTCACCTTCTCCGTGCAGTTAGTGAAGTAACACTCGGCCGTTCTCAGCTCCTGGAACCACCCTGAGGGTGCAGCACACAGCTCAGGGATATCCCTCCCAGCGCCCCCAAACTCCCTCCCAGTTCCAACAAGGAACCCTAAGTTCCATCCCAGAAGCATCCAGCACCCCTAAAATCCGTTCCAGTGCCCACCAGAATCCCAAAAATCCCTCCCAGTGTCCCCAAACTCCCTCCCAGTGCCAACAAGGACCCCCAAACTCCCTCCCAATTAAACCAACCCCCCCCAAACTCCCTCCCAGTAACACCCAGCGCCCCCAAACTCCATCCCAGTTCCCACAAGGACACCCAAACTCCATCCCATTGACACCCAGCACCCCTAAAATCCCACCCAGTGCCCACCAGAACCCCAAAAATCCCTCCCAGCATCCCCAAACTCCCACCCAGTGCCAACAGAGACCCCCAAACTCCCTCCCAGTTAAACCAAACACCCCCAAACTCCCTCCCAGTCACTCCCGGCACCCCCAAACTCCCTCCCAGTCTCACCCAGAGCCCCGGCAGGTGGGGGCGGGGATGGAGAGGGGCGGGGCTGCGCTGGCCCGGCCAATCACAGCCGCGCGTTTAACATTTAACCCAATTATTTTGGTTAATCAGCTCGTTCAGGAATTTCTGCTCTGATGCCTTTGTCCCCCTCCCTTTAGAAATATAATTTTATTAGGAAGGGGGCACGGAGATTATTAGCTATTAATAACAGTATAAACATTTATATCAATTAAAACTTTAGGGACGTGTTCACATATTAAAATTAAATGTTAATAAAATTAAAAATTCTTAGTAATTTTAAATTTTTTAAAGGTTCTTAACAAGGGCTGAGCTCCACCTTCCCGCTCACTGTGGGATGTGGGGAGGGGGCGATGCTGATGGCGGCGTGGGGGCTGCACATTCGTGGGGCCGGGAAACCGCGGGGTTCTGGCGCTGCTGCTCTATGGCATTGGGGGGGACTGCGCGTACTGGGAGGTACTGGGAATGGAGTCAGAGTGACTGGGATTGGACTGGTTGGGACTGGGAATGGATATTGAGGGGCTGGGAGGGACTGGGAATGGACTGGGAATGGACTGGGATGGACTGGGAGGAACTGGGAGCGACTGGGATTGCACTGGGAGGGAGTGGGAATAGACTGGGAGACACGGGCAATGGGCGGGGTGGAACTGGAATTTAACTCGAAAGGACTGGTAGAAACTAAGATGGACTGGGAATGGACTGGAACGGATGGGGAATGGACTGGGAGGGACTGGGAATGGACTGGGAGGGACTGGGAATGAGCTGACAAGGTCTGGAAGGGACTCTGGTGGCACAGGGAGGGACTGGGGAATGTACTGGGGGAACTGGGAATGAAGCGCGCGGCACTGGGAGGCCGAGTCCAGCGCGGGCACTCGGCGCTGCGGGTCTGCCTGGCAACAGGTGAGTCATCAGAGAGACGAGATTTCATTGGCTGAGAAGCGTCCTTTTTACGCGTCGCTGAAATAGACGCGCGGGGGGGCACTGGGATGGATTGGGAAGAACTGGGATGGACTGGGGGAGTTACTGGCCTCACTGGGAGGGACAGAAGGCGTCGGGGATGGGCACAAGGAAGGGTGAGGGCTCTGGGGCGATGCCCAAGGAGGTTTTGAGGGGCTCCAGGGTCGTTGGCAGGGCAGGGCCCGAGGGGACACGCTCTGCCCCGGGCTCACCTCGGCGCTCCACGGTGAACGGGGCAACGATCGGGTAGTTGTGCCGGCAGAACGTGTCCACCACAGCCCGTCTGTGCCCCAGTCTAGCCGGGTCATCGTTCAAGCGCTTGGCATTCACCTCCCCCAAGGGCGCGTCCCCCACGAACAGCCCCACGTCGCTGTCGAAGTGCATGAACTGCTGCCAGTTGTAGATGTACCTCGCAACGTGCCTCACCTTCTGCGTGCTGTTAATGAAGTGACACTCGGCCTTAAACATGTACTGGAACACCCCTGTGGGTGCAGCACACAGCTCAGGGTTTGCCCCCCAGCACCCCCAGAGCTGCGGGCGCCCCCGGATCCCCACCCCGCGCCCCCCGTGCCCCACGGCCGCCACGGGACCCCAAACCAGTACAAACCAGTACAAACCAGTACCGTCCCAGTCTCTCCTAGTACAAACCGTTACCTTCCCAGTGCCCTCCCAGTACAAACCAGTACAAACTCGTAACCCTCCAGTCCATCCCAGCATGAACCAATAACCTCCCACTCCCCTCCCAGTCCTGCCCAGTTTGATCCCAGTCCCTCCCAGTCCCTCCCAGTCTCTCCCAGTCCCTCCCAGTCCCTCCCAGTCCGTCCCAGTCCGTCCCAGTCCGTCCCAGTCCGTCCCAGTCCCTCCCAGCCCCATTCCCAGTCCCTCCCAGTCCCTCCCAGTCCGTCCCAGTCCATCCCAGTTTCAGGTGCTGCTGCTGGGCCGGGAGGAGCTGCAGGGGCCGAGGAACCCGGAGAGGCTGAAACGGGAGCTGAGGGTAACTGGGACAGACTGGGACAGACTGGGACAGACTGGGACAGACTGGGACAGACTGGGAGCACTGGGGGGGACTGGGATGGACTGGGATGGACTGGGAGGGACTGGGATGGAGTGGGATGGACTGGGAGGGACTGGGATGGACTGGGATGGAGTGGGAGGGACTGGGAGGGAGTGGGAGGGACTGGGAGGGACTGGGAGAGAGTGGGAGGGACTGGGATGGACTGGGAGGGACTGGGATAGAGTGGGATGGACCGGGCTGGACTGGGATGGACCGGGAGGGACTGGGAGGGACTGGGATGGACTGGGAAGGATGGGATGGAGTGGGAGGGAAATGGGCGGGACTGGGCATGGAGGTTTTGAGGGGCTCCGGGGTCATTGGCAGGGCAGGGCCCGAGGGGACGCGCTCTGCCCCGCGCTCACCTCGGCGCTCCACGCTGAACGGGGTGATCCCCTCGTAGTTGTGCCGGCAGTACGTGTCCACCGCAGTCCGTTGGTACTCCATCCATTGCGGGTTGCTGTTCGCTTGCCTGGCGCACTTCTCCCCCCAGGGGGTGAACCCCACGTGCAGCCCCACGTCGCTGTCGAACATCACGTACTGCACCCGGTTGTAGATGTACCGCTCCACGAACCTCACCTTCTGCGTGCCGTTAGTGAAGTGACACTCGTGCTTCGTCATCTCCTGGAACCACGCTGTGGGTGCAGCACACAGCTCAGGGACTGCCCCCCAGCACCCCCAGAGCTCCGGGCCCCCCCGGATCCCCACCCCGCACCCCCCGTGCCCCACGGCCGCCACGGGACCCTCCTGCCCGCGCTGCCGCTTCCTCTGTGCCGCCCTTCCCCCACTGCCCCTCCCACATCCTCTCCCCTCCCGCCTCCGGCCGCTCCCCGAATCCATTCTGGGCTCCCATTTCCCACATTTTTAACCCTTTCCCGCCCATTTTCAATTATTTTCTCACCATCCCCAGCCCCCTCGGGCTCAGTTTTGGGGTCCGCCCTCCCCTTTTCCCCCTTCTCGCCCCCGGCCCAGCGCCTCCCGCCCCCCGCTCACCCGAGAGCTCGGCGCCCGCAGCCGGGGGCGCTGCCAGCAGCACCAGTGCCACCAGTGCCACCAGTGCGGCCGCAGCTGCCGCCCCTCGCCCCGCGGCAGCGCCGGGCAGGGGCCGCAGCCCCAAAGCAGCCGCGCTGCGCCGGGAGCGCCCGCCCGGAGCCTCTGCCCGGCGACTGATGACTCCGCAACGCCCCGCGCTCTCATTGGCTGCGGCGCGCTCCTGCTGCGCTCGGATTGGCTGGGGGGTTCCCGGCACGCTGCAGCCCCGGCTGGGGCTTTTCCAGGCAGGCGGAACCTTGGGGCGCTGGGCAGGTGCGAGCTCAGGTGTGCCCAGAAATGCGCGCCCAGGGCCGCGGGGTCTCGGGGCTGCCCGTGCCGAGGGGTGACGCTGGCCCGATGCCAGGCACCCCCAGAGCCGCTCTGTCCCTG
>NW_024374946.1:0-645 GCF_014805655.1 Passer montanus | reverse complement strand
GGGGGGGCCGGGGGGCCCGCCCGGCATCAGCGGCGGGGGGGCGGGGGCGGGGGCCCCCGCCGGGGCCCGAGGCCAGGGCGAGGGGCTGCGGCCGCCGGCGGCTCAGGAGCTCTGCGGGCAGAGAAAAGGGGGTGAGCCCGGGCTGGGGGCCCCGGCGGGAGCGCAGCCGCTCCGGCGCGGGGGGGCCGCGACCCCCGGCCCCCGGCCCCACCTTCTTGCGCACGTAGAAGCCGAGCCCCAGCGCCAGGAAGACGAAGCCCAGGACGAAGCCCCCGATGCCCGTCAGCATCTTGCTGCGCCCGGCGTCCGGCGGCATCTCTGGGGGGGCCGCGGGGCTCAGCACCCCCAAACTCCCTCCCGCTCACACCCAGCGCCCCAAAAGTGCGTCCTGATTCCCACAAGGACCCCTAAACTCCATCCCAGTCACACCCAGCGCCCCCAAACTCCCTCCCATTGCCCTCCAGAACCCCAAAAATCCCTCCCAGCACCCCCAGACTCCTTCCCAGTCCCAACAAGGACCCCCATTCTCCATCCCAGTCTCACCCAGTACCCCTAAAATCCTTCCCAGATCCCACCAGAACCCCCAGAATCTCTCCCAGCGCCCCCAAACTCCCTCCCAATTAAACCAAACACCCCCAAACTCGC
>NW_024374945.1:0-384 GCF_014805655.1 Passer montanus | reverse complement strand
CCCCCAAAGCCCAGCATTCCCAAACCCCATAAAACCCCCGAGCCCCGCTCTCCGCACCCACCCTGTTGTAGGGCTGGCTCCTCCCGGGCTCCCCCTCCTGCTCGGGGTCCCTGTCCCTTTCCGGGGTGCCCCCCGGCGGCTGCGGGCCGGAGCTGGGCCCCGCGGCCCCGTCCCTGCGGGGCGCTCTGGGGGCGCCGCGGGAGCTCCGGCGGGGCGGGCTCGGGGCAGCGGCGGGGCCCGCGGGCTGCTGCAGGGAGCGCTGCCGCTGGAACTCGGCCAGGAAGCCGGGCCCGAGCGTCTGCATCACCGCCTCCAGCGCCGCGCGGCGGGCTGCGGAGGGCGGGAACGCGTGAGGGCGGCGGCGGGGGGTGGGGGAAATAATGG
>NW_024374944.1:0-384 GCF_014805655.1 Passer montanus | reverse complement strand
TGGAGCCAGGCCCCTCCTCACCCACAGGATGGAATCTGGGGGCAGATCCACACAATAATTGATGTTTTAATGCAATATAATTTATTGTGTTGAAATAACACAATCATTTACGTTGCTGAATTATAAATAAATTCTTGCAAGTAAAAAGAAATAAAAATGCCAAGAAGCAAAAAGTGATTTTTAAAAAAATGCAACTAAATCCAACATTCTTATTATACCAAAAGGGAGCAGAATTCTAAGCACTTAAGTACTTTTATCATGTAACACAGAGGCATAGATTTAGATAACAACCACTTAAGGAATTAATTACATTCTTAACACCAAAAGAGATGGAAAAATGAAGTTATCCCAGTTATGTTCACCCCAAGGAAAGGAACACTTAAA
>NW_024374943.1:0-384 GCF_014805655.1 Passer montanus | reverse complement strand
CTATGTAGTTTGGCTTTCTAAGTTGCAAATGTTGTATTTTAGTAAATGTTTAGAAGGTTAAATATGAATAGGGCTCTGTGCTTTGTCTTTTATAATCGAACCATTATATGAGAGAAAAAGATGCTATTGTTTTAACCAAAGCTACGTGTGCTTCATGTGGTTGGATAGAACGGCTGTCAATATGCTTTTGCTCAATGTAATTGGCTGAAACTAGGTCTGAAACGATCTTATAATATGTTGCAACAATCAGTTTCCTTGGCCTTCTGTCTGGATAGCGAGCTGCTCGCATCGACCCATTGCCATAGCCAAGTAATGAGACTAATGCTTCTTAAACAAACAGCTCATGACGCTGTTTAGGTGTGGTCCCGTTCCGTTCATGTCTGT
>NW_024374942.1:0-384 GCF_014805655.1 Passer montanus | reverse complement strand
ACTGCAGCTGGGCAGTGTTGACTGGCATCCAGTGGGATTTCACCAGAATCCAAGCAGTTCTCAGAATATCCCTGGGTTTTACTGAGCAGAAATCCTGACCCAAATGAAATTATTTCTATCACACAAATCGTTATCTGTGGGAATCTCCAAAGGAAGGAATTGCCTTCGTGGCCCCTCAGAGCTTTGTCACCAGGAGCAGAGTCAACTGTGCTGGTTTTTAAGAAAGGGGAGAAAAAATACCTTTCAAGCTGGAAGAAAAGCACCAGTGCTAAAGCAGATTTGTGATGCCCTGCGAATGTAAATCCCAATTTTCCAGCAAACTCAGCAGTGGACCAGCACCATGGAACGCGCCAGAGCAGCTCTGCTGCTGATTTTGGGCGTGAA
>NW_024374941.1:0-384 GCF_014805655.1 Passer montanus | reverse complement strand
CCTCCCAGTCCGTCCCAGTGCTCCCAGTACCCTTCCTGCCGGCGCACTCGATGTCCAGGCTCAGCAGCCGCAGGGGGGGCAGCCCCAGCCAGGGCCCCTCGGGGGGGTGACCCCGCAGGGCCCCCCAGGCGGCGTCGGCCTCCAGCTGGCACAGGCTGGCCTTGGGGGGGTCCCCGGGGCCGTTTTGGGGCGAATCCGGGGGGTTTTGGGGCCAATCCGGGGGGTTCTGGGGGTCCCCCCTCCAGCGGAAGCCCCCCGGGGGCAGCTCCACCCAGCAGCAGCCCACCAGGCCCGAGTCGGCCATGAACCTGGGGGGGGAATTTGGGGAGGGGGTTAAACATTTGGGGGGTTTGGAAAGGTCTGGGGGGGATTTGGGGGGTTTTG
>NW_024374940.1:0-384 GCF_014805655.1 Passer montanus | reverse complement strand
ATGATTCTATTGAAATCATGAGGGTTTGGTTCTTGCATATCTTTAACTTATCCATGCCTTCATTCCCCTTCTTTTGCTTCCCTGCTGTAAAGTAGGAATGGCTTAAAAACAGAAACTCTAGGGAAAACATTAGAATAAGCTTTTATTTAAGTATTTATGGGGTTTTGGGGGGAGAATCCAACATGCAAAGGTGCCTGATGCACTCAGGCTTCAACTGAGGCTGCTGACAGTCCTTCTGCACTACAGTTATGAAGTGGTTTCACACAAAACCCCCAAAAAACAGCTAAAAATGGAACGAGCTGCTAAAATTTAACAGCTAGTTTCTGGTCAGTAATGGATGTAAAACAAATTTAGCTGACTATATTCCTTTAAAGCTCATGTGAA
>NW_024374939.1:0-384 GCF_014805655.1 Passer montanus | reverse complement strand
CCACTAAACCATGTCCCCAAGTTCTGCATCCACGTAAGGTTTTCACGGAATCATCCAGGTTGGATCTAAGATCATTCAGTCCCTCAACCAGCGCTGCCTCTGGAGCCACATCCCCCAGCTCCTCCTGGACACCTCCAGGACAGTGACTCCACCACCTCCAATGTCTGGCCATGCAAACAGCGAACATTTTTTCCAATATCTGATGTGAATCTCCTCTGTCCCAGCCTGAGGCCAATTCCTCTCGTCCTTCCCTGAGCTCACTCTTCCCACAGTAGGAGAGATGGCCTCACCTCACCCACCTGCCTGTCGGGGAGTTTGTGCAGAGCCACAAGGTCCCACCCGCGCCTCCTTTTCCCCAGGCTGAGCCCCTCCAGCTCCCTCAGC
>NW_024374938.1:0-384 GCF_014805655.1 Passer montanus | reverse complement strand
TGTGAAGTATCGTGTGGGCAAGGGTCTGTGGCTGGCCGGAGTGGACCCCAAAGCCCAGGAAACACGATTTCTTCCTGCCCCAAGTGGGCCAAGGCTGGCCCTCCGCCTCGCCCCCCGGCTCTGCCCCATTTCCTGCTGTGGAAAAGCGCCGGGTGTCCTGCCAGGGCGGGCTGGGCCACTGGCCCGGCTCCCTGTGCTCCAGCCTCTGCCCGCAGAGCATCCCGTGCCCTAGGCTCCTCTCCAGCAGGAGCTCAGGGCGGTGCTGGGGCAGAGCAGGACCCCGGCCTCTTCCCAGCGAGCCCCGAGTCCTGGGAACTGCAGCTTGGAGTGCTGGGCTGGCACAAGGGGATGAAGGTGCGGAAGGGTCGGAGATCGACACAGCCA
>NW_024374937.1:0-384 GCF_014805655.1 Passer montanus | reverse complement strand
TGTTTCAGAGCTGCACCAAGCAGCGCCCTCGGTGCCTCCATCCCCGGGCTCAGGCAATGCCAGCCTCTGCTGCAGGACGGGCACCCAGGGCTCCAGCAGCCTCTCCTCTCCATTCCAGGGCTCGGGATGGACTTCCTGACGCTCTTCCTGGTGTACCTGTGCTCCGTGCTCGCCCTCAGTGCCCTGCTGTGCCTGTGCTCGGGGAGGAGGGACAGCTTCCTCAGCAGGAGTGCCAGCAGGGCCGGCCAGGTAAAGCACTGCGCCTCCAGGGGAGCCTGCAGCTCCCCGCTGCCCATCTGCCCTGCTGTGTTGTGCTAAAATTAGTGTGACTGCTACATTTGCTCTCAAAAAAAATTATCTATATCTATCTATATATATCTATAT
>NW_024374936.1:0-384 GCF_014805655.1 Passer montanus | reverse complement strand
GCACAGCTGCTCCAGGCTGTTGAACTGCACAATTGCAAATGGAGATTATTATGAATGTGAATTAAGAAAGTTAGGGATAAATAACAGTGTTGCCTATTTGTAACAACAATGGAGTATCTGTAAGTGCTCCATCTTATTTGATCCAGAAGTTCGGAATTTCTGTCAGTGTTTGTCAATCTGAACTTTATCCACATATTTATGACTCTAGAAGCTTAGATAATTTTAATAACTCAGATTTTGCCAGCTTTGATATCTACTAGACTGTGCTAATTTGGTTACAGGAGAATCCACAACACTATATCCAACATTAACAAATGTTGATTTCAAATCATGCGCCAGCATGCTAATAAACCTCTGCTCCTTACATCAAAGATCTCAAAGCCA
>NW_024374935.1:1270-8976 GCF_014805655.1 Passer montanus | reverse complement strand
TTTGGGGCAAAAAACCCCCAATTTTTGGGCAAAAAAATCCCAATTTTGGGGTATAAAAAGCCCAATTTTGTGTTTAAAAATTTCAATTTTGGGGCATAAAACGCCCAATTTTGGGGTAAAAAATTCTCAATTTTCAGGGTAAAAAAATCCCAATTTTGGGGCAAAAAAAATTCCCAATTTTGGGGGGAAAAAAATCCCAATTTTGGGGGAAAAAAATCCCAATTATGGGGTAAAAAGATCCCAATTTTGGGGCATAAAATTCCCAATTTGGGGCAAAAAAACCCCAATTTTTGGGGTAAAAAATTCCCAATTTTGGGGCATAAAAATCCCAAATTTGGGGTAAAAAAATCCCAATTTTGGGGCAAAAAAAAATGTCCCAATTTTGGGGCATAAAAACCCCAATTCGGGGGGAAAAAAAATCCCAACTTTGGGGCATAAAATTCCCAATTTTGGGGCAAAAAAATCCCAATTTTGGGGCATAAAATTCCCAATTTTGGGGCAAAAAAATCCCAATTTTGGGGGGAAAAAAATCCCAATTTTGGGGCATAAAAAGCCCAATTTTCAGGGTAAAAAAATCCCAATTTTGGGGTAAAAAAAATCCAATTTTGGGGCACAAAACCCCCAATTTTCCTTTAAAACCCGTCCGATCGAAGAGCCAACCCCGTCCCCATAAATCTGATTTTTTTTAAAAATCCCATGAAAAATCCTGATTTTTTTGCAGGATTTGTGCAAAAATTCCCGATTTTTAAAGAGATTGTGTATTCCATTCCCATCTGATAGAGGTGGGGCAATTATCTGCTGTTAATAACCCATTAATTATCAATTATCTGCTGTTAATGGGCCAATTATTATTAATTCTCTTTTGTAAATAGACCATTAATTATTAATTATATTCTGTTAATTGGGGCAGTTTTCTTTATCTCTTCCATAATTATCTCTTCCATAAACCAATCCTCCCTCAAGGAGACATCTGCTGTTAACGGGCCATTGATTATTAATTATCTTATGTTAATGGGTCATTAACCACTAATTATCTGCTGTTAATTGGTCATTAATTATTAATTATCTGTTGTTAATTGGGCAGTTTATCTCTTCCACAAACCAATCCTCCCTCTGGAGAAATACCCTCTGTTAACGGGCCATTGTTTATTAATCATCTTCTGTTAATGGACTATTAATTATTAATTATCTGCTGATAATGGGTTATTAATTCTTAATTATCACCTGTTAATAATTAATAAAAAATGATCTGCTGTTAATTGGGCAATTTCCTTTATCTCCTCCCCAATCAATCCTCCCTACAGATCTCTGCTGTTAATGGGCCAATAATTATTCATTATCCTCTGTCAACGAACAGTTAATTGTTAATTATTAATTATCTGCTGTTAATGGGTCATTGAGTATTAATTATCTTATGTTTATGGGTCATTATATATTGATTATCTGTGGTTAATGGGTCATTAATTATTAATTATTGGCTGTTAACGGATCACTGAATATTAATTATCCT
Organism: Passer montanus; assembly: GCF_014805655.1. Classification (NCBI taxonomy): domain Eukaryota; kingdom Metazoa; phylum Chordata; class Aves; order Passeriformes; family Passeridae; genus Passer; species Passer montanus. The sequence goes on along the minus strand of NW_024374935.1, from coordinate 7,466 downwards.
ATGTTTAAGGGTCATTATATATTGATTATCTGTGGTTAATGGGTCATTAATTATTAATTATCGGCTGTTAATGGATCACTGAATATTAATTATCTCATGTTTAAGGGTCATTATATATTGATTATCTGTGGTTAATGGGTCATTAATTATTAATTATCGGCTGTTAATGGATCACTGAGTATTAATTATCTTATGTTTAAGGGTCATTATATATTGATTATCTGTGGTTAATGGGTCATTAATTATTAATTATCTGCTGTTAATGGATCACTGAATATTAATTATCTTATGTTTATGGGTCATTATATATTGATTATCTGTGGTTAATGGGTCATTAATTATTAATTATTGGCTGTTAACGGATCACTGAATATTAATTATCCTATGTTTATGGGTCATTATATATTGATTATCTGTGGTTAATGGGTCATTAATTATTAATTATCGGCTGTTAACGAGCCAGTGAGTGTCACTGCATGACTGACGAAATGACGTCATCCCATTGGGCGATGCCCCGCCCAGGGGGAGGAGCCAAGAATTCCTGCCTGGAGAGAATCTGAGGGCTGGGACCCCGGGAGAGACTTCCCGGGAATCCCTGAGGAGCAGCGGGGCAAGAGGAGCAGCGTTCATCTCCTCGGGATCACACGATTCCAAGAAGAGCAGCTTTCTTCTCCACGGCATTCCCACCTTCTCCACGGCATTCCCACCTTCTCCATGGGTTCCCTGAGGAGCAGCTTTCATCTCCACTGGATTTCCAAAGAATCAGCTTTTCTTCTCCACAGGATTCCAAGAAGAGCAGCTTTCTTCTCCACGGCATTCCCACCTTCTCCATGGGTTCCCTGAGGAGCAGCTTTCATCTCCACTGGGTTCCCTAGGAGCAGCTTTCCAAGAAGAGCAGCTTTCATCTCCTTGGGATTCCCACCTTCTCCACTGGGTTCCCTGAGGAGCAGCTTTCTTCTCCAGTGGATTTCCAAGGATCAGCTTTTCTTCTCCGCAGCATTCCTTGAGGAGCAGCTTTCTTCACCACACGATTCCAAGAAGAGCAGCTTTCTTCTCCACGGCATTCCCACCTTCTCCATGGGTTCCCTGAGGAGCAGCTTTCATCTCCACTGGATTTCCAAAGAATCAGCTTTTCTTCTCCACAGCATTCCAAGAAGAGCAGCTTTCATCTCCACCGGGTTCCCAGAGGAGCAGCTTCCTTCTCCAGTGGATTCTCACTTTTTCCACTGGGTTCCCTGAGGAGCAGCTTTCATCTCCACAGCACTCCAAGAAGAGCAGCTTTCATCTCCATGGGATTCCCACCTTCTCCACAGCATTCCTAGAAGAGCAGCTTTCTTCTCCACTGGATTTCCAAAGGATTCCAAAGGATCAGCTTTTCTTCTCCACTGGATTCCAAGAAGAGCAGCTTTCTTCTCCACTGGATTCTCACTTTTTCCACTGGATTCCCAGAGGATCAGCTTTCATCTCCAGTGGATTTCCAAGGATCAGCTTTTCTTCTCCACAGCATTCCCAGAGGAAGACCAGGCCCATCTCCACCACCACTGGACCTTCAGAGGAGAACTCCACCCTTCCACAGTGTCATAAATTCATATCATAACATTGGCTTTTTGCAAATATTAAAACAGATTTTATATTTGTGACGTTAAGGTAACTTTGCCCTAAAAGATATTGTTTTTACTTCTGTTGTAATTAATGCTGTAGATCCATATTATAATATTGGCTTTTTGCAAATATTAAAGTGGATGTTATATGTGTGATGTTAAGCTAACTTTGTTATAAAGATACTGTTTTTATTCCTGCTGTAATTAACGTTGTAGATTCATATTATAATATTGGCTTTTTGCAAATATCAACATGGATTTTTTATGTGTGATGTTAAACTGGATGTTATATGTGTGATGTTAAGCTAACTTTGTTATAAAGATACTGTTTTTATTCCTGCTGTAATTAACGTTGTAGATTCATATTATAATATTGGTTTTTTGCAAATATTAAAATGGATTTTATATGTGTGATGTTAAACTCTGTTATACAGATATCGTTTTTATTCCTGCTGTAATTAACATTGTAGATCCATATTATAATATTGGCTTTTTGCAAATATCAACATGGATTTTTTATGTGTGATGTTAAACTAACTTTGTTATAAAGATATCGTTTTTATTCCTGTTGTAATTAGCATTGTAGATCCATCTTATAATATTGGCTTTTTGCAAATATCAACATGGATTTTTTATGTGTGATGTTAAACTAACTTTGTTATAAAGATATCGTTTTTATTCCTGTTGTAATTAGCATTGTAGATCCATATTATAATATTGGCTTTTCGCAAATATCAACATGGATTTTTTATGTGTAACGTTAAATCAACTTTGCTAAAAAAGATATTGTTTTTACTTCTGTTGTAATTAACATTGTGGATCCATATTATAATATTGGCTTTTTGCAAATATCAACATGGATTTTTTTATGCATAATGTTAAATTAACTTTGCCCTAAAAGATATTGTTTTTACTTCTGTTGTAATTAACATTGTGGATCCATATTATAATACTGATTTTTTGCAAATATTAAAATGGATTTTTATATGTGTGATGTTGAAGTGACTTTGTTATAAAGATAAAATTTTTATTCCTCGTGTAATTAACGTTGTAGATCCATATTATAATACTGATTTTTTGCAAATATTAAAATGGATTTTATATGTGTGATGTTGGAGTAACCTTGTTATAAAAATAAAATTTTTATTCCTCGTGTAATTAACGTTGTAGATCCATATTATAATACTGATTTTTTGCAAATATTAAAATGGATTTTTATATGTGTGATGTTGAAGTGACTTTGTTATAAAGATAAAATTTTTATTCCTCGTGTAATTAACGTTGTAGATCCATATTATAATATATTTTTTTTGCAAATGTTAAAATGAATTTTCTATGTGTGATGTTGGAGTGACTTTGCTACAAAGAACAGCCAAGGAACACACACGCTGGACCCAAGGAGGAGCCATGTAAATCAGTTCCTGGAACATGTAAATTAGGCTATGAATATGCATGAGGATTGTGAATATGCAACAGGCTGGTGTAATTAAAAGGTATTTAAGGGGTACCCCTGAAGAAAACAGGGCGCTCTTGGCTGACCCAATGTTTGCTTCACAGTCCTTGTCTTGCCTTGTCCTTAATTAAACTTTTAAATGTTCACAGGAGAGTGAACGTGTTCTTCACAGCCTGACAGCGCATCCCTGGGCACTCCCAGATCCCTGAGGGAATGGGGGATCCCCTCAGCCCAGATCCCTGAGGGAATGGGGGATCCCTGAGGGAATGGGGGATCCCCTCAGCCCAGATCCCCGAGGGAATGGGGGATCCCCTCAGCCCGTCCCTGTGCATTCCCAGATCCCTGAGGAAATGGGGGATCCCCTCACCTCATCCCTGGGCATTCCCTCATCCCAGATCCCTACGGGAATGTGGGATCCCTTCACACCAGATCCCTGAGGGAATGAGAGATCTCTTCACCCCAAATCCCTGAGGGAATGAAGGATCCCCTCATCCCAGTTCCCTGCAGGAATGAGGAATCCCTTCACGCCAGATCCCTGAGGGAATGAGGAATCTCCTTAGCCCAGCCCTGTGCATTCCCTCAGCCCATCCCTGGGCATTCCCTGATCCCTGAGGGAATGGGGGATCCCCTCAGCCCAGATCCCTGAGGGAATGGGGGATCCCCTCAGCCCAGATCCCTTAGGGAATGGGAGATCCCCTCAGCCCAGATCCCTGAGGGAATGGGGGATCCCTGAGGGAATGGGGGATCCCCTCAGCCCTGATCCCTGAGGGAATGGGGGATCCCCTCAGCCCAGATCCCTGAGGGAATGGGGGATCCCCTCACCCCAGATCCCTGAAGGAATGAGGGAACCCTTCACCCCAGATCCCTGAGGGAATGGGGGATCCCCACAGCCCATCCCCGGGCATTCCCAGATTCCTGAGGGAATGGGGGATCCCCAAACCCCAGATCCCTGAGGGAATGAGGGAACCCTTCACCCCAGATCCCTGAGGGAATGAAAGATCCCCGAACCCCAGATCCCTGAGGGAAGGAGGAATCCCCTCACCTCATCCCTGGGCATTCCCAGATCCCTGAGGGAAGGAGCGATCCTCGCTCCATCCCGGCTGACCCCTCACCGCTCTCCCCCATCCCTGGGGTCCCCAATGGCGCACCTCTCCCACCCCACACAGCTCCTCGACGCCCTATTGGAGCAGACGCCCGTCAATCATCGCCATTGGCCAATAGAAGTCACGATTCTTCCTAGGACGGCGGGACCAGCACCGAGAGCTGGAGGGCGGGACCCCGCCTCGTACCCGCGCTTCCATTGGCTGTCTCAGCAGTTTCTGCGCTGCAATTGGCTGAGACTTCTGTCAATCACATCCAAGCCTTCAGGTGGAGCGGCGGGGCTTGTTGTCCTCTCCTGTCAGCCAGGTGTCACTCCAAGCGAGACGCTGCAGTTGATTGGCTGTTTTACCCATCAGTCATCCGCACCTGAGCGTCGGTTCCCACACCGCTTCCCACCGCTCCGCACCTGAGCCTTCCATTCGTCGCTTCCACACCTCTTCCCACCGCTTCTCACGGGGGTGTGGGCGCCGAGCCCCTCCTTGGCTCTCACTGGATAAACGCCCTGCCCATCAACTCGAGTGTGCAATCCCATTGGTTAGAGGAGCGGCAGGCGGGACTTGTCATTGCAGCTCCCTCGCCTGATTGGCGAAGACGCTGCGGGTGGGCGGTCCCAGACGCGGAACTCGAGCGCTGATTGGTCGCGGTGCTTGCCCGCTGTCAGTCGGTGCCGGCCGGGGCGGCGGCGGCGGCTCCGCGATGGCGGCGGGCTCGGGGCTCCCGGTGAGGGCGGAGCGGCGCGGAGCCCGCCCGGGAGGGCGGCCGGGGGTCGCCATGGCCACGGAGCGCAGGTGCGAGGGGCCGGGGCGGCCGCGAGGGAGCTGTCATTGAACAATGGAGGGCTCCCCCCGCAGGGCTGAGGGGATGGGGGCGGGGCATCGCCCCCCCCTCAGGGGGAAAATGGAGGCGCCCCCCCCAATGGGGTGTGGGGGTTCCCGCCTTTTTTGTGTGAGGGGGTGACGGCCCTGAGGGGGCGCGGGGTGACCCCTCTTGAGGGGCGTTTGGGGTCACCCTCTTTGTGAGGGGGTTTGGGGTCGCCCCCATTTTGATGGGTTTGGGGTCACCCCCATTTTGATGGGTTTGGGGTAACCCCGGTTTGTGAGGGGGTTTGGGGTGACCCCTCCTGAGGGGGGTTTGGGGGTCACCCCCATTTTAGGGGGTTTGGGGTCACCCCCCTTTGTGAGGGGGTTTGGGGTGACCCCTCCTGAGGGGGGTTTGGGGGTCACCCCCATTTTAGGGGGTTTGGGGTCACCCCCATTTTTTAAGGATTTGGGGTCACCCCCATTTTTGGGGGTTTGAGGTGACCCCCCCCTTTGTGAGGGGGTTTGGGGTGACCCCTCCTGAGGGGGGTTTGGGGGTCACCCCCATTTTTTTAGGATTTGGGGTCACCCCCATTTTTGGGGGTTTGGGATCACCCCCATTTTTGGGGGTTTGAGGTGACCCCCCCCTTTGTGAGGGGGTTTGGGTCACCCCATTTTAGGGGATTTAGGATCACCCCCATTTTTGGGGTTTTGGGGTCCTCCCCCTTTGAGGGGGGGTTGGGGTCACCCCCCTTTGTGAGGGTGGTTGGGGTCACACCAATTTTGGGGGGGTTTGGGGTCACCCCATTTTTGAGGGGATTTGGACTGACCCCTCCTGAGGGGGGTTTGGGTTCCCCCCATTTTTGGGGGGATTTGGGATCACTCCAATTTTGGGAGATTTGGGGGTCACCCCCATTTTTGGGGGGATTTCGGGATCACCCCCATTTTAGGGGATTTTGGTTCAGTCCCCCCTTTGTGAGGGGTTTGGGTCATCCCATTTTTGGGGGGGTTTGGGGTCACCCCCCTTTGTGGGGCTCTTGGTCCGACCCCCATTTGTGGGGTTTTTTTGGGGTCAAACTTCCCCTTTTTGGTTTTTTCTTGAATTATTTTTGGTGGTTTTGGGGGATTTTTTTGGGGCTTTTTGGGGTCAAACTCCCCCATTTTGTTTTTTTCTTGAATTATTATTTTTGGCGGTTTTGGGGGATTTTTTTGGGGTTTTTTTGGGTCAAACTCCCCTTTTTTAA
>NW_024374935.1:0-1244 GCF_014805655.1 Passer montanus | reverse complement strand
GGGGCCAAGAAGTCAAATTTTGGGTCAAAAAGGTGAAATTTGGGTCGAAATGTGGGATTTCGGTGCCAAAAAGTCAAATTTTGGGTCAAAAGGTCAAATTTTAGGTTGAAATGTGGGATTTTGGGGCCAAAAATCAAATTTTGGGTCAAAAAGGTCAAATTTTAGGTTGAAATGTGGGATTTTGGGTCAAAAAGTCAAATTTTAGGTTGAAATGTGGGATTTTGGGTCAAAAAGTCAAATTTTGGGTTGAAATGTGGGATTTCGGGGCCAGAAAGTCAAATTTTGGTCAAAAGGCTCAAATTTTGGGTTGCAATTTGGGGTCAAAAAGTCAAATTCTGGGTCCAAAAGGTCAAATTTTGGGTTGTAATGTGGGGTTTTGGTGCCAAAAAGTCAAATTTTGGGTCAAAAAGGTCAAAATTTGGGTTGAAATGTGGGATTTTGGGGCCAAAAAGTCACATTTTGGGTCCAAAAGGTCAAATTTGAGGTTGAAATGTGGGATTTTGGGGCCAAAAAGTCACATTTTGGGTCCAAAAGGTCAAATTTTAGGTTGAAATGTGGGATTTCGGGGCCAAAAATCAAATTTTGGGTCAAAAAGGTTGAATTTTGGGTTGCAATGTGGAATTTTGGGGCCAGAAAGTCAAATTTTGGGTCAAAAAGATCAAATTTTGGGTTGAAATGTGAGATTTCAGGGCCAAAAAGTCAAATTTTGGTCAAAAAGGTCAAATTTTGGGTGAAAAAGGTCAAAATTTGGTAGAAATGTGGGATTTTGGGGCCAAAAAGTCAAATTTTGGGAATGAAATGTGGGATTTTGGGGGTGAAATCTGAAATTTGGGGTCTCAAATGTGACATTTTTGGGGCTGAAATGTGGAATTTTGGGACCAAAATTTGGCATTTTGGGAAATAAATGTGGGATTTGGGGGTGAAATGTGAATTTTTGGTCCCAAAATGGGAATTTTTGGGCTGAATTCCAGGATTTTGGGTTGAAATGTGAAATTTTGGGGCCGAAATGCAGGATTTGGCACAAAAATGTGAATTTTCGAAGCTGCAATGTGAATTTTTGGTGCCGAACTGTGACTTTTTGATGCCAAAATGTGAATTTTTGATGCCAAAATGTGAATTTTTAGTGCCTAAATGTGAATTTTGGTGCTGCCATGTGAACTTTTAGCGCCAAAATGTGAATTTTTGATGCTGCCATAGGAATTTTTGATGCCGAACTGTGAATTTTTAATGCTAAAATGTGACTT
>NW_024374934.1:0-384 GCF_014805655.1 Passer montanus | reverse complement strand
GGGTTTGGGGGGTTTGGGGGGGGCTGGGGAGGTCTCTGGGTGACACTGGGGGGGTCCCCAGGTGGCACCAGGCTGTCCCTGGCTGTGGGTGGCACCGGGGTGACACTGGGGTCACTGGGTGACACCAGGGGGGCACTGGGGGGCACTGGGTGACACTGGGGGGCACTGGGTGTCCCCCGGTGACATTCAGGTGTCCGTGGGTGACATCTGGGTGTCCCCAGGTGACACTGGGATGTCCACGGGTGACCCTGGGGTGACACTGGATGACACTGGGGTGGCACCGGGTGGTGTTTGGGTGTCCCTGGGTGACACCAGGGTGACACTGGCTGTCTGTGGGTGACACCAGGGTGACACCGGGGGGGTTCCCATGTGACCTTGTCCCTG
>NW_024374933.1:0-384 GCF_014805655.1 Passer montanus | reverse complement strand
AAATGGGAAAAAATGGAGAAAAAATGGGACACATGGGAAAAATTGGGGGGGAAATGGAGAAAATGGGGAAAACTTGGGGGGGGATAGAGAAAAAATGGGAAAAAACGGGGGAAAAATGGAGGGGAAAATGGGGAAAAATGGGAAAAATGGAGAAAAATGGGAAAAAATGGGGGGAAAATGGAGAAAAATGGGAAAAATGGAGAAAAATGGGGGGAAATGAGGAAAAATGAGGAAAATGGGGACAAAATTGAGAAAAAATGGGAAAAAATGGGGGGAAATGGGAAAAATGAGAAAAAATTGAGAAAAAATTGGGGGAAACGGGAAAATGGGGGAAATGGACGAAAAATGAGAAAAAGTGGGGAAAATGGGAAAAAATTGGGAAAA
>NW_024374932.1:0-384 GCF_014805655.1 Passer montanus | reverse complement strand
CAACTCAGCTTATTCTGTGATTCTGTGCCATGTAAACACAGAAGTGGTACTTTTTCAAATTCAGTATTTAATAGCAAGATCTGTTCTTGTAAAATCAGATGTGTATAAAGCTTAAGGATCTATTTTGAGGCTTTGAAAAAATATTTTCTTATCCTTTCTCTACAAATTTTGTATCTTATTTGCCATAAAAACCATACAAATAAGTTGAATGTAAATGTGTTTGCTATCTTTTCCCTGGGGTAATTTATTTAATTTGAATGTAATTTGGTCAGTGTGAAATCCCAGCTTTTAAGTGGTAATCTTATAATAAATTAAATATGCCTAATAGCAAAAGAGTTTGGGTTTGGATTGTTTGGGATTTTTTTGGTATGATATTACAGCTTT
>NW_024374931.1:0-384 GCF_014805655.1 Passer montanus | reverse complement strand
AAAAAGAATAGTATACTATCTCCTTAAAATCGCTGAATAACACCTCTATTTTTCCTGTCTCTTTTCTTAATGTATTCAACAGTCATATTTTCTACCTACTCTTAAAAAGCATTCTGTATAAAATAACAGATAATAAAGATATTTTCAAAAAATAGAAGTTTCTTTTTGTGGTAATTCTGAGAAATACAATGAAATGTGCCATTAAGGGAAAACGACCAAAGACCAGAGATGCAATTAAATTTCCTCTTTCTGCGGAAACTCATAGAGCACTAAAAAAAAAAGAATTTTCATGTTTACTCTTCCCTTTAAAAATAAAATATTATTCTCACTTCAAATATGCTTCCTTAAAACTCCAGCATGAGAGTTGCCATCCATACCACTCCT
>NW_024374930.1:0-384 GCF_014805655.1 Passer montanus | reverse complement strand
TTCCCAAATTCTCCAATTCCCAAATTCTTTTCCCTAATCCCTCCCCAAATTCCCAGATTTCCTTCCCTAAATCCCTTCCCAAATGCAAAAATTCCCAAATTCCCGGATTCCTTTCCATAAATCCCTTCCAAAATTCCCAGATAATTCCCAAATCCCTTTTCCCCCTTTCCTGGCCTGGATCCCAGAATTCCCCATGTTCCTGTGCTAATTCCCGGAATTATTCCCAGAATTCCCGTGCCAATTCCCGTGCCAATTCCCGGAATTCCCGTGCCAATTCCTGGGATAATCCCACGCTAATTCTTGGGATTTTTCCTGGAATTCCCGAGCTGATTCCTGAGCTAATTCCCGTGCTAATTCCCAGAATTCCTGTGTCAATTCCTGAGC
>NW_024374929.1:0-384 GCF_014805655.1 Passer montanus | reverse complement strand
TACATTACTTTTGCCTTAAGTGTCAGGCACCATGGTTGCAGGCTGGTTTTTCAGAACACTAAGTCTAAATATTTTCACACATGTATATTTATGATAGATCTGTTATCAAAAAACTAAAAACAGATCATAAAGGTTCTATTAGTCTCATTTTACTGTGGTTTTGAAGGATTACGTGGCTTGCCAAGAGATCAGGGAAAAACTGAGTTCCAGTTCACTGTTGAATTCCAGTTTATACTGCAGTGGAAAACCACTACAGCTTAGATTTCTTTTCTCACATCTTAAGGTGAGGAATGGCAATTCCTAATTGATTTTAAAGGAAGTAACAAATTAATATAAAATAATATAAAAATAGAAGATATAAGTATTATGCAATTTAAGTTTTTT
>NW_024374928.1:0-384 GCF_014805655.1 Passer montanus | reverse complement strand
GGGGGGGTCTGACCCCCTTTCCCCCCCAGCCTGCGTGCCCCAGTTCACCAACTGCCCCACCATGGTGATCCTGGTGGGGCTGCCCGCCCGCGGCAAGACCTACATCTCCCGCAAGCTCACCCGCTACCTCAACTGGATCGGCACCCCCACCCGCGGTGAGCGCTTCTGGGGGGCCCCAAAAAAAATCTGGGGGTCCCCACAAAGTTCTGGGGGTGCCCCGGAATTTTGGGGGTGCCCTGAACCCCCCCCGGTGCCTCGGCAGTGTTCAATGTGGGGGAGTACCGCAGGGAAGCCGTGCCCGATTATAAAAATTATGAATTTTTCCGGCACGATAACGCCGAGGGGGTGGAGATCCGCAGGTGAGGGGGGGTTTGGGGGGTTTTG
>NW_024374927.1:0-384 GCF_014805655.1 Passer montanus | reverse complement strand
CCTAATTTTTTCCCCACGTACCCCACCCCGAACTCACACCACATCCTCCAGGACCACCCCCACCGTGACCACGCCCCGAAGGACCACACCCAAACCCTGACCACGCCCACAAGCCAACAGGCCACGCCTACCCACACCATTTCAATCCCAAATTCTCCACTTTCACCTAATTTTTCCCCCACGTACCCCACCCCAAATCGACACCACGCCCCCCCAGGACCGCCCCCACTGTGGCCACGCCCCCAAGGACCACACCCAAACTCTGACCACACCCACTGTCCTCCATTTTAACCCCAAATCTGCCACTTTCACCCCAATTCTCCCCCATGCACCCCACCCCAAATCAACACCACGACCCCCAGGACCGCCCCCACTGTGACCACG
>NW_024374926.1:0-384 GCF_014805655.1 Passer montanus | reverse complement strand
GGGGGTTTCCTGCGTTTGGGGGGGGTCTGCGCCCGCTCCGGGTCCGGGGGGGCTCCTGGGGGGGGTCCAGGGGGGGATTTGGGACCCCAAAATTGGGGTTGGGACCCTCTGAGTGAGCCCGGGGCCGTTTTGGGGTTTTTTGGGGCGGGTTTGGGGTTTTGGGGGGAGGATTTGAGGGTTTTTTGGATGTCCCTGAATTTGGGGGGTCCCGAGGGGAGTTTTGGGGGGGTCCCTGACGGCTCCGGGTCCTGGGGGGCTCTGGGACCCCAAAATCGGGGTCGGGACCCTCTGAGTGACCCCGGGGCCGTTTGGGGGGTGGATTTGGGGTTTTTTTGGGTGGATTTGGGGTTTTCTGGTGGGTCCCCGAATTTGGGGTTTTTGGGG
>NW_024374925.1:0-384 GCF_014805655.1 Passer montanus | reverse complement strand
ACCTCGAGGTTCTTCAGAGTTGGGGGCACCCCAAAAATTTTGGGGGTCCCAAGGTGACCCTAAAGATTTTGGGGGGCGCTAAATTCTTGGGGGTCAACGGTGCTGGAGACCCCTCAGGATCTTGGGGGGGTCCTACAGGTTTGGGGGACCCCCTAAATTTGGTGTGGGGGGGGGTCCCAGGGTGACCCCAAAGATTTGGGGAACCCTCGGGGTGACCCCAAAGATTTGGGGGGACCCCACAGATGTCGGGGTCCTTGGGGGGGGGTCTCAGGACCCTCGAGGTGCTCGGGGGGGACCCCAAAGATTTTGGGGACCCCTCAACTCTCGGTGTCCTCCCCCAAACCCGTCGCTGGCGTCCCCAAGCCACGCGTGTCACCGCGTGTC
>NW_024374924.1:1414-8296 GCF_014805655.1 Passer montanus | reverse complement strand
AAATCTCCCCATAATTCCATCAAATTCAGCCCAAAATTCCTCCCAAAATCACCTCAAAATTCCACCAAATTCAGCCCAAAATTCCATCAAAATCACCCAAAAATCCATCAAACTCAGCCCAAAATTCCCCCCAAAATTCCATCAAAATCTCCCCATAATTCCATCAAATTCAGGCCAAAATTCCTCCCAAAATCACCTCAAAATTCCACCAAATTCAGCCCAAAATTCCATCAAAATCACCCAAAAATCCATCAAACTCAGCCCAAAATTCCCCCCAAAATTCCATCAAAATCTCCCCATAATTCCATCAAATTCAGGCCAAAATTCCTCCCAAAATCACCTCAAAATTCCACCAAATTCAGCCCAAAATTCCATCAAAATCACCCAAAAATCCATCAAACTCAGCCCAAAATTCCCCCCAAAATTCCATCAAAATCTCCCCATAATTCCATCAAATTCAGGCCAAAATTCCTCCCAAAATCACCTCAAAATTCCACCAAATTCAGCCCAAAATTCCATCAAAATCACCCAAAAATCCATCAAACTCAGCCCAAAATTCCCCCCAAAATTCCATCAAAATCTCCCCATAATTCCATCAAATTCAGGCCAAAATTCCTCCCAAAATCACCTCAAAATTCCACCAAATTCAGCCCAAAATTCCATCAAAATCACCCAAAAATCCATCAAACTCAGCCCAAAATTCCCCCCAAAATTCCATCAAAATCTCCCCATAATTCCATCAAATTCAGGCCAAAATTCCTCCCAAAATCACCTCAAAATTCCACCAAATTCAGCCCAAAATTCCATCAAAATCACCCAAAAATCCATCAAACTCAGCCCAAAATTCCCCCCAAAATTCCATCAAAATCTCCCCATAATTCCATCAAATTCAGGCCAAAATTCCTCCCAAAATCACCTCAAAATTCCACCAAATTCAGCCCAAAATTCCATCAAAATCACCCAAAAATCCATCAAACTCAGCCCAAAATTCCCCCCAAAATTCCATCAAAATCTCCCCATAATTCCATCAAATTCAGGCCAAAATTCCTCCCAAAATCACCTCAAAATTCCACCAAATTCAGCCCAAAATTCCATCAAAATCACCCAAAAATCCATCAAACTCAGCCCAAAATTCCCCCCAAAATTCCATCAAAATCTCCCCATAATTCCATCAAATTCAGGCCAAAATTCCTCCCAAAATCACCTCAAAATTCCACCAAATTCAGCCCAAAATTCCATCAAAATCACCCAAAAATCCATCAAACTCAGCCCAAAATTCCCCCCAAAATTCCATCAAAATCTCCCCATAATTCCATCAAATTCAGGCCAAAATTCCTCCCAAAATCACCTCAAAATTCCACCAAATTCAGCCCAAAATTCCATCAAAATCACCCAAAAATCCATCAAACTCAGCCCAAAATTCCCCCCAAAATTCCATCAAAATCTCCCCATAATTCCATCAAATTCAGGCCAAAATTCCTCCCAAAATCACCTCAAAATTCCACCAAATTCAGCCCAAAATTCCATCAAAATCACCCAAAAATCCATCAAACTCAGCCCAAAATTCCCCCCAAAATTCCATCAAAATCTCCCCATAATTCCATCAAATTCAGGCCAAAATTCCTCCCAAAATCACCTCAAAATTCCACCAAATTCAGCCCAAAATTCCATCAAAATCACCCAAAAATCCATCAAACTCAGCCCAAAATTCCCCCCAAAATTCCATCAAAATCTCCCCATAATTCCATCAAATTCAGGCCAAAATTCCTCCCAAAATCACCTCAAAATTCCACCAAATTCAGCCCAAAATTCCATCAAAATCACCCAAAAATCCATCAAACTCAGCCCAAAATTCCCCCCAAAATTCCATCAAAATCTCCCCATAATTCCATCAAATTCAGGCCAAAATTCCTCCCAAAATCACCTCAAAATTCCACCAAATTCAGCCCAAAATTCCATCAAAATCACCCAAAAATCCATCAAACTCAGCCCAAAATTCCCCCCAAAATTCCATCAAAATCTCCCCATAATTCCATCAAATTCAGGCCAAAATTCCTCCCAAAATCACCTCAAAATTCCACCAAATTCAGCCCAAAATTCCATCAAAATCACCCAAAAATCCATCAAACTCAGCCCAAAATTCCCCCCAAAATTCCATCAAAATCTCCCCATAATTCCATCAAATTCAGGCCAAAATTCCTCCCAAAATCACCTCAAAATTCCACCAAATTCAGCCCAAAATTCCATCAAAATCACCCAAAAATCCATCAAACTCAGCCCAAAATTCCCCCCAAAATTCCATCAAAATCTCCCCATAATTCCATCAAATTCAGGCCAAAATTCCTCCCAAAATCACCTCAAAATTCCACCAAATTCAGCCCAAAATTCCATCAAAATCACCCAAAAATCCATCAAACTCAGCCCAAAATTCCCCCCAAAATTCCATCAAAATCTCCCCATAATTCCATCAAATTCAGGCCAAAATTCCTCCCAAAATCACCTCAAAATTCCACCAAATTCAGCCCAAAATTCCATCAAAATCACCCAAAAATCCATCAAACTCAGCCCAAAATTCCCCCCAAAATTCCATCAAAATCTCCCCATAATTCCATCAAATTCAGGCCAAAATTCCTCCCAAAATCACCTCAAAATTCCACCAAATTCAGCCCAAAATTCCATCAAAATCACCCAAAAATCCATCAAACTCAGCCCAAAATTCCCCCCAAAATTCCATCAAAATCTCCCCATAATTCCATCAAATTCAGGCCAAAATTCCTCCCAAAATCACCTCAAAATTCCACCAAATTCAGCCCAAAATTCCATCAAAATCACCCAAAAATCCATCAAACTCAGCCCAAAATTCCCCCCAAAATTCCATCAAAATCTCCCCATAATTCCATCAAATTCAGGCCAAAATTCCTCCCAAAATCACCTCAAAATTCCACCAAATTCAGCCCAAAATTCCATCAAAATCACCCAAAAATCCATCAAATCACCCCAAAATTCCCTCAAATTCAACCCAAAATTCCCCCCAAAATTACCCCAAAATTCCATCAAATTCACCCCAAAATTCCCTCAAATTCACCCCAAAATTCCATCAAACTCAGCCCAAAATTCCCCCCCCAAATCACCCCAAAATTCCATCAAAATCTCCCCATAATTCCATCAAATTCAGCCCAAAATTCCTCCCAAACTCAGCCCAAAATTCCCTCCAAAATCGCCCCAAAATTCCCCCCAAAATCACCCCAAAATTCCCCCCAAAATCACCCCAAAATTCCCCCCAAAATCACCCCAAAATTCCCTCAAATTCAACCCAAAATTCCCCCCAAAATTACCCCAAAATTCCATCAAATTCACCCCAAAATTCCCTCAAATTCACCCCAAAATTCCATCAAACTCAGCCCAAAATTCCCCCCCAAAATCACCCCAAAATTCCATCAAAATCTCCCCATAATTCCATCAAATTCAGGCCAAAATTCCTCCCAAAATCACCTCAAAATTCCACCAAATTCAGCCCAAAATTCCATCAAAATCACCCAAAATTCCATCAAACTCAGCCCAAAATTCCCCCCCCAAATCACCCCAAAATTCCATCAAAATCTCCCCATAATTCCATCAAATTCAGCCCAAAATTCCTCCCAAACTCAGCCCAAAATTCCCTCCAAAATCGCCCCAAAATTCCCCCCCAAATCACCCCAAAATTCCCCCAAAAATTACCCCAAAAAAAATTCCCTCAAATTCAACCCAAAATTCCCCCCAAAATTACCCCAAAATTCCATCAAATTCACCCCAAAATTCCCTCAAATTCACCCCAAAATTCCATCAAACTCAGCCCAAAATTCCCCCCCAAAATCACCCCAAAATTCCATCAAAATCTCCCCATAATTCCATCAAATTCAGGCCAAAATTCCTCCCAAAATCACCTCAAAATTCCACCAAATTCAGCCCAAAATTCCATCAAAATCACCCAAAAATCCATCAAACTCAGCCCAAAATTCCCCCCAAAATTCCATCAAAATCTCCCCAAAATTCCCCCCAAAATCACCCTAAAATTCCACAAAAATTTCATCAAAATCCCCCCAAAATTTCATCCAAATCCCCCCTAAAGGTGCTCAAATCTTCCTTGAATTCTCCAAAACCCCAAAATTTCCCCAATTCCCAAATCCCCAAAATCCCAAATCCCCAAAATCCCAAATCCCAAAATTCCTAAAAATTCCCAAAATTCAAAAATTCCCTGAATTTCCCCAAATCCCAAAATTCCTAAAAAATTCCACAATTCCCAAATTCCAAAAAAAAAATCCACAAAATCCCCCAAAATTCCCCAATTCCCAAATCCCCAACAATTCCCCAATTCCCCAAATTCCAAAATCCCCAAAAATTTCCCAAAATCCCCAAAATTTTCCTTTTTTTTTTGGCAGGTGAACGGCACCGAGGGGGAGATGGAATATGAGGAGATCACTCTGGAGAGGGTGAGAGCCCCAAAATCCCCAAAATCCCCCAAAATCTCCCCAAAATCTGCCCCAGATCCACCTGGGAGTCCCAAAAATTCCCAAAAAACCACCTGGAAACCCCAAAATCAGCTCAAAAATCCATCTGGGAGTCCCAAAAATTCCCAAAAATCCACCTGGGAACCCCAAAATCAGCTCAAAAATCCACCTGGGAATCCCAAAATTCCCCAAAATCCACCTGGGAACCCCAAAATCCCCCAAAATCAGCTCAAAAATCCATCTGGGAGTCCCAAAAATTCCCAAAAATCCACCTGGGAACCCAAAAATTCTCCAAAATCAGCCCAAAAATTCACCTGGGAACCCCAAAATTCCCCAAAATTCATCTGGAAACCCCAAAATCCACCTGGAAACCCCAAAATTCTCCAAAGTCAGCCCAAAAGTCCCCCCAGGAACCCCAAAAATATCCCAAAAATCCACCTGGGAACCCCAAAATTGGAGTTGGGAGCCCCAAAAACCCCTGGGAACCCCAAAATTCCCCCAAAATCAGCTTAAAAATCCACCTGGGAACCCCAAAAACCCCCAAAATTCATCTGGAAACCCCAACATCCACCTGGAAACCCCAAAATTCTCCAAAGTCAGCCCAAAAATCCACCTGGAAACCCCAAAATCCACCTAGGAATCCCAAATTCCCCAAAATCAGCTCAAAAATCCACCTGGGACCCCCAAAAAACCCCAAAATTCCTTTTTTTTTTCTGTTTTTTGAGGGATTGTTTTAGGTTTTTAAGGTTTTTTGGGATCTGGCTGTTCTGGGGGTTTTGGGGGTGGATTTGGGGTTTTTTTGGGGTATTTTGGGTCTAACAGGACCCCAAAATCCACCTGGGAACCCCCAAAAAACCCCAAATTCCTTTTTTGTTGTTGTTGTTTTTTGAGGTTATTTTTTTTATGTTTTCATGGATTTTTTAGGGTCTGGTTATTCTGGGGGTTTTTGAGGTGGATTTTGGGGTTTTTTTGGGGTATTTTGGGTCTAACAGGACCCCAAAATCCACCTGGGAGCCCCCAAGAAAACCGCAAATTCTTGGGGTTTTTTTGGTTTTTTGAGGGATTTTTTTTTTAGGTTTTTATGGATTTCTTCAGGTGGCAATGGGAGGTGACAAAGGGGCAGTTAAAGTGGGGGAGGTGACAAAGGGGAGGTGACAAAGAATAACAACAAAACAAGGGTGACAACGGTGACAGAGGTGACACCATGGGGGTGTGGTGACACCACGAGGTGACAATCGGGGAGTGACAATGAAAGGTGACAATGGGGGGTGACAATGGAGGGGTTAAAGGGGAGGAGGTGACAAAAACAACAGAAGGGGGGTGACAAAGAGAGAATAACAACAAAACAAGGGTGACAATGGTGACAGTGATGACAGAGGTGACAAAGATGACACCACCAGGGGGGTGACAGTGTGGGGAAGGTGACAATGAGAGGTGACAATGAAAGGTGACAATGGGAGGTGACAAAAACAACAAAAGGGGGGTGACAAGGAGGGAATAACAAAACAGGGTGACAATGGTGACAGAGGTGACAACAGTGACAGCGGTGACAGAGGTGACACCACGGAGTGGGGGTGACAGTGGGGGGGGAGGTGACAATCAGGGGTGACAATGGGAGGTGACAAAGGGGAGGTGACAAAGAATAACAACAAAACAAGGGTGACAGCGGTGACAGTGATGACAGAGGTGACAAAGATGACACCACCGGGCGGTGACAGTGTGGGGGAGGTGACAATGGGAGGTGACAATGGGAGGTGACAAAGGGGAGGTGACACAGGGGAGGTGACAAAGGGGAGGTGACAAAGAATAACAACAAAACAAGGGTGACAACGGTGACAGAGGTGACACCATGGGGGTGTGGTGACACCACGAGGTGACAATCGGGGAGTGACAATGAAAGGTGACAATGGGGGGTGACAAAAGGGAGGTGACAAAAACAACAAAAGGGGGGTGACAAAGAACAACAACAAAACAAGTGTGACAACGGTGACAGAGGTGACAGTGGTGACTGAGGTGACAATGGTGACAGAGGTGACACCGGGGGGGGGTGACAGCGGGGGGGAGGTGACACCGGTGTCCCCCGGGCAGGTCTGGGGTTCAGCATCGCGGGGGGCGTGGGCAACCAGCACATCCCGGGGGACAACAGCATCTACGTCACCAAGGTCATCGAGGGGGGGGCGGCGCACAAGGACGGGCGGCTGCAGGTCGGGGACAAGATCCTGGCCGTGAGTTGGGGACACCGCGGGGGACTTGGGGACATCGGGGACACTGGGGACATCGGGGGGGTTGGGGACACCAGGGGGACTTGGGGACATTGGGGACATTGGGGATGTTGGGAGGATTTGGGGACACCAGGGACACCGGGGACACTCGGGACACTGGGGGGGTTGGGGAC
>NW_024374924.1:0-1170 GCF_014805655.1 Passer montanus | reverse complement strand
GAGAAAAAGGGGAAACGCGTGCCCCCCGGGGGGGGGGGAGTGACAGTGGGTGGGTGACAATCAGGGGGTGACAATGAAAGGTGACAATGGGGGGTGACAATGGAGGGGTTAAAGGGGAGGAGGTGACAAAAACAACAGAAGGGGGGTGACAAAGAGAGAATAACAACAAAACAAGGGTGACAATGGTGACAGTGATGACAGAGGTGACAAAGATGACACCACCAGGGGGGTGACAGTGTGGGGAAGGTGACAATGAGAGGTGACAATGAAAGGTGACAATGGGAGGTGACAAAAACAACAAAAGGGGGGTGACAAGGAGGGAATAACAAAACAGGGTGACAATGGTGACAGAGGTGACAACAGTGACAGCGGTGACAGAGGTGACACCACGGAGTGGGGGTGACAGTGGGGGGGGAGGGGACAATCAGGGGGGACAATGGGGGGGGACAAAGCACAGGTGACAATGAAAAGGTGGCACAGGTGACAACGGCAGTGGCAATGAAAAGGTGACAATGGGGAGGTGACAATGGGAGGTGACAATGGGAGGTGACAAAGGGGAGGTGACACAGGGGAGGTGACAAAGGGGAGGTGACAAAGAATAACAACAAAACAAGGGTGACAACGGTGACAGAGGTGACACCATGGGGGTGTGGTGACACCACGAGGTGACAATCGGGGAGTGACAATGAAAGGTGACAATGGGGGGTGACAAAAGGGAGGTGACAAAAACAACAAAAGGGGGGTGACAAAGAACAACAACAAAACAAGTGTGACAACGGTGACAGAGGTGACAGTGGTGACTGAGGTGACAATGGTGACAGAGGTGACACCGGACGATGTCCCCGATGTCCCCGGTGTCCCCAGGTGAACAACGTCAGCCTGGAGGACGTCATGCACGATGTCCCCAATGTCCCAAACACCTCAATGTCCCCAATGTCCCCAACCCTCCCGATGTCCCCGATGTCCCCAATGTCCCTGATGTCCCCAATGTCCCCGATGTCCCCAGTGTCCCCAGCGCTGTCCCCAGGTGAACAATGTCAGCCTGGAGGACGTCATGCACGATGTCCCAGGTGTCTCCAATGTCCCCAGTCCCCATAATGTCCCCAGTGTCCCTGCTATCCCCAATGTCCCCAATCCCCCTGCTGTCCCCGATGTCCCCGATGTCCCCAA
>NW_024374923.1:2121051-2407953 GCF_014805655.1 Passer montanus | reverse complement strand
AATATTGGCAGTCTTATGAAAGAGGGAAGCATGGGAGGGGGCCATGTAGCACAGTTGCCCCATTGATTTTAGCATACTCTGCTTCTCTCTTTTTGTTCTCATTTCATTTGAAGCCTTGAGCTCTCTCCATGAGTTATTATTCCATGCCTGGAGGATATGGCAATCCGTGCACACTGGTGCCATTGGTTGTGGTAGCCAACTGATAGACATTGTCCTAACCATGCGTGTCCTCACCTGCTAGAAAATCCTCCTTTGTACTGCTTTTCTGGTAACAGGTTTCTTTGAGAGAACCATTAAAAACCACTAGAAAATACAGCTGTTTCTCCTGCTTCAAACCAGTCTAGTGAAAAGTGTCCCTTCTGCTGGGGTGAACTAGATGGTTTTTAAGGTCCCAGCCCAGACCATTCTGTGATTCTACGTCCTAAACAGATCCCACTACTTGGAAGACAAGCAGCTGATTTCTAAAATAACTTGCTTTGGAGTTGTGTCTGTAAAAAGCAAATAAATGGTCACCAGAGTCAGGGGTGCAAATATTTTCATTTAATGTGTTGTGTGAAAACAGTGCTACATGGCCCACTCCCCTGCTCCCCCAAAAAATTTACCAAAAGCAGAACAAAAACCCATACCTCTCATTTGCAGCTGAAGAAATGAAAAGTCAAGGAGTCTGATACCAAAGGATTAAGTAAGAAGAGACGCTGGGTTCCTATTTGAAAGAGAGTCCTCAAATGCAGTACATCAAGAGTCTAGAATCTGAAGCAAAGTCTATATTTGTGCCATATAAAGAAATTTTCTGGCTAGGTATAGGTACACTGTGATATTACCGTGTTTTCTGCTTTCTAACAGCTTCTGTTCAGGAATTGACAAATAGAGTGGATTTGATAGAGGGCACTGGAAGTGGAACAGTCTATAACCCACTGCTGAATCCCTTGCTATCCAATTCACATCACATCATTTTCCTTAAACAGAAATTTCAAGAGAAAAGCAAAGAAAGACAACTTTGTCATTTGAATTTCAAATGTAATACAGTGGGTAGCAGAAGTTAATAACACACATTTTACAGCATATTAATAGCATGACAAGCATTTCAATGTCTTTTCAGAATTGTTTTTCCCCCTTGCATCTATCCCTCTTTCCTTGTCTTCAGGTGCATCAGCACTTCTTCTAGATTTTTCTTTTTTTTACTATATGTTATCAAATTAATATCCTCTCTTCCCTCGTTGTCACTTCCCTTCCTAATCCCTGGCTGCGGTTATCCATCCAAACAGTCTGTCAAATGGATTTTGTTTCTCCTCTCTGAGACAAAGAAAGACTTTGTTTTCTTGCTCTTCTTTCTCTGGCCATACAGACAACATGGAAAGCCAAAGGCATTGCATAGTCTAAAGGAGATCTTGTACAAACAACTCTCAGATATATTTTCATGGATATTTCTTCTATCGTTGCCTTAAAGTAATGTTATCCTTTCACTTTTACAGCTTTCACCAGATATTTTACCTGTTATTCGCTTTGAGTCAGAGTAGATTTGTAGGTCACATACAAACACTGAGTTTGGGAGAGAAAAGGGCATGTTGTGACTGGGTGTGCTTGCCAGAAGGCACTGTGGAATTCATCCAGACCCAGAAAAACCAGGTTTAGAAGCCAATGAGTTTCAAGTTGAGGAATGTTCAAGGACTACTTTTAGTTTGTACATTTAATGCCACATCTGAAAGGACTTACAAGAAAAAATATTACTGAGAATCTAGAATTTTCAAGCATGCAAACAAGATCCTAATAAAGTTGTCCGTCAGCTTCCAGGGAGGAGCATGCTTGAATGCCGAAGTTCAGGCACTTAACTACACATATACTCATCTGCTACCTGTTAACACTCACAATTTAAGCACTTTTATTACCAACAGAAGTGCTTTTATCACCAACTCACCTGAGTACAATAAACAAACATATTCTGTTTCATGATAAAAAGATAAGCCAAGATAGCTATAAACAGCAGCTTACATTAGTTCCAATGCTGTTTAATCACTTCAAACACCACCTCAATCTTCCCTCTTTCATAAGACTGCCAATATTCTGGAGCTACTCCAGATTTAGCAATTAAGTAGAGACAAGCACTCTTTTGGAAAGAGAAGTAGTCTGGCTTCCTGCTATGGAGCTACAAAATCACCCAGCCCTTCTCTGAGTCACCACATAGCACAGTGGAAACAGGCCTTTGATTTTGCAAACTCAAAGATGTTCACCACCAGTTTTCAGAAGTTACCACATGTCGCAGTTGTGAATGAGGTACCTCAATGTGGCCACAGATGCTTTGGTGAATGCAGGATGCGGATCAGTCGACTGCACAGCCTCAGGTACTGAGGCAAGTCATAAGACTAAAACTTGAAATGAGGAAGTGGGAAAAATGGAAGAATGTTCTTCTCCCACGTAGGCACACCCACAGAGATTCATGACTGAATCTCAGAGGTAGAAATTATGACTAATTTCCGAAGAAGAGGCAAAGGGAAGTGTGACAGCTCAACAAATGCCGCACTCCACTGTGCCCACTCTCACCAGACAGCCCATTTCCCACCCCAACATACACCACTGCAGGTTTATCCAGCAATGCTGCACCAGCCTGGCAAGGTGCAGCAACCTGGCTAATTGTGGACCTTAGCTTTACTGACACAGATAAAGCATACTTAAATACGGTAGAACAAACTGTAACTACCATACCATGATTTAGGATGAAAAGGAGAAGAGATACCACCAGAAAATACTGTGGTGTAATACCTCATCCAGCCACAATGTAATTATCCAAACTGAACTTAAACATCAGAGTTAATAAACTTCCTACTGTGAAAAATCCTAAGAAATGCTTAGTGACAACAGGTGATTCGGACCATGGTTGAAGTCTCACACTAGAGTAGCTCAAGAGGTCTTTGCTTCAAGATTGCTGCCAAACGCTGGTGAAAGCAGCTTTTAACCACAAGCTCAAACAACTTTTTATTGGTGTGCATTTTAATGCTCATAGAGCTGCCTAGGTGTTTTAGCACTGAAATACCAGAAGCACCATGGGACTAGGAGTTTGCATGTGTGTCATGCATCTATTCCAAAGAGAAAACAATCTTAAGTAAAAATTCAGGACAACTGTCTTGACATAACCCTATGCCAGCATTTTTGCATGTAACTGAATCTTCAGGACAATGAACTGCTTTTTCTGCGAGAGCAGGAGCCATAGCCAGTATGAGGTGGGTTGTCATGTGTAGTCATGACACTTTATGAAAAATCCTTTACTAGGATATTTCTCTCCTGGGAAGCTGAGGAGCCTCAGGAGAGAAATTTGAACAATATCTGCTGCCGCGGAATGCAACAGGTGCATCTGTGATTGGTCCATGTGGATTGTTTCCACTTGATGACCAATTACAGCCACCTGTGTCGAGGCTGTGAGCAGTCACAAGATTTTGTTATTCTATTCTATTCTTGTTCTTTCTAGCCTTCTGTTGAATCTTTTCTCTCTATTCTTATAATATAGTTTTAATGTAGTATTGTAATATCATATATATCATCATATAATAAACCAGCCTTCTGAAACATGGAGTCAGAACTCGCGTCTCCACACATGGGGTGTTCGTCACAGTCGTGCTCACTCCAAGCTGCAAATTGCATTCAGGCCAAACCCTGCATTTTATTTAGGACTTTAAAACTGTCTTCAGACTAGCTACGGTACTTTGTTCATTTCATGATCTGTTTGGAGGGATGCAAGAATTGCCCTTGTGCAACACTGCTATCTAAATTGTATTACATATTGTCGTGTTCCACGATGGGGAACTGTAAGGAGTGTTAATGTTAACAAAACTTCTGGTCCAGGATAAAATTAAGTCAAATGAGATAATATTGTATCTGAGCACCATTTATTGGCAACAAAAAGCGAGTATCCCCATGGAAGAAGAGAAAAAAAGAGAGAAAAGGAGGAAAGAAAATGAAAAAGGATTGGGGGAGAAAGGGGGAGTGAGAAGACAGAGAGAAAAAGCGGGTGTCACCACCAGAAGGTTGGGGAGTGCCATCGCCGTCCAAGCGTCAGGGAGTGTGTGCTTGCTCCTGGGAGCTGCACAGCTCTAGGAGAGGCTCCACAGGCACAGCTCCGTGCCAGCAGGAGCCTGGACACGAGGCAGGTGGGCGCTCTGGCAGGAGCTGCAGTACCTGGATGGGGTCACAGCAGGTATCGCAGCGGCAGCGGGATCGGTGGAGGAATGTTTGAGGCAGGCAGGAGCAGAGGGACGAAGCAGGCAAGGGGCAGGAACACGGGGAGGAACACGGGGATGCAGGACAGGCGGTGACTGGGACGGATGAAGGGATAGAGCAGGACACAGGGGAAACGTGAGGCTCGGAGGTGAACTGGTGTTCTGCCGAGTGCCCAGCAAAAGGGAGGCCAAGTAAGTGAGGGATAGCAAGGGCCAGTGAGAACAGAAGAAACAGGCTAGAAACAGGGGAAGAGGACAAAAACCATGCTAGAGGCAGGTCAAGAAGCTCAAAAGGTCCCAGAGCTTGTGGCACATTTACTTCTTATGTTCCCCTGACAAGTTCGTCCTGTTGACAGGAGACACTTGGCCCAGTCCAACCTTCCACTGCACTCCATTGATGGAGACCCTTGGCCATCCAATTGTAGAAACGACTCTGGTGGGTACAGTGTCCTTGGTGTTCCCCAGTTGATTGCCTGTTCCGTGTGAGATGGGAAATGGTTGCCAGGCAAAGTCTCCCCAGAGACAAAACTTTCTCCCATCTTCTTCTACTTCCACTGCCCTGCAAGTGGCACGTGTGCACTGCCTCCACTGCGTGCCTCTGTGAGTGTTGAAACAGATCAGAATTGAACCAGCTCCTCACCCATATTCCAGAGGTTTTAAATGAAGGCAGAAATGTTCAAGGTCCCTCCAAGAAATTAATGAGACGATACGTAGAATAACAGATCCATCCTTCTGTGGAGAGCTCCAAAGGGAGGCACATAGCAACGGCTGGGCAGCAGCACTCCCACTCTCCTCAGCCCAGCAGCATTTGGGGAAAGAGAGAAATGCCAACAACCGGGGCCTGCCCTGCCTTCCCAGTCAATTGTGCAAACTGTGCAGAAATCTTAAAAAGGTTTTGATCTTGTTCCAACACCCTTTCCCCCAGCCCCATGCAGGCAGACAAGCCAACCCAACCCATCTCCTGCATGCCTCTGCTCAGCCTCACAAGCCCTTTGTTGTGCTTCTGACTGTGTTGCCTGTAGCCTCATGTTTTTGCTTTGGAGACTTGCCTCATAACTGCCCTCTCTACAGTTTTAGTGTTCCTTTAAAGGGTTTCTTCATCTTCAGAAAGTGTTTTTACAAACCCAAAATGGTATTTTTAAAAGGCATATTCCAGGATTTCAAGTCAGCACTGTGATGTGACAGCTCATCCTTGATATCTAGTGCAACTGAAGGACAAAAATGCTCTTCACATGACATCTGAATACTCTTCTCACAGCTTTTCATTGTTTCTAGATCTATTTACTGAAAAAAACCCTTTATAATGTTACCATGTCAGTTGTTTAGTGATACCACCAAAAATCAGAATCATGTTTGCCCCAAAATTTGGGTATTTATAATCAGAACCATAAGGTCTAACAACACTTGATCTATGCCTGGGATTTAGAAAGAATAATGAGAAACCTTGTATCTGAAACATTGAGTCTTTGTCTTACTGTAAGTTTCTCTTGCAGCAGCTGGTCTTAGCAGAATCATCTGTGCACAGCTTTGTGACCCAAAGCCACCCAAAACACAATGGAAACAAAGCAGTTGTGCATA
Organism: Passer montanus; assembly: GCF_014805655.1. Classification (NCBI taxonomy): domain Eukaryota; kingdom Metazoa; phylum Chordata; class Aves; order Passeriformes; family Passeridae; genus Passer; species Passer montanus. The sequence continues at coordinate 2,402,167 of NW_024374923.1, read as the reverse complement.
CGTCTCTGCCACTCCTGTCCAGTGCTGTGGGTTTTTTGAACCACATGGAGGAGAGGTGTGCATGCAAAATGGGGTCAAGTGCAGTCACAGTTCAGAAGACTGGGGCTGAACATCTTCTAGGTCACTGAGTGCAGAAACCATTTCCAGCCATACACCAAGCTCATGTCATCAGTGTACAGAGTGTGCCTCACCTCAATGAGGCTCAGCCATGATGGAGGTGGTTCCCTCATCTCTGTATTGCAGCACTTTTTGTCAAGAGAATAAAAGAAAAATGTCACAGAACCATAGGATAGAAACTGCAAGCGGCTCACCTATATGATGGGGTTTCCCTCAGAGTAACAAGTGTTTTTTCACCAGAGTAGTTAATGCATAAATGCTGACCTTACCCCCAGGCTCTCACCCCAGAGTGGCAGGGAATGATGCCCAGATGTAAACACCCAGTGATTATTAGCACAGTGTGGAAGTGAGGGACACCTGTTCCCTCCCAGGGGGAGATTCCTCCACTTGGAACTCAGTTTCTAAAGAAGCAGGGAAGGTACCAATCCTCCATCACAACCTCAGTGCTGCTGTTCTGCACAGGGCTTTGGTTACAACGGAGTGGAGGAATGTGGGGGGCTGGAAGTAAAATTTGGCAATTTGTGCTTAGTAATACAGTGCCTTCTGCTGCTGCTGTAGGTAACACAGGTAAAGCAACTCGCAGAGAACGTATTAACTGATTGGGAATTCATACTTCAGTAACTTTTAGAATTTTACTTCTATCAATGCATCTTTTAGAATGTGAAATTGTTCTGGTTTGAGAGACTGGTGTCTACCAAGGAAGGCAGGAACCTGCCTTGTGAAACCCTTCACACCAAATTATTATAACTTTGAAATTACTGGCCTTTCAGACAAAGATAGGGGAAATTGAATTACAACTTTTACTTCTATCTATCTGTTTTTAGATAGATAGGTATAGATATCACAAGGCAAGCAATCGTCCCCAGCAGCCCAGCCCAGCAGCAGCGGGAGCACAAACCCGCCCGCAGCCTTCTCGCGGCCGCCGGGCGCTCTCCCCTCCGCTGCAGTTCCGCTCACGGCCAGCAGGGGCGCTGGTGGCTCCCGGCCGGGCAGGGCGGCTGCCAGGATTCCCCCGCGCCTGCAGGGGGCGCTGTGCCGCCGGCTCGGCCGCCTCGCCACACGGCCATGGCGGCTCCGGCGGCGGGAGGGAGAGGGGAGAGAAGGGGCTTTCCTTTGCAAAACTCACACAGAGCAGCTGGTGTCAATGCCCCTCCAGTTCGGGTAATGGACTGGTGCAGGAACTTGGAGCAGCAGGCCGGAACAATAGAGATGGGCACACCCAGAGCAGCAAAGACTCTGGAGTTGCCAGGAGCCACGAGGTGTCCTGGCGGGCATGGGATGTTGGGTTGAAGTGTAGCCAAAGGCCAAAGCAGCACCAGAAAACAGGAGGGCTGGGCTTTGACAGATTGGCTGCTGCAGGCATCTGCTCCACACAGCCAGGAGACTCTGCCTCCGGAACGGGAATAGGGTCAGGGTCCTGGGTTTTCCCCTGAGGCAACCGCGCAGTTGCTGAGGGTCCTTCTCAGTGAGGCTGGTGTTGAAAAGGTCCCAGTTCAGTGGCTGCTCTTACAGGCAAAGGCTCATCCCAGCAGAAGAAGCAGCAAAGGGCTGATCTCCACAGTGGCAGCAAATTCTGCCCTGCAGAGAGAGTGAGGGATGAGCCCAGCCCTCACTCCCCAGCCAAAATCTTGTGGTGTTTCTGTCTTTCCCAAGAGAAAGCCCCACAGCTAAGAGACTACAGCCAGCTGTACCTCTCCCACCACCTTGGCCCCATCCTTTGTCTCTTTTAAGTATCCATCCTTCTGGTTTCTGAGGCAACAAATGGGATAAAAAAATCTTGTGGTGTTTCTGTCTTTCCCAAGAGAAAGCCCCACAGCTAAGAGACTACAGCCAGCTGTACCTCTCCCACCACCTTGGCCCCATCCTTTGTCTCTTTTAAGTATCCATCCTTCTGGTTTCTGAGGCAACAAATGGGATAAAAATTCCCTAAGAGAAAGGAAAAAGGGAAGGTACCAATCCTCCATCACAACCTCAGTGCTGCTGTTCTGCACAGGGCTTTGGTTACAACGGAGTGGAGGAATGTGGGGGGCTGGAAGTAAAATTTGGCAATTTGTGCTTATTAATACAGTGCCTTCTGCTGCTGCTGTAGGTAACACAGGTAAAGCAACTCGCAGAGAACGTATTAACTGATTGGGAATTCATACTTCAGTAACTTTTAGAATTTTACTTCTATCAATGCATCTTTTAGAATGTGAAATTGTTCTGGTTTGAGAGACTGGTGTCTACCAAGGAAGGCAGGAACCTGCCTTGTGAAACCCTTCACACCAAATTATTATAACTTTGAAATTACTGGCCTTTCAGACAAAGATAGGGGAAATTGAATTACAACTTTTACTTCTATCTATCTGTTTTTAGATAGATAGGTATAGATATCACAAGGCAAGCAATCGTCCCCAGCAGCCCAGCCCAGCAGCAGCGGGAGCACAAACCCGCCCGCAGCCTTCTCGCGGCCGCCGGGCGCTCTCCCCTCCGCTGCAGTTCCGCTCACGGCCAGCAGGGGCGCTGGTGGCTCCCGGCCGGGCAGGGCGGCTGCCAGGATTCCCCCGCGCCTGCAGGGGGCGCTGTGCCGCCGGCTCGGCCGCCTCGCCACACGGCCATGGCGGCTCCGGCGGCGGGAGGGAGAGGGGAGAGAAGGGGCTTTCCTTTGCAAAACTCACACAGAGCAGCTGGTGTCAATGCCCCTCCAGTTCGGGTAATGGACTGGTGCAGGAACTTGGAGCAGCAGGCCGGAACAATAGAGATGGGCACACCCAGAGCAGCAAAGACTCTGGAGTTGCCAGGAGCCACGAGGTGTCCTGGCGGGCATGGGATGTTGGGTTGAAGTGTAGCCAAAGGCCAAAGCAGCACCAGAAAACAGGAGGGCTGGGCTTTGACAGATTGGCTGCTGCAGGCATCTGCTCCACACAGCCAGGAGACTCTGCCTCCGGAACGGGAATAGGGTCAGGGTCCTGGGTTTTCCCCTGAGGCAACCGCGCAGTTGCTGAGGGTCCTTCTCAGTGAGGCTGGTGTTGAAAAGGTCCCAGTTCAGTGGCTGCTCTTACAGGCAAAGGCTCATCCCAGCAGAAGAAGCAGCAAAGGGCTGATCTCCACAGTGGCAGCAAATTCTGCCCTGCAGAGAGAGTGAGGGATGAGCCCAGCCCTCACTCCCCAGCCAAAATCTTGTGGTGTTTCTGTCTTTCCCAAGAGAAAGCCCCACAGCTAAGAGACTACAGCCAGCTGTACCTCTCCCACCACCTTGGCCCCATCCTTTGTCTCTTTTAAGTATCCATCCTTCTGGTTTCTGAGGCAACAAATGGGATAAAAATTCCCTAAGAGAAAGGAAAAAAAAAGGAACAAAGCCTAACCCCCAACAGAAATATATGTTTATTTAAAAGCCATTTACGACAATGGCAGAAATGTGCTGATACATAAACTTGTGCAAAACCTTGGAAAACAGCCCCACCAAACTCAGACATTAATATTATACAAAGTTTCCTGCACTGTAAATGCCATCCTTGTAAAGGAAATCTCCTCCCGAGCCTGAGTTGGTTTGGCTGCTAATAAATTCAGATGGAGAAATGGCACAGAGATGCAAAGGGAAATATTGGCAAGATAGCACTTTTTGGGTACAGCAAAAGAAGTGATGAGGGAGAAGATGGAAAACCTGACATTTTGAGCGTGCATTTGAGGAGGCTGTTATGGGGAGGAAAATTTGCTTTGTCTAAACTTTTTACATTCATATTTGCCCAAGACTAAAGCAACCAATCCCAGGAACAAACTGGATGTTAATCCTAAGCATCCTCTAACAGTGAACACAAGCACAAATGTGCTTATTCTTAGCCCCAAAAGGCCACTGGTAGCTTCACCATGAAGATCTTAGGACCCTGCTCAGTCTGCTAGACACAACATATTGCCAGTCAGACAGCCACCTTTCCCACCCATTTTTTCACATAGTATCTTCCTCTAGTCCCAGACATGAAGCTGGGTGAAGAGCTTCAGGCCAAATCCTGTCCCCTCCTTGTCCAATACTGGAGAAGTGCTAGAGGTACCATTCTGTCTTAGAGCTAATACTCACATCTACTGCCTCACTGCAGCCCTGCAACTGCCTCATCTGAGATCCAGCTCAAGGGAGGTCCAGTTTACTCAGCTTTACAGGATGAGCTGGAATATAGTGTTCAGAGAAGCACAGATGTAAATACAAACCATCAGTATGGCAAAGGGTTTGGGAGTCCAAAATATATACATCCTTTAGGTATGATAAAACCATCTTTTTAGTGAAAGTGGATGTACTCTGCCTGGATATGAGGTGAAGAACCCACAAAAAGCACGTTACAAAGGGAAGGTTCTTCTTGCAAGAGAAAAAGTATATGTCATGTTGGCACCACAGTCTTCTTTTCAAGAGTCTCAAACCATAAAATTCCTTCTAGAACAAGCAAAACCCAAAGTCCTAAAAAGCTGACATTTTGCATCCAAGGAGAATGCAGGAGCAGACTGTAGAGGGTCTGGGCAAATACAAAAAGATATGTTTGGCTTCTACCCAAAGAGGTAGAAGTCCCAATCATGTGTACTTGAAAATCTAAAGTAGATATGGGTAACCTAAGCATGCTGTTACTTTATGGAAATTTCACTTCTGGTCATGGGAGATGCAGGGAGCAGGAGAACAGAGCTCTCCCGTAGCAGAGGTCTGGTGCCTTTCCTGAAAGTCACACTGGCACATCATTAGACCACCAAATCACTCTGATACAAAGGAACATAAAATCAGCAAAGCTATGCTGTAAGTAGGTTTGAGGCAAAATTATGATCACTTCAAAGAGGAAAAAAATTTCAGACTATATTCCTGAAACTATGCCGTGGAAAGGAACCACTTTTTATAGGCTTAGGATTTTCCACATCAAAGTAAGGAAGTTTTCAAAGATACCCAAATAAACAACCTCATGCTTTTTGCTACACAGGGCAATAGGAAGATACAGCAGTGAATGAAATTGCAGCAGCATTCTGTCACCCTGATCCACCCAAGAGAGGAGAGCAAGGACCTTCTGTGAAAAATGTGTCTGTACATAAATTAGCTCATAGAAGACACATCCAGCAAATGCAAACATAGGAGGGTGTGTTTTCTCATGTGCAGCACAAAAATCTATATCCACTAATAAGCACTAAAGCAGATGAAAAAACAGAGTCTCAGAGTTAGAGGTCTGATTGTCCCAGAAACTCTCTACTCTTCCCATGGCCTTCCAAACTTCAGTTAAACCATATATTTTCCTAGAGCCCTGAGTGCTCAATGGTCTGGAAAATTGAACAGTAAAAAAGATGGCTGCTGATGTCTACTTGTACAGAAATGAATAAAGCTTCTATTGGCTGCAGTGTTTCTATTTCCCTAATGCTGCTTAGGATTTGTGGAAAGATCAGTCCTTGGTGAAATGTGAACTTGGCTAAACAAGTATGTACAGACCCATTTGGAAAAGCTTTTGTCTAACTGCATTTCCTTTGTTTAAGCTCAGGAAGCACTGCAAGCCCCAAATCTGCCAATACACCTCTAATAATATTTGGAAAATTACCTTTTTTTATTAGCAAAAAATACAGACAGTCAGAAGGAGATTTTGTGAGCTCAGAATAAAAATAGTAGTGAGCATTAATTTATCTGTAAGTCTACTTGGAGAGTTTTTCATTGATTTTACTAGGGCTCTTCCAGCTCTATCAGCTTGAAAAGCTTTTAACAAAGAAAGGTACTGCTTTGTCAGATTGGGTGCTCCCAAGGTTTCAAAGCAGGAAGCTCCCTTTAACTTTTGTGTCAGTAAATAAAAGGGATCAAGGAGGGCAGAATTCTATGCTTAGAAGTCTAGATCTGTATAAGCACACATCCCCAGGGAGTGCAGGCTCTTCTTCTGTTGCCATTTTCCCTACCTGGAAATGAAACTCAACATAATTTTAGTAAGGAGGTAATATAAGAGCAGATCTTTATTTGAAGGCCTTCAGGGTCAGTTATGGAAAGATGTCCACAAAAGTCCACCCCCTCCAGGGGTGAATACATTTTTATAGGTTTTAGGAAAATAGCGTAATTAATAAAAAGCACCAATTAGAAGGACAAGTGGTGATGCAATTCCCCCTCAGATCAAGCCCCTTCTCTAGAGTCCCCCCCTCATGAGAATGTATCTCGGAGTGTTATTCTCAGCCTTGGTTCCCAGCAAGAACCAAGACAGCACTGGGGCTTTCCCCTCTGGAATTTGTTTTGTCTTTCTCCTTAAGGAAAGGCTATGGAAAAGTACTGGGGAAACAAGCCACTGATACAAAAGCCTACAGAGCTACAAATATGTGTGAGAAGAATACAGAGAACATATAAAAGAAACAAAAAGGCAAAAACCAAACAGCATCACTTCCTCTCACACTTGTAATGGCCAGACAACCACTTGGAGAGCAGGACCCATGTATGTGTCAGGTCTGCCACGTACAAACAGAACTGTGTCCTGGTCTCCTAGGTAAGCAGCACCACCCCAGATTAGTGTAGGGAGAGAAGTGACTTAGAAGATGGAAAATCCTACAGAATTAGGTAGCATGCTGCTGGAACCTTACCCCCTTCTGCATTAGACCTAATACTTTTCTAGAGAGCTATACCTAAGCATTAATTTAATTTGTCCTATAAAACATTCAAGAGGTCCTTTGCTTGACGGATTCATAAGTAAAATGCAAATTCCTCCTCTGATGTAGCAGAAATCATAAATCAGTTGGTAAGAGAATTGTTAGAATTGTTGAGGCGAACACTCCATGTGTGGAGACACAAGGCTTGACTCCATTTTCTCAGAAGGCTGATTTATTATCTTATGATATATATTATATTAAAATGCTACATTAAAACTATACTAAAATAACAAAGAGAAAAGAATCATCAGAAGGCTACAAAGAACAGGAATAGAATAGAATTCTAACAAAATCCTGTGACTGCTCACAGCCTCGGCACAGATGGCTGTGATCGGTCATCAGTTGAAAACAATCCACATGGACTAATGGAAGATGCCCCTGTTGCATTGCACAGCAGCAGATAGTTATTGTTTACATTCCTTTCCTGGGGCTCCCAGCTCCTCAGGAGGGGAAACATCCTGGCAAAAGGATTTTTCATAAAATATCATGGTTACAGAGAAAAGCTGGGGGAGATGGGTAAATGTGGCGAAAATCTGTCCTGAGCAGATACTTAGCAGATGAGTATTCAAATTTCACCCACACAATAGCAGCACTGACCACTCTCAGCTATCAAAGTAGCATCAACAGCCTTCTGGAGTATTAAGGCTGCTGTCTTAGGCAAACATGGGTGGTTATACTTTCCTTTCCTCCATTCCCTTTACAGTATCCATTACAGAAGTTATCCTCCTGCTTTTGCACCATGCATGTTCCTGCTGGCAGCTGCTGAGTTCCCTCAGATGGGTCAGTAGTCCTCTGCAGGGGGAATCAGCCTTTATCACTGTATAGGCATTTTTTAGTGTCCCAGTTGGATCCTTTGGGGTACAAGGCATGTCTTAGTTGTCCCATGCACCACACAGTGTAAAAGTAGCTTAGCACAGAGCTTAATAACTAAGCTAAAATCACTTTCAGAGCTTAAGAGACTACATCTACTTGTGATTTAATGCAGCTTGGTGTGCCTAATCACAAAATCTATGTCTCACAAAAGAGATCTTGTCATACTAAACAAAGGCTTATCCAGTGAGTGTCAATGGAAATAAACTGTCTGCTTGAAGAAAATCTCTTTAAGCACTCTTCTCTATTACCCATTTCCAAAGCTAATTGGAGTGTGCTGCAAGGTCAGAGTTCTGAAGCATGGCCACTAATGTAAGTGCTGCCATTTTCGGGTAGAAAACCTGAGAGTTTTCAAAGAGAATTGCTTTTAAGAGACTGCCAAATCTCTTGATTTTTCAGAATTAGCATTCAATGCCCAGCCTATTGAAGTCAATGAAAAACATTTTGTTCCTTCCAGTCAGGGCACAATTTCACATGACTACTTTGTAAGTTTGTCACAGGAAGAGCAACTGAAAACAGATGAAGCAGACCAGATCTGGGAAAAAAAAATCTAAATATAATTACTTGGTGCAGTTTGTTTCAACTTAATTAAAAAAAACCAAACTAAGTGATCCTTTCAGAATGTATTCTGATCTCTCACCTCCACATGTTGGCTAAGACATATGGGTTTCTCTACTTTAATGGTGTTTTATATAACCAAGTCTATCTTGTGCTATCTCTAAATTAAGTTCAGACTGACTTCTCAGTGACTATTAGTAAAATTAAAGCACATAAAAATGACTATCAAATCTAATACATACATAGTATTCATTTGTCCTCACAGAACAAGATAAAATGTACATTGGTAATCATCAACATCAGTTTCACTTGTATTCCCAGTTTTTCATTTAGAATATATTCTCATAGTGCAGTCTTTTTATTGTCAGCTAGCCCTAATGTCTGTATTTCAGCATTTGGTCATGGATCAGAAGCACACTTTCAAAACAAGTTTCAGAGTCATTTCCCTTTCATCAAAATTCAGATTTTTGAGATATTGTTTGTTTCTATTTTGTCCCTACACATTCACCTGTTTTTCCTTTGCCTCAGGAAATTCTCCCAGAAACATAACTTTTGCTGTTTCCATTGTAGCTGCTCAGTGGATCCTCTTCACTCGGCATTTGGAGCCCTCATTCTCTGAACAGCCACTCATCACTGCTATAATAATAATGCCTACTAAAATATTTCCTCTCCAAAAATCCTACATGGAAAAACTGCTCAAGCACAGAACGTGGACCCCCATTCTGTCCTCTTAAGCATATCATAGGTACACAGAGCTCATCTCCTTTCTTAAAATGGCATAAATTGAAAAGAATTCTTCTTGAAGGGTTAGTTCTACCAAGCCACATAACCAGTGCATATCATTTATAGGTGCAGATTTTAGTACATTTACTATTCATTTTATTCATCAAAGTTTCAAAAATATATAATCCCTGCTTACTTCTGTCTATTCGATTGAATTAGGTACTTTGAAAGTGTCTCAGAATTTACTGGAAAATTATAACAGGCATTTTCATTTTTTATTTATACGTGTATACACACATTTTTCATATGTATGCATGTCTAGAAATAAAACCATGTTCAACCTCCAAGGAAAGCGTAAAGCAAAAGCTCAATATAAACTTAAAGGGAGGGTGGGCTTTGATAGACCCTGTTGTTGATTTCTCTCTATTTTAAACCTGTATCATAAACTAGGAGAGGAATATGTTTGTCACATAAACAAAAACAGATATTTTTGTTATGTGACAAACATATTATTATATTAAAATGTTATATATTATAACCCACACATTTCTTTTATATTATAAAACAAAAATATATATTTTACCTTCTATTTTTCAAAATTGTTTCTCCTATTGCTGTACACAATACATAACATTTATGACAGCTTCAAGCAGAAGGACACAGGCATTAGTGGTCTGTGTGACTAATAAGAACATGAGGAGAAAGTGTGACTAAATTATTAGCTTATATAGGTTTACTATCATGCCTGTCTTTTGTTTTGATAGAATGGGTCAAATGTTCATTTCAAACAGAAAGAAATCCTTTAAAAACAATTCTTTTGTTTGACTGCTAAGGAGGCTCAGTATACACATTTTCAGATCCTTTTAGAAGTCTGTATTCTGCAATCAGAATAAACTGTGCACTATAATACAATAAATAACATCTGATCTAAAGCAAGGACATTTATTGCTTATTGCTTGTAAATGTTTGAATTTGAAGCACAGAGCCAGACTATCTATTTCAGCCCTGTCATCCAATATTGTAATTGATGCTGAAAACAGCCAAAAGCAAACCAAAGCTTGTCACCCAGCAAATCTCTGACTCATCAAAGCCACAATGCACACACACCCTTGGAGAAACCCTCCAGAAGCTCTACCAGAAACTTGCTTCTTCACCATATTTTGGCAGACCTCATCCTCCATTTGATAGGCACAATTGCACCTCAACTCCAGGTTTATAATCATAAGCAATCAAAACCTAAATTTAGTGAAGTTGATATGCAAATTTTCAGGGTTTAGGAGTTAATATGGCATGGAGGTTCTCCATCTCATTGATGACCTGGGGGCAGAGCTCTGAGAATATCAAGAGGGTTAAAGCACTTAACTGCCCCAGCACTCTCACTCAAGAAAAGTAACAACAATTATTTTAAAAACTGAACCACACAAACACCTAGACCTTTTCCTCCACAGTGGAGCGCACAATGTGCTCCCAACTGGTTTAGCTCTGGGTGGTGATGAGTTGGTGATGAAGTAGACCAGACTAAACCTTCTGATTTTCAACATAGGGTGGGACAGGACTGACAGCCCTCTGAAACTGCAGACCTTTTACCTCCTGGCGTCAACTTCTGCATCTCCTTACCAACAAGGCCATCCTTAAAAGAGGCTTTGACCACCCTGATCTACCTGGGACATCAAGTCTGCTTTGAGCAAGAGGCTGGACAAGATAATTTTTAGAGATCTCTTCCAACCTCTTCACCCTTCCCATTTTAGCTTTTCTTAGACAGATTTTACAGAATAACAGTGCTTCAACAACAGCTACACTCATTTACCTCTTCATCTCAGGAATTAGTTTTAATTCTGTAAAAATAGAATTTAAAAAATACTTTTTTCAGTCTTTAGACAGAGATAATGGTGTAAGTCCCCAGCCCAGCAACCTTCAGGATTACATTTCAAAATACAATATCACTTTGAGAAGAACTGGTTAGCGTACAAAAAGGAAGAGTAACAGCAAAAAGCAGCACTCAGTCAATTAAAGCCATTGTTTAGAGTCGGAAGAAATAAACGCCAAGTGAACATTTCAATGAGACAGGTCACAGATATTTCAGGAAGTGTGGCAAAAAGGTGCTGTGGTGATTTCCAGCTATAACTAATATGTCTGAAGTGTTCTGTGAGACTAAAAAGAGTGCTAGAACTTGTTTTGCTCCAATAATGCCATTGCAAACACGTGTGGGGCCAAAGCCCAAATGATCACTCTTTCTAGAACAAAACCTGTTTTCTCTCTCACCTTTTTTTTTCCTCTTTATTTCTTTGGGGGTTTTTTTGGTCAGAAAATTTAGCTGAAGTCTCTCCAAACCATTCCATTCTACTTATCACAGCTTAGATTTCTTAAGATAAAATGAAAAAAAGTGAAAACAAACCACCACCCTGCATGAAGCATGATTCAAAAAACTCTCTTGCCATCTTCCTTTTCTCTGCCCTTCAGAAAAGATTCCACACTATCCACTATGGTTTCATGACTTCTCTGATAACAAAACTGACATGTCCTGGGAAAAGGATCATAGTGCTCCACCTGAATTGCTCCATATCATAGTGTAAAGCTCTCTCAGTTTTTTTGTTCCCTTTGAATTATTTGTGATTCATAAACCAAACCACAAATCTCCACTCCATTTTTTTTTTTTCTTAGACCTTTAATCTGACATCTTCACAGATCTGGTACGTTGAGATCTGGAGACATCCATCAAGTAAAGACTATCATTAATCATTCTGATGTAGGACATTTATGCGTAGTAAAGTCTGTCTTTCAGGGCCCCTAGGTTTTATTTCTTTTATATTTCAAGTAGGTGGAAACTGGCTGAAGGAAAAAGTTCATGTAACACTACTGAGGGAGAGCCTTGTGTTACATTTGGTAGAAAGAAAACGTGACCTAGCAGTAAAAATATACCTGGAAACACAGAGACTTAAATTATAAACTTCATTTCTCATCTGTCTGGGCAAGTCATGTTAAATCCTTGAGTTCCAAGTGAAAATATTTTCTCATTGCTCATCACTGCTCACAGTCCTCCAAGATTCCCATAAAAGACATTGTGCAAGCTACAGAGGTCACCCAGTCATATGTTTTTTTCTGTAATTACTCTGCTGGCTTAACTTGTGGTAAATACTTACTGATTCTCCTATATGACATAACTGACATATGGCATAAAATGTCCTGCACTGCTGTGACATGTTAACAGTTCTCCACACTTAACCTCTCGCCTTCAAATTTGAGGTGAGTTTGCTTTTCCATTATATAACACACCAGGTATTCCCTGAAGCACACTTGGGATCAGTACTGCCTTGTTAAGCTTGCTTATTTTCTAAGTAGACTCAATGCATATGTCTTGATTCTGTAGCAAATTGAGCTCAGACCCAATGAAAGCCATGCAAAGGCAAGAGGAAGAGTTACACACACAGCATGAGGCCTCTAATGACTGACATTAAAATGCAGACCTCCATTCCCACTAACCCATGTTCTCTTAATTTCTTTAGCTGATGAAGAAAACCGGAGTTGCTGGTGAGAACCCTGATGAAGGGTCTGGAACACAAGTCTGATGAGAAGCAGCTGAGAAAAATTAGGTTTATTCTGGAAGGAATACTCACAGGAGACCTAATAGCTCTCTGCAGCTGCTAAAAGGAGATCATAGCTAGGTGGAGGTCAGTCTCTTCTGACGGATAACAAGCAATAGGACAAAAGAAATGGCCACAAGTGCCAGGGAAGGTTTAGATTGGCTATTAGGGAAAATGTCTTCACCAAAAGGTGTTCAAGCATTGGAACAGGCTGCTCACTGAAGTGGTGGAATCACACCATCCCCACCAGTGTTCAAAAAATGTGTAGATGAGACACGGATTAAAGGTGGGCCTTGCAGTGCTGGATTAACGGTTGCACTCAATGATTTTAGAGGTCTCTTCCAACCTAAATGATTCTCTGACTCTACCAAGCTATAAATCAACAATATTTAATACCTTCAATAATGACATAGACGAAAGGACCAAGTGCACATTTGCAGATGACACCAAGCTGAGTGCTGCTGTTGACACATCTGAAAGACAGAATATCATCTACAGGGATTTGGATAAACTCCAGGAAATGGGCCCATGTGTAATCTCATGATATTTAACAAGAACAAGTGCAAGATGCTGCACCAGGGTCATGGCAGCCTCTGATGTCAGTCCAGGCTAGAGGATGAACAGATGGAGAACAGCCCTGCCCAGGAGGACTTGGGGGTGCTGGTGGAGGAGAGACTGGACATACCCTGGCCATGAGCACTCACAGCCCAGACAGCCAAACGTGTCCTGGGCTGCATCCAGAGCACTGGGTCATTGCCTGCCGTGGGCAGCAGGCAAGGGAGGAAGGGAGGGGATTCTACCCCTCTGCTCTGGTGAGACCCCACCTGCAGTGCTGCATCCAGCTCTGGACTCCCAGCACAGGAAGGACATGGACTTGTTGGAGTGACTCCAGAGGAAGCCACCAAGTTAATTAGAGGGATGAAGCACCTCTCCTTTGAGGAAAGGGGAGAGAACTGTGTTTGTTCAGCCTGGGGAAAAAAAAAATAGAGTAAGGTGGCCTGGTTGCAGCCTTCAGGTATGTGAAGGAAGCCTTCAAGATGCAGAGAGACTGTTTACAGTAGCATGTAGTGACAGGACAAAGGGAATAGGCTTCAAACCAAAAGGGAATAGGTTTAGGTTACATAGCATATTTTTAATTAGATAAAGATCTTTGCTCTGAGAGAGGTGAAGGACAGATACAGATCGCCCAGAGAAGCTGTGGATGCTCTATTCCTGGAAGTGTTCAAAGCCAGGCTGGATGGAGCTCTGAGCAAGCTGGTCCACTGAAAGGTGTCCCTGCCGACAGCAAGGAGTTGGAAGTAGATGATACCAAAGTAGTGACAAATTCTGTTTTCCAAAGACAAGGAAAAGGAAAGTGCAACAAATGTCTTTTTTTTTCTCAGAAATCCTTTTGTTCAATCCTCTCCAGTTTTTCTTGAACATTCATTTATGATTTGGTCAAACACTGAGTGACTTTGCTAAGCTTTACTCATCTGATCACAAAGAAAACTACAGACTTTGAAAAATACCTCGATATGTATCTAAGCTCAGACAAACTTTAGGTCTAAATAAAAACATGCAACTACACCTCATCAAAATCATCTCATTCATTTTTCTGTAACTTTTATGTAATGTTTTAGGGAGGAAAAAAATGCCACAAGCTGCCATTTCCAACGAAGAAAAGGCAAACTGGTTTCAATACATTCAATAATTTAGCAACAAAGTCTCAAATAAAATGAAGAATTTCTACTAGCTCCTTTCCCCAGATAGTGCATCTACCAGCTGATTCTGTTTTGCTTAGAAGAAAGAAAGCTTCTTTTTGTGTTATAGCCATTTCCAATTAAAGTTTGAAAAATTAACTTTAATACATAGACTGGGAAACTGATAAAGGTAATTGGCACTTTAGTCCCACATGATCACATCATTTACAGCTGATTCATTCCAGTTATTACATCATTATTACAGTTATCATTTACAGTTGATTCATTCTCTTGATTTGCATTCTGCTTCACTAATCCTCTCAGTGTGCCCTACCACGGGCAGAGAAGACCAGCACAGGGTCCTAGATTCTAAGCTAAAATAAAAATTTAATAACAAACATTTAATCACAACACATTAATATTAAAATCCCTTACCTTTATGTAACTTATGTCCCTACAGATGGTTTCTTCCCAACCCTCTAAACTTTCCTAATCCCCTCCTTCACACATAAATCTTTCCACTCTGTCATGTACACGCTCTAGGACAAAAGCTCTACAATTTTAGTATATCTTTCTTCAAAACTGAGTGAACTAGGTTGGGCAATAAATGTCATATGAAAACAAAATGAGTTCTACAAAGTGACAGGATAACAGTCCTAGACTTACAGCCCACTTTGTGCAAGCCATCATCTTATTAAACTTTATTACTGCTGCTCACTGGTCAAGGAATTTAAACAACATGTATTAACACAACCTCAGTCAGTTTCATCTTAGGCATGTAGGAACATATTTTATATTTTGTGGATTGAAGCTGCAGATCATCTACCACATTACTCTTTGAAGAGCTGGCTGCATTGTCAGACAACAGTACAATGATGCAACAAAAGATGAAACTTTGCAGGCATCCAGAGCTACTGCAAAAAACAAAAGGAGTTCATTTAACTACTGATTTATCCCTCTCTGCTACCTGTAATTATTTCATCTCCTTACCAGCCTACTCCAGTTAAAATGCTGCTTATTTTATGCTTTTGAACACATTTTCAGGAGGGTAAGGAAAGGACAACATTGGGAAATTACAAGATCTTTGTTCTGCATGACAGAATTATGACAGCATGAATTTGCATATAGTTCACTTTTATGCAGAGAAATTTAATTTCTCTGCAGAGGTTTATATGCCTTAGGAATTCAGAGACTGGATTTGTTTGGCTTTGTGCAACACTCACCATCTGGCTTCTTGTGTCCCTTCCACAGAAAAGTTTACTTTCCTGTCAATTCTGTGTATTTGAGATGGTTTTAATCTTTCTTTTGAGATCCTAGAAATGGCTCCACAGAGTCTGGCATGTAGCAGCATTTAGAGAACTTTGCTGAGTGAAAATTAGTAATTTATTGTGCTGTGTGCCAGCTGTACTTTTGCCTGTTGGGTCTGTTTTCCTCACTGCAGAGAGGCCGTTGAATAAAAGAGCGCAAGCATGAAAAACCCTCTATTCATGCAATCTGGGCTGTGTATGGATACCACTGGCATCTCTCTTTCTACTTGGTATTGAAAGGATAAGGTGTCTTCAAAACACAGAGTTGCTAAGGTGTCTTTGGCTTTTTGGCCAGTGTATACACAAATACACCAAAAAAAATCCCTGAATTTGAAATGATGGCAACTATTATCCAGTTTGGAGTCCATCCCATCATAGTGGGAAATACTTTTCTCCCATATGGCTGTTCATCCACATCAAAATGCAATTTCTACCCAAAGGGGGTCATTTTCTGTTCTCCCTTTTTAAGCAAATCTCTCTTCCTACTTTCTCAATATTTCCTTGAACACCCTTCCCCATTGCCAATCTTACTCTACTCTTCCTCCAAGTCCACTTGGAAATGGGAAATTTTCCTTTTATTTCACTGCAAAAATAAAAGAATAAAAGGAAGAAAGAAGATGGAACATTAAAAAAAGCAGAGAAGATTGTTAAAATTGCAACTATCTTAGGACAGTTAAGATGTAGAGAAGTCAGTGTATCAAACCTACTCACAGGGGAAGGAAAGCGCAACACTGCCAGATGGGGCAGTGTCCATAGTCATGTGTTACATCCAGCAGATGCAGGTCTCAGTTTTCCTCCACTGCCTTGAAAATTATCCTTTGTCTTCCACTGTAAAATGAAAGACACCTTATGTCTTTCCACAAACACCCACAAAACACAAGCAAACAAACAAAACTGAATAAACAACAAAAAAGTGGCACAGAAATCCTGTAGAATCCTGACACTACCCGAAATTTTTGGAGTATATTGCTCTGTAACTCAGGAGAAGCATTACAGTTACTTGCAGAGAGCTCTCCATTGTATAGGAGAGAGTGGCAGGAGATGACAAAGCCCTGTTAGAGCCATGTATCTTACAGAAATCTCTAAATAAGCTGTTTAACTGACCTGACAAAGAATAGTTTCCTGCTTGGACAGTGTAGGTTGTTGTTTCCTTTAGATTTCAGACCTAGGTTTATATACCTTCTGTATAAATAATACTTACTCTGTCTTTATTAGACTGAGGGAAATCCGGCTCTGAACTTCTGTGGGTTCATTTCTTTATTGCACTTTAGAGTATTGAAAATACCTTGTCCCTGTATTTGTTTGGAGAATCCAGGCAGTAAAACAATTAAAGTGCTGTACCCCTGAGTTGAAGATAACATGTTTGAATAGACACTTCTATTCCTGTACCCCACATTAAACCCTTCTGGGGGCTGAGGGGTCTCTGTGAGCACCTGGACCTCAGACAGCTATTCTGTGTATCAAATTTCTGTATTTAGTGGTGGACTTGGTAGTGTCAGGTTAATGGTCAGGCTTGATAATTTGCAACCTTAATGATTCTATGATTTTGCTCTGCTACTTAAATGACATCGTGGGAACAGCTTAATGTACTGACTAATGAGCTGTCTACTGAAATGGGAGTAAAAATACAAAAGTTTAAATTAATCTTTTCTATTTTTCAATCTAGTTTCCCAGGATTATTAAGCTGGATTTACAAACACAGGAACAACTTTCCAGACACAGCAGTTTGCCTTTCTCAGTTCAGCCAGGTCCCCCACTGTTAATTCCAGCCCAGGATGTGACACTCAAAAGAGAAGTGAGGAAAATTTATCCTTGCATCACCCATGCAGTTAGACTAGAGGATTGTTGTATGACCCTTCCAAATTGAACTATTCTGCTCTACATCTGGATCTGCAGCTAAAATAACAATTTTTTCATACACTACAGATCTTGGCAGAATGAATTGTAAGGGTCTGTGAACACCTTACTATACATTCCAGCTCAGCATAAGGGGGGACTAACAACAACAAAATATGATTTAAAATCTTGGGTCTGGGATCCCAAAAAAGAGTTTCATAATGTCTCTGTCCGGGAACAGAGAACATATATGCCAATAGCTGGGCACTCCAAATGTCTCCTTGTTTCTTTGAGCTCTGTATTTAAGACAGAGTAACATTTCATTTTAACAAAGTCCTTTCATACCTGAACACACCAAATTGAGGAGAGAAGGCAAAAGAGAACTAAATTAGACTACAAGTACCACTTGAGTTAAGCCTTGATATTTTAAACAATGTCTGATGTTATTAAACCTCCACACATGTTTACTTTATAAGCAGTTACTTTATAAACAGTGATCTTTCTACACAGCCACAAGAGAAAAATAATAAAAAGGAACCATATCTGGTTTCCTTTTTTCATATGCAACATAATGCAACATTCTGAGTGGTTTAGTCTGGTAATATAAAACACATGAAAAAACTAAAGAAAAGTTACTTTAAATGTCTAAAAAGCTTTTTTTTTTCCATGCTAAATGGCAATATTCATTTCTATCATAAAATCTGCTTGAGGATTCCTAAGGAACTTCAGGTATATCCTTATAGACAGGTTTGTACTAAAAAACATGTAAGAAGCAGGAACACTGTATCATCTCAGTCTTCTCCAAGATACAGGATTTGTCCCAGAATAGTGCTTAATGGAATGGACTCAAACTCCAGTATGTTATAACTACACAACCTAGTTAGGATACAAACCTACCTGTCCACTGCATGGATTATCTTTACAGTAAAGACTTGGTAAAAATAACAATAAATATAAGCATTCTTTGAAAGTACATTGCATGTTTCACAGGTGGGAAAATACCATAACAAAATCATCAGAAGATACATAAATTCTTCCAGGTGGAAAACCTTCTCCATTTTTGCACTGCTCCTCATTCTAGGGTTCCACATTCAATAAATGGACTCTCAAAGACAGCTGCAGTCATACCACAAAGTTTCTCTTTAAAAGTTATTTAAAATCTGCTATTAGTTCAAGGTTGGTAATAATGACTTATTATCCTTACATAAACAATTATATTATATCCTTACATAAACAACCTCAGTTACTTCATTCCTTATTCAATGAGACACCAAGGAAGCCACCAGTCCAGTGGAAATGGCTCATATACAGCACAAAGTGATCTATAGGGCACAAAGGACACAAGACCCCTCTGTAGCTCTTCTGGCATCACCTCTGGAACAAGCGAGCAGATGGAAAATGTCGAGGTATCCTTGCTGAGCCAGTTGCTGCACCACCACTGCAAGTCCTCTAATCAGATTTTGTTCCTATTCTTTCCAGGACTGCTGAAAGACTGCATGTCAGCAAGTGCTCAGAAAATGCTAACATGGAGCATTCTGCAGTCAATTTGGTGTTCTCAATTTAACTACTTTTTGTAACCCATGCAGCTTCTTCCAGAATGCAGGGAAAAGGTCTTTAAAAATAACCACTAACCTTGAAAATAAACTTGTTATGTTTTAAAAACACGTAAGAACCTGTGAGGCTGGGAACAGGCATACAAGCTCTTAATTATTTGGGGCTTGCATACCTTTGAAGATGGACATGAATCTTCTTTATACATTAAGGAACAACACATAAATATAGATGTTCTTTATACACATACTGGTTTAAAAGATATATATCTGCCAGGGAAGGCGGGTACCTTCCTGGAATGGAAAAATGACCCCCTGTATCCAAATTACTATAACTTGGAAATTAAAGAGTTTCCAGGCAAAAATATGGGAAAAAGAATACCAGTTATTTATTAACATATATAAATATATATATCAACAGAACAAACAATAAACAGCAAAGACAATGACAACAAGGAAGGAAGGAAGGCAGGAAGGAAGGCAGGAAGGCAGGAAGGAAGGCAGGAAGGCAGGAAGGAAGGAAGGAAGGAAGGAAGGCAGGAAGGAAGGCAGGCAGGAAGGCAGGAAGGCAGGAAGGAAGGCAGGAAGGCAGGAAGGCAGGAAGGAAGGAAATAGCAAAAAAGGGAGACAGAGAGAGTGATGGCAATTAGGTAGAAACATATCCCACTTCTGGGTATCCCAACAGTGTATCATTGTCCCCCTCCATCTGGTCATCTTGGTGGTGTGGGTTCCCTGTGCCCAAAAGTGTAGAATCCAATGGATTAATATACATTTGGAATGCCCACACACCTCCCCTGGGGAGGACAAATTTGACGCTGCCCCTTGCAGCCCTGTGGATCTGTTGCAGCAAGTGCAGTGCTCTGCTGCAGGGTCTGGGGACCCCATTTGGGGGGGGCTTTGGTGGGCCATGACATCCCCTCTGCTGTCCTTCACAAGGATGCAGCTTTCCCAGGGTGAAGGGGCCCTGAGCTGAGCAGGTCTACACAGCAGAGAATGGGCGTTCACTGCCTCAGACCAGGGGCTTTTTCACTACACACCCAAAACCTTTCCTCCTTACCCCTTTGATGTGAGTGTCTGTTCAAGGCTGACAGCAGATAAACCTGGGGCTGTGGTCTCCATCCTGAAGGTGAAGAATACATCCTACTGAGAATGTATTCTCCCCCTACCCAGACTCACCAGATAAAGTGAATCACTTTATCTTATTTTCATCAATTTGAAGTCCAGGGCCTTAGTCAGGAGGCCTGTTCAGGGTGTGGTGGTCTTCCATGCAGCTTTTGTTACACAGTTTGCTATACTAGGCAAAAATACTTCATAAAAATGTTTAAACCATAAACTATAACATTTCAGTCTCCACCATCTGGTGATGGCTGCTGCTGTGATTCCAGTCAACCAGTAGCTGGGACCCTCTCCAGAAAGGGGGAGGAGGTGGGGGAGACCAGTTTTTCTCCTGAAACACCCACACAGATGGCAAGGTATCCCGGCAATGGCGGGTGCTGAAAAGTCCCAGTCAGTCAGCAGCTCCTGCAAGCAGCAGACTTAACTGCAGGCAGCAAGGAGAATACCACAGCAGCACCTGAGCCCCTGGGCAAAACTTCAGCACCATAAACCACAACCATCCCCCCCCTGCCATCCAATCAGGGCAAAGACTGAACCACTCCCAGGTAATAAACTTGCAAAAACTCTCCCCTTCCCAAAACCATTTCAGTCTTATGTCAAGGTACTTGGCCATTCCTTTTGTCTCTTAATTGCTAGAGACCTTTTACCTAGAAAGATGCCCCTGTCACTCCACATCTCCTTGACAACAAATAAGAAGAAATTCCTCTGAGAAAACCTAACATCCAACAATAAGGCGGGGAATAGAAATAAGCATACAAGGGATAGGGAAATTCAGGAAATTTTTAATTAAACATGACGTGTAAAGCAAAACAAAAGAGGTAAAAAAACCCTATGGGTTTCTCTTTCCAATTCATGTTCTTTATGAACTCCATCTTCAATATTTTAAGATGGTAATCATTAAAAGACAAAATACTATAGGAGCAAAGCTGTAGTAGCTAGTTAGTGATGGCTGTTTCCTCATCAGGACATATAGAAATGATAATGCCTGTTTTTATGAAAAGGTACATTACATACTCTTTTAGAGAATTATAAATGTCAATGTCCTAATAATCTTCCACCTTACTTTTTTCTAAGGAATAGTTGCCTAGTCTCTGTCATTCTATTTTTCAGTTAACTAGTTAAGAGGAATACCGTTTCTCCTTTTTATACTGCTTAATCCTGAAAAAGTAAGAAAGGAAAAAGAAATTCCAGTGTATATTGTGAGAAAACCATTGTGAGAATCTGTCATTTTATGTTTATGCTTTTTTCTTCAGAGGTACTTTCCCTCCCTTTTGACACAGGATGTTATTGATGTTGCATGTGCTTCACAACATCTGAAAGGTTCTGCAGGGTTTAAGTGTTCTTATCAATATATGGTTTTGTCTCTAATCCTTGGAGTTTTTACTACCTCCAGAATAATATTTTTACAAGCAAATGCATGTGTTATCATCTAAATCACAGCAATATCAGTGAACAAAAGGATATGATATTTCTGCCAGGAGGAAGAGCTCAAAACATTTCAGTAAAGTAAAATAGCTCATTTTGTTCCAACCAGAAAAAGCCTTACAATAAATAGAGACAGGTTTCATTGGAAAAAAAAAAATGTTCCTGGCACATAGCTTTTAAAATCTTTCAGATATGTTGGTATAAACACAGAGAGCCTGTGGGTTACTCTTCCCTGCATTTTCTATACTGTTCAGACTGTATGTGCTGGAGCACACACTTTTTTAGCTGCCACTTTTATTTGGATGTAATATGCAGCTGTGAGAATTCCCATGCCATTCTCACTCTTCCCCCTCCTGC
Source organism: Passer montanus (assembly GCF_014805655.1). Taxonomy (NCBI): domain Eukaryota; kingdom Metazoa; phylum Chordata; class Aves; order Passeriformes; family Passeridae; genus Passer; species Passer montanus. The sequence goes on along the minus strand of NW_024374923.1, from coordinate 2,380,436 downwards.
CCTGGAACAGGCTTCTTACTCTCAAAGTATCATTAATACCAAGGATGGTTGATAATCTTCTGTCAAGCAGCCTCTGGGAATTAGGTGATACTGGTAAGGACGGGGAGATGCAAAGAACTGCTTGTCTTCCATACTCACTTTGATTGAGGCTGATTCCCCTTAGGCAATTCCAGCTACTGGACCATCTAATTGGAAAGTCTCTCCAAACATAAATAGTATAAAATTAAATTGGATAGTGTAATGCAATTTAATATACTAGTAGTGACTGGCAGCAAGTTCCGCGCAATTGGCAGTCTGTGCTTGCCCCATGAGCAGCTCAATACAGAGGGACATTTCTGGCTGCTTTGACAACGTCTGCCCCATGAGATATGATTCAAGAAGTCTTGCACCAATTGAAAATTCTTGGACCTATAACTCAGGGCCCATTCCCTGCAGGGAGTAAGGAAAAACAGTCCCAAAGAACAGGCAAGACACATTAAAACACACTTCATGAAACCAAAGTCTTTTGACTAGATTGTGTTGTTCACATTTACAAGCTGAAGTCTACTGAAAGTAAACAGCAAAACCAAATAATACTGGAAATTAACCTATATTCATTGTAAAGCACAGAAGTAGCTTAATCTGTTTGACATGAAAGTTGCATGGAAAAACTCCTCATCCATTCCCAGTAAAGGAATGGGTGAGTTTGATTGATTCATTCATTTTCCTTGAATCGTTTTTAAAAGTGCTGTAAAACCCTCACCAAGCCAATGCCATTGGTTAACTATGTCTATGCTGACTTTAGGAGATAAAATGATTCCAACATCAATCTCTTTTTCTACTTTCTTGCTGCAAAACACAGCAATAAATTGCAGAAAGTTCACTGCAAGGCTAAGATGTAATGGTGTAAAACCTTCAATAAAGCTTCAGCACCAAATTTAGCTCCTGTGGTAGCCTACATCACAAGGTCCTCCTGCAATGGCAAGAGATGGTTTTGCTGAACAGTAGCAGCAAATCAATTAAAAGTTGCAGTAAATAGCACAGTCCCTTGAAAGCTTTTGCAGTACAAACATGGTAATGCTCAATGTTATATTTAGGAATGAGATATAAATAAATTACAACTGCATTGACAATGCTTCAAGCTTTGCTTAATGAGAAAATGTAACTGTCTAGAAAGTTCCAGCACACTGCAATAGAAACCATTTATTTTTTTTTTTTTGGTGTAGATCCATGCAACACAAAGATCAGAAGAACCCCAAAAACAACTAGAGCCTTTGTATACAGGTTATAGTAAACCTAAAAACACACGTACCCTTCTTGGGTGTTTTTTCTGTGACAGGAAATTAGGTTGTGGGCTTATCTATTTTAGACTAGCAGCTTCCCTTCAGATCCTATACCAACTACCAAGGATATTCTCCAAGGCCACCATGTTGAAAATTATGTCCCTTTGGAAGGATTTTAATGGGGAAGCTAATTTGTTATAATTGAGATCTCATACAGGGCTTCTAAAAGCCCTTCTCATCTAATGTCTATGTATTAAAATTAGACTCTGACATTAAAAAGCAGAAAATTAAAAGTAGCAAAATTGGTAGAAAAGCAATTTTGTGGCAGGATCATAAGCCGTTAACTTTTTTTTATTTTGCGAGAAACAGAGCTGATACATTTTTGAAGATTTTTCTGGCCAAAACTCTATGCAACAGTGACACACTGTTGTAAGGGCATCAGCTTTCTCATCCTAGGAAAATTAGTTAGTCATGCTCAACTCATGCCACTGTAAATTCCCATGGTACACATCCTCTTCCTCACAATAGTAGGAATTGTACCTACTTTTCCCTTTTTTGTTGCTCAGACTTACATTTGGCACCACTTCTCCAGTAACAGACTGCCAGTTTCCCCTTCCCCTGCGAGCTTTGTCCCACAGGTTTTCGAGGCATCTAAAAGATCCCAAATCACCCCTCACTTCCAACAAAGGCCTCAAAATTAATCACACTGAGAAAAATCAGCACAAACAGCACTCATGAGCCTCCAAATGCCAAAACATGCAGTCTGCTTTGAATTTTGTTTCTTATAGAAACAGACACCAAAGCCTCATAAAATACTAATTGAGCAAAAGTTATTAAATGCTTCAGCTGAGAACATGAGTAGCCCTGTATCCTTTGTACAATTTAGCATAAAGGACACCCAAATTATGTCAAACCTTATGTACTCCATGCAATCATATAATTTCTATACATAATGATTAAATTCATCATGTTAATATGTTGTAATTCTCATTTTTACTAAATTATATTATGAGGCACATTTCTGTGCCTCTATACACAATTATACAAGTAAACTTTTCTTTTTTGCATTTCATTCTGGAAATACACTGAGATTCTACAACTAGGTGTAGATGCAACAGACATTTTCACATCTTTCATATAGTTTAAAGAGATTAGAGTTCTAGAGATAAACGTCTCATAGGCAGTCACAATTCCTATCTTATCACGTTTTAGCACCCTCAAATTCATACCTACCACAAACAGACTTTGAAACAAAAGCAATGCCATCCTTTTTCCTTTTAAAGTGATGCTTAATAAATATTTTGCTCTGCCCAAAAAGAAATCAAAGTAAATAAGTAGAAATATGTAGGTCTTTCACTCGTATCAGGACTGAATTAGTTAATTTGACAAATTGTTTTCACCCCCTGACACAGAAAAACCTTATCTCCCCACCACATATTGCTAAAACCAGACCAGAATGGTTTGTCATGTGATGAATTATGTCAACTGAGAATCTCTTTAGCCAATAATACACATCCTGATGTGAACAGTAAGAAAAGAAAACCTAAAATTAGTGACTACAGACACAACCATTTTTACAACTATAGAAGATCACTATGCTTTTCATGAAACCAGAAATCTCTTAGAGTGTGTAGAGAGCTCCCCTCAATGATAAAGATGTTCACATGTAGTTACTTCCCCAGGGGCTGAGAAAAAATAAAGGAGATTCTCTGCAAACCGCTATCATTCATTGGTGACATTGACTCCTAATACATACTATTTCTTTGCAAGCTCTTACATAAGATACATCTATAATTCTGCACTGTATCTTTATCTATCTGGGGTTTTTTGTTTTATTCAGTGTAGTAAATTTGTTTAAGACTTATGTCTCTTTTCCTTGGTCTATTCAATAAATAATTAATGTTGTAATAGGCCTGATCAGTCATTATTAAGAACTTGCAAGCAAGAGTGGTAGGGTGCTGGCCACCTCAATAAAGCTACTGTCTACTGCCAGAGGCCTGGGCAGAGGCAAGGATTTGTCCAAGCTCCCCTTCTCTGTTCAAAAGAATTGTCACAATTCAGATATAAGCAGAAAAATCTTTAGTGTACAGTAAGAGGAGTTTTGGAGTTTCCAGCTTCCCACTTCTTATTCTGAAACTCCAGAATCAGTAGAAAACTTCATGCTAAAACTCACATTTTTGATTTTTATAGACAAATGAGGAGATAGCACAAATCCTATTAGACAAGGTTACTCTTCTCTCCATCCACACTTCCTAAAAAATCCATGATAAATTATATTTTCTTTTCTATCCTAAAAAGTCAAGATCACAACTCCTTTTGTAGGCATGTCAATCCAGACAAGCGTACTATTTGAAGTCTTAAACATATCCGTGTTATCACCATCCCACATCTCTAAAACATGATCTCTATTTTGGTACACTAACAGTTTTAGGACTGCAAGAAATGTGTGATGACTTTGTGATAATATGTCATGTTGACAACTCTCCGTATTTTGAGTCATTTACCTAAGGGTCACACAGTCCACATATCAAGAGTTTACTCCCAAAATATCCAGGGACTTCAAATCCTGACAGTCTCTATTTTTCCCACAACAGACAATTTTCTGAACAACTCTAAATGACATCTGCACTGAAGACAAATATTCAGTCAAGTATCTATAGACATGTAACTGCAATTCCTCCTTTCCTTTGTTTTCTTTGATCATCACCATGGCCCATCCAGCACTGATCTGATCTTTTTGAAAACAGTTCCTCAGAAAAAAAGGCTCCTAGAATCCACCTATACATTCTGAAGTAACCATGTATCTGCTTTTACTTCTGTTTTTCCCCTTGTCAGCTGCTCAGTGTAGTAGTATTTTACTACCTGTTGCTACTCTCATCAATGCTCAAAACCCATACGCACCAATTCTGCAGGATGTAAAGCTACTTTAGGCTTCTTATCCCATCAGTATTGTACAAACAGCCAACATTTTGGAATTATGTGATGGCCTAGAGGCAATTTCCAATTATGGTCTTCTTCATTAACACAATTGAGATTGGGTATGCAAAATTCTGCTTTTGTAGGCAAACTTGACTGCATCTATCACACACAAACTTCATGGCACAGCTGCACAGCACCTGCACAACTGTTTAGACTTGTCAAAGGTGTGTGCCTCGCTCCCCCAAGAAAGATTAGAGCTGGAATCCAGTGCTCTTCCTCAGTTAAAGGTTTCCTGAACTCCTGGGATTTGCTGTCAAAGATAAAAAGTCACAGGCAGCTGATTATAAGAGAAAAAGGGGAAGTACACATTCTTTTTAGGAAAAAAAAAAAAAAACAAAAACAAAAACAAAAACAAAAAAAACCACCAGGAGACTTGAATATTTGTTCCAACAAGTAACCATTTGCACATTAGTAATATCATGGTGCAGATATTGAACCACACTAAGAATGGGTGTTCAGAGCACATCTTTTCTGTCTTCTGATGGAGATCAATGCAATACACACACACTGCAGAAGTTTAAACGCATCCTTCATTTTGAGAGGTAAATTATCAGTAGTAAATAATTTCTTCATTGACTGCATCTCGTCTTCACTTTTTCATTTATTAGAAAACAAGGATAGTTGCATGTTCCAACCCCAGAGATCATTATGCTGCCAAAAAGATAGAAAAACTGTCTATAAACAGCCTAAATCTTAGACTTCTTGGGCTTTTTGCTCAAGCCAAGAGAAACAAGCAAAATAACACTAAACTGCATTATCTGCTGCATGACATGTACAGTGATGAAAGACTATCACTTCAGAACCTGATTTCTGCCAGCTTTATCTGAACTCACCTATTATTTGCTTATACACTGGGTTCTATGTACAGTGCTTGAGAATGACCTACATTAAAATGATTTAATGTACAAGCATTATTCATAGTATCTGGAGGAAGTTAGTTTTGCTTTAAAAGATCAGTTAAGTGTGTGTTTGATTGTTTGGGGTATTCTGATCTTAATCCAGCAAAGCATCTTAAGAGATATCTCACATATGCTTAAAACCAAATGTTTGCAAAAATATTTTGCCTGGCTGGAGCTTTTAAATAGTTCCACATATGATATAGTTAATAATCTGTGGATATTTTTCATTATTGGATTCTTGTAAAAGCTGCAGGAGGCCTTTTAGACTTGTCATTGTCAGTCAACAAAAAGTAAGATAGCCCTCACGAGTGACATTTAAGACTGTTTGGGTCTGGTAACAGCAGATGTATAACGTTGGTTCAGCAAAAAAAAATAAAGTCCTGGTGTCAACCAGAGTATCCAACTACAGAAGGAGAGCCTCCTGGGTAAGGAGCCTGGTGCTGTCCAGAATTAAAACTTCCAGGGCATTAAAACTTCCAGGGCATTAAAACTTCCAGGGCAATAATAGGACTTAGCTGGCGGTCACTGGAGGGATTTATCCCATAACATTTTCTGCAAGTTTGACTTGAAGTGCTACTTACAGGTGTCCTAAAACAGAAGCCCAGACAGAATCACAGAATTGTTAAACTTGGAAAATACCTCTAAGATCATGAAATCCAACCATTAAACCAGCACTGCCAAGTACACTCCTAAACCATAGTTTTAGTGACCCTAAAGGCCATGTCCACACATTGTTTTATCACTTACAGGGCCAGTGATTCTAACACTTCCCACAGGACAAGTAGCACAGGGCCCTGTTTCCCTGAATGAGGGGGAAATGTCTGGGGCAGACAGAGGTTGTATCATCTCACCTATCCAAAACAAATTTTTTTTTTCTCATTTTTAATATATTTCAATTAAATAAGTCTTAAGTTGACTGCTTTTTCTTTGAAAGCAAGACTAGTATGTCTCAAATCACCATGTTCAGAGAAGAAGAAATTCACAGTGCCTGTAAATGTACATTCTGCATCTGGAACTGGAACTGAAACACCTGAAGGAACACCTGGCCTCTACTTAAGCTGAGACAGGATCCAGAGAGATGGGAAGCAAAGGATTTGGGCACAACTTTACAAATTAAGAGTATGCCCAGGAGTCCCCAGAATTCCTAGATACCGCTTGCTGGCGTTCTGGCACCACACCTTTGCTGCAGAAGGGAGCTGAACCTGGTAAAACCAATTACATTGTGGCTGTCACTGCCACGGTATTTCTCCCAGACACACAGAAGTCTCCCATTTGCAGTCCAGAGGAACACCCACCTTCTGAATCCCTGCAAGACCTCAGGAAAAGCCTTGAGGTGATGCTGGGAGCCACCATGTGAAAACCAAAAAGGCAAGATAGTGATGCTGTGATCATATTAAAACCAGAGGGGAAGGGTGTCCCCATGGCCAGGACAGGGGCATCCAGTCTGCTGGAGGCTTTTGTGTATGCTAAGTTTCTTCCACTGTGTGATCACAGAATCATTTATACATTCCATTTACTAAAATTTAGGAGAAGAATGGAAAGAAGTCTTATTTCATACCTCCAAAGAGGAGCTCCTATAAGCTAATACTAACATCCTTACATAAGACTGTACAAAACTACATTTCCTACAAAATTAGCACATTTGTCAAATTATATTGTTTCATTACCTGTAGGGCAACCTTAGTGAAGTCAGTGTAAATCAGACTTTCCACTCTTGGGTTTACCTGTAACACTCTACTCCCAGCTCAGGAACTCAGATCCTCTACAAATACCACAGAAAAAAACATGCCAGTTCCAACAATTCAATGCATCCCAAGAAAATTTTTTTTTGGTCTATAACTTTGATTTCAGGACATTACTTATAACAACTTACAATGAGTGACTAAATTATAGAAAATAATTAACACGTCTACATTCACCTTACACATCTAAGCAAAAATAGTGTTTTTCTGGCCTCAATATGCAGGGGATATCCAAATGCAGTAAAAGGGGGCTGTTTCACTCCCCAAAGTTCACTCAAAACCAGAGAGAAGTGCTGAGGTGATGATTTCCCCCTAACATCTCTCGGGTCTGTGGGGCTTGCTTATCACAAGCACAATAAAACCCCATCCAGTTTGTAGAGCCAAGACAGAAGAAGTGCCAGGGTGGAATGGGGGACATATTCCAGAGCAGTATGTTAATTTTCAAGTGTTCTAGCTTATGTAAACACTCACAAATTCAAGAAAATAATCATAACAAACATTCTCTGAATGAAAAACTCAACCAAAAACTTTGGATACATGGGAAAAATCAATTTGACACATATAGAAGAACTTGAGTTATGTAGTCACAAAAACATCTCCAAGGATTTGTTTAACCTTTCAGTTCTCATAGACCATTTAGCAGAGGTCCAACCTCCCATTAATCTAACAACTTGTTAGAGGTTGTTTTAAATGTTGTTTTAAAAAGAGCTTCTTAGCGTCAACCAGGTAAAGCTGTGCAGCTCTCTAAAATAAAAGGTACCACAAAAATCAGTCAGTTCTGATCTCTCTCTTATTGACATGCAGAGAAAGAAACACTTGCTTATAATAATAGGACTGCCTTTCATGCAGAGATAGTGGAACCTTTCAAAGGATAAATAATTCATAGTTTCCAACTCTGAGAATAAATTTGTTCTTTTCCTGTTTTACTTTCCTTTAAGATATGACATCTTAGGAAAGCAGGGGAAAGGAGAACTGCTCTTTGCTTCTAAACACATAAACATGCACACTGTTTCATTCTCCCACTGCAACAAAACCATAAGATCAATAGACAAGTGCTGAAAACCTTTTCCCACCAGGCAGAGACTCTGCCATCTGAATAGTTTGTCAAAAGATAGAGCCTCAGCAGCAGCAAACCACAAAGAAACAGCCAGTGCACAGTTAGAGACCAGGCTCGGAATAATCTCACATGGGGACAACTCCACAGTAAGGCAGCAAATCATTTAAGATTGATCATATCAGTGACTGGTGCACTATGGTTCTGACTCCATTCTTTTAAGTTTTATCTAAATTCCAAGGGGATGTGGAATGTTGTTGTATTTATTGTGTGGTTTCGGTAAACAAAGAGGGAAAAAAAGCAACCCTATACCAGGATGAATAAAAAAACCTGCAGCATATTGGTAAGCTGGGCTGCATTTATATAGGCCTAAAGCAGCAAAAAAGCTCAACAGAGCAATTGGGTTTCACAGTAATCAGTAACACCAGCAGATTAAGCTTTTGTGCCCAAATCTCGGGGGGGCTATTCTTATGCCTGGAAGTTTCTCAGTTCTCAGCCCAAATGTATTTGGCAAAGGATCCAAAAATCAGCTTGGAGATGATTCTCATGGCTCCTGTTTGTAGCACAGTGGGAATCACCTTGTATTAGGTTTATTCATAATCAAAAAAAAGTAGATGCAAACACCTAAAGGCTGCCATCTAGTCAGTTCAAGGCCAAATCCATTTCAGAAAAGCAATTTGGAAGGAGGCAATCCCTGGGGATAGTTTATGATCAGGGGCACCAGCACAAGTATTTCCATCCATCCTGCAGGATTACTCCCTAACAGACATTTGCTAATCTTTGTCTGGTCCCAGTTTACACTTAGCAAAGAATGGAGCTCTCAGTACTTCTTTTTAAGAGCTCCCCCAGCTTTCTGCAGAGTCATCACTGCCAGCAGCCACAGGACACCAAACACAGACCCCATGCTGTGGGTGACAGAGTACTGTTTTCCAATGGCAATTTTAAACAGTGCATCCCTCTCCAGGAGGCTCAAAGTGCATTAAAATTAATTATTTGATGACCAAAGAGAGAATAACACCATTTCAGATTTATAGGGGCATAATGTCAGGGAGAGGGGATGATAGAATCACCATATAAGTGTTAAGTCATTCATTTATACCTCAGCACTGTGGATTAACTATTTCCAGCAATACTGACAAGAGAAGCCATAAAAAAGGACTCACTACCAGACTTTTTTGTAAATTACTATTATTGTCAGCACTACTAGTTAAGAGTCGACTAAAATGATTTAAAAAATGCCAGATAAGGTTTCACAATACACCTATGGCCCAATTTTACACTTGAAGCCAAACTCCATTGAATAGTGCACTGATAACCATGACACTGCAGTTTAAAAACAAGTTGTTATGAAAGAGGAAAAATGCACAAAAAACTATACAAAACCAAAATCAAACTGTTTATTGCAAATATTTTGCATGGTAGCTGCTATCAGGTTGGTGAGGTGATGAAATTTGAGGAAAGAGGAGGAGAGGTCACTCCTCTTACTGCTTACTGCTGTGGATGTCATTTTTCCTGCAAGTTCTGGGAGCAGAGTCAGAGCCATTACTGAAATGGTATCAAAAATGCATTTAATGTTTCTCCTTACAGCAAGTGCAGTTCCATAATTCAGAGGGTTTGCAAGTTTTCAGGACTCATTTTCACCATTGGTATGAGAAGGAAGAAGAAGAGGTGTTTCTGCTCATTTTGCTCCCACCAGAGCAACAAAGGTGAGGACAGCAAAGGTGAGGGAAGAACTCACCAACTGAACATTTTAGCTCAGCCCACTGTACATATCACTGATCTGGTAACATGTGGCATATTGAAGTTTATGGCGTTCAGCACCATACACTTCAATTACCCCTGTGTGTGGTAAATAGAGAGTGAAAAACAAATTCGAATATTCATTTTATAATCTTCTCTTCATGCCCTGATCCAAACAAAACCTCACTATCACGTGTAAGGCAAACTTATCTAAAAGAAAACATTTGGCCTATTTCAATGTCACCATAAAGTACTTAAAAATCTGCTACACACCATGCCAGGAGGAAAAAAAACTGGTACAAACAATACTAATCCAGCACAGATTTTTCTGCATCAGCATGGTTACATCACAAGGAGAAAAGAGGCTGCCAGGGACAGAAAGAGGCTGAGTACCCAGTACATCAGTGTTCCAAGGAGGAGGGAAAAGGAGTGTGGGCTTTGGTCCTGTAAACCAGCAATACAGTTGGTAAAAATCTCATTTTGACAAGTCTGCAGTGCTAGGACTAGAATGCAATGAGCAGACAAACTGACTATGTTAAAAGTAATTCAGGCCATTCTAACCCTACAATATCTATCAAAATGTAAGGGTAGTCCCAGACTAAAAAACAGTGGTTCTTCAATGCCCCACTGACACAGTCAGACAGCCTAAGCCTATATATATATATATATATTTCTTATCTAGTAGATGTTTTAAACCAATTTTGCACCTGCATTTAATTAAAATCCAAAGGGATTGCTTCACAAAGAAATTCAGTCCTGTTAGTTTTCCTACAAGAAACAAAGTGGTATAATTACCCCTGAGTGCAGACTGCCTGCAGCCTTGGGCTTCCTTAGCAACCTTCCCACGGCTCTAACATAAGCACTAAAATACAAGGGCACAGGGGAGCAAGTGAACTCTTGGGCTGAAACCAGAAATTTCTCCTTAAAACTCAGCCAAATGACCAAACAAGCCACACTGCTGCACACAGTGTTTTCAAGCACATTTTTTTCCTGGCCAAGCCTTCTCTTCCCACTTTTGCTGGTGTAGCCCTGTTAGAGAACTGCAGCAAAGAAGGTCACTGTCAAGAAAGCTACCAGATAGAAGCTACAGGACAGACCTCAACAAAGTTCATTCACTTTAGAGAAGGGTAATAAAACAGGACAGTAACACAGTTACACCATACCCCTCCATGTCAAAATGTGCCAGTATATGATGAGCACTGTTACAGGTCTGACCTGAGCAGAGAAGTGGAGCAATTAATGAGAAATTAATTTCACCAGATGACTGGAAAGACCTCTCACTTCTCAAAGCAAGCACACTTTTTAGGTCACTGATGCTCAGCTAATTAGAGCCATTTCCTGCTCTTCCAGAATTGTCCATATTAAAAGAAAGTGGTTAGAAAAAGAAGATTTCATGCATATATTAGTTTCAGTCTCTCAGTGTAAATTTGTCCCACATTTAAATGGCTCTCTAAAAACCTGGTAAACTGGTAATAAATCTGCAGAGGTCTGTCCTAGATACACTGCATATGCTGACTCACTGGTGCTAAATGCACCAGGGGCTTTGGCAGTTCCTGATGCATTTCCCAAGACGGGATGTCCCACAGCTCAGTTAAGATCCCACACAAAGGGCCACTCTCATTTGTGCAGTGAGTGTGACACATCCTGCGCTCACTGCAGGGTCAGGCTGCACCGAAAACTTGCACTTCCTACAGACTGACATTTCAGCTTCCTCCACAAGTGCAATGAACCCAAGGTTTTGCCCACAATTTATCAAAGGAAAATACAAACACTTTCTGCATAACATATGGGTCTCAGCCCCTTGTTTTTCCCTAACTCCCAGCCCTCTCCAGCTCAGATTGCTCCAGCTCAGCTCACACTGGGGGCTTAGCCATGGTCACTAATGGACATAGCCATGCTTTTACCATGCTTTTACCCAAGATGCTCTCATAGGATAAAAGAATGGTTTAGGTTGGAAGGCACCTTAAACATCTAGTTCCAAGCCCCTTCCATGGGTAAGGACAATTTCCACTAGACAAGGTTGCTAAAAGCCTTGTTTTCCTGTATTTGCATCTTGGTATGTCTTCAGTTCCAACAGAAGGAAAGTCTTCATCCTTTTTTTCTCACTTTTGAGGACTTTATTAATGTAGTTTTGCAAAAGTAAGAAGGGGTGCTTTCTATTAAAAAAGTAAGACATCCTTGGCATATCAGATTCCATAGTCTCAGTTTCAAGTTTGATAATGCTCTTGCCCTTGTATTTTGCTCAGGCTTTTTCCAGCAGTTCTTCTCTTTTTCTGTTACCCACTGATGACTCTCTTCAGCTTGGCACTCTACTGCTTTTTGAGGTCTTCCACTTTCTCTCCTAAGCAGCTTTTGCCCCAACCTCCAGCACAACTGTCAGAGCAAACTGGCTCCAACAGCACTGGATGTCTGGGTTCCAGCCCTGTTTTCTTCTCAGATCCATCCTCACAGGGAAATCCTTTCAAGTTATTATTTCAAGTCTGAAGAAGAAGATTCTCTTCAGGTCAGTCCCACCAACTTTGGGTTCGTGTTTTACTCTGTAAAGAGACTCAGGGTGTAGAAGTGAATGGTGGTTAAACTGTAAACTGTATGTCAACTTCTGTTTGCTGTCTTACCAGACACTCCATATCTCACACATATTCCTAAAGTAGTGAGCCTATTGTCTCTGATTAATATAACTACTCTGCCTTCCTCACTGATAAACAGAGATGTTTTTCCATGGAAATGACTACTAGAACAAGTTTTAAGACAACAGGTGTCACTGTTGGATGAAAAAATAAACACACATGAATAAGAGATTTCTCAGCAGACTCCATAAGTTATTTACACACTTTGGGTTTTCTGGATGGGAGTTTAGACTATATCAAAATCCAGCTGAAGCCAGCCTGCCCTGCCAAAGACACTGTGCTGTTTTCAGCTGGTTACTTAACTTTTCCAAAATCAAATCAGATCTGGAAAGCAGCTGTTTCCTTGTGTGCTAGGGCAGCTAAAGAAGAATCAAAGAATGTTCTGAACAGCCTGGAGGGACTTGGAGCCTTTTCCCCAAAACTACACTACATATAATTCTGAAAATATTTAGACCCAAAAAAGTTTAGCCCTTTTCTTAGAAACAACCTAAATGATACAATTATTATTTATCTTTGATTTAGTCAATTGGATAATGAATAATAAGACTTTCAGCTAAGTTTGATACAATTATAGTCAATTATTTTTTCATTATTCTCAGACCTTTTGTTCTTTTACTGTAAATTATTTGCTCTTAAGTGTCATTAAAAATTACTAGAACAGAACAGCAGAACTAAAACCTCTATACTCAGCTTTACTAGCTTTATAGAGCTCTTTTAAAGTTTTAATTTAGTTAGCTTGTAGGGTGTACAGATCTAAAGCAGACCTAAAAACAAGCATGTTTCAGAATCTTTCTTCATGTTCAGGCCAATTCTTCAGCCTCAATGAAAACCTTGGATGTATGAGAAACTTGCACTCACTTCTCCCATATATCTTCTTTACAAGGATCTGTAATTAAAGTGGAAGGGAAACAGCTATACATGCTTACCTTTGAAACAAGGCATTGCAACATTTAAGGGAGAACAGATAAAAAAATCATACCTCCAAGCAAAACTACAAAGAAAGCAAGGATTATTTAATGCCTAGGGGTTATTTCAGTTTCCTTCTAAAAGAGGAATTTTGCATTGTGCTTGTGGCATGGATCACTGCACGTGGTCATTAGGTGTTACCACAGGCTCCAGGCTGGTTTCCAAAATACACCTCATCTGGGTGAAAAGTGTGTGGTGCATGATTTATGAGCTCTAAATCCAGCTGGAACAGAGGGAGCTTGGTTTTGATGATGTTCCTACAAGCAGAAGGCAAGGGTACTGGCTAACCACTGACATAATTGCAAAAGACACTGTAATGACTTGTTGAACAACGCACAAAGCAGGTACTTCATTCACATCAAGCACAGGAATAGTAAAGGTATGTCCTGCTGACACTCTTTCCTTCAAAGGAATAAATTCCTACACGTTCTCTCTCTCCTTCCCGATTTGTTACTGCTCCACAGAATCCCCATTCCTGCCAGCATCAGGCTTTCAAACCTATAGCTGTGACCTAAGCAAGTTTTAATTCCATCAGCTGAAGGCACAGATGGCAAAAGAGGCCTCAAAGATTAAATTTTCACCAGAGTTCAGGCAGAAGCAGCAAGCTTGTGAAGTCAATTTTCCCCAAAAACTGCAAAACTGGCAATTATAAAAGAAAATTAAGATGAATATTTTTCAAGTTGTAATGTTTTAGTATAAAAGTTATTTCTATGGAAATGTTTTCAGAAAGATAGGGGACTAAAGGGAACAGGGGAAAGCAGTGAGAGAATTGCATAAAAGAAATCAGATTATTAAAAAATAGTCTGTTGATAGTTGCACTCTTTTGGATGATGGCTTCCATTATTTTTACAAAAACAGCCTTGAATCTCAATAAAGCTTTTATGTCATATTTGGACCAGTCTCACTTGACACAAAAGAAAAAAAAAAGGTCTGAAAACAAGAGATACTGATCTCTTTTGTGTATTCAAACACTGGGATAATAGGATGAAGATAACCTGAGGATTGATGAATACTCAAAATAAATGTGTAATATCAACAGTGAATATAAATATATAAGATCCTTACATTGCTTTGAAGATCCTTACATTGCTTTGAGCAATGGTGAAATTCAGTCTTTCCAAGATGTAAATTTGAGGTGCTGTGTACACAGATTTCCTCAAACCTCTGGAGTTTCCTGCATACATCACAAGTACAGCTAGTTAGTGGCAGCTTGTAAAAATGCCTTCCTTCTAATGTCTGACTGCAGATTTTGTAAATTGAATAAGCATTTCAAAGACAACAAAAGGATGGGTGTTCAATTTTCTCTTAAATAAATATGTGCTGCCTATGAGAGGGACTTTACATAGCGCAAGGCACATTGCATAAGAAGACACAGCTTTTAGCAATTACTAGAATACAAACAATTTGCTTATTAAAATTAAAAAAAAACAGACAGGCTTACTTTTTCTGAAGCCAGAATTGCTTGTCCAAAGCCTCCCAGTTTACAAACAATGCAACACAATTGTAACAGCATGGACTTGGCTGGTGTACGAGTTTCCAAATAAGCTGTTAATTTTTTTATTGAGATGATTGCATTTTGATGATTAAGTTATTTTCTACAAGACTCAATCAATATTTAAAGTCTAAACTTGAGTCCCCCTGTTGTTAATTATACAGGAAGATAACCTTATAGATTGTACTTATTTAAACATGGAGGTTATTTAAAACCTGGAGTTATTTAAACCAGTTGTACCATCTAGTAAAGATTAGTTAGGAAAGGATTTATATGCACAAATTAATTTCTCACATTTACAAAGGAAAAATACTAGGTTGATGATAACTGGTTTTTAATGGAAATAAATAATAAATATAACTGTACACTCTTGAACTAGACAGGAAACTTTTATTCAAAGTAAGGGAAGAGACAGAAGTAGCACTTCAGAGCTCTGGTTGATTTTCATGTATGCCACATCAGGAAAATGTACTAAAGAAGATTTTTCTTGACACTGATTAACTTGCCTTGCACATGCTGAGTTAAATCCTAAACTCTTCCAGGTCCTTTTCACAGTTCTTTCTAACTAATCAGAAAACTCCAAATCAAACAATAACTGATAAATCAATAGATATTTACATGTAATAAAATGGTTGTTAGTTTTTTAAAAAGTTGTCACGGGAACAATCCAGAGAAGTAGTTCTAAACAAGAAATTTTGCTCGGTCTCTTAAAAGATGCAGATGACATTCAGACACTAAGGGCATGTTAAGATAATCAGGCTATTTTTTCTAAAACAGGATTGGAAATTTTGCTTTTTCTTTTTTTGATGTAATTATTAATTATTACAACCTGTATCACATTAGTCCCCTCTGTCTGCTTTCACACAGAACTGTTTAAATCAATTCAGAGATAAAGATTTTTCTAAGAATCACATGAAGTATCTTCTCAAATTCACATGAATTCATGTTCCAAATCCTAATTTTCCACTAGCTTCATCTTAGGGCACTTCTTTTACAGAAGAAGGAATTTCTTAAATCTCATATTCCAGACTACTTTAAAGATCTGACAAAAAAAAAAAAAAATCCTCGCTTTTCTGTAGTTCCATTTTTCTCAGAAAATGTGGTTCAAACTGTATATTTGTGTTAAATGCCTGCCTGAGCAACTGCTTGCTAGTTGCATGAGAACTGCCTGCTCCAGGTGTTCAAGGAGCTGAGCTGCAGGTAGGTAAGGAACGTGCCTTGGCTCACTGGAACTGTTCACCTTTAGCGGCTTGTAAAAGTTGTGCAGCAAATTTGGGCTGCAGCAACAACAGGGCTCAGATAAACAATTTCCAAGCAGCTGTAATTTGTCCATAAGGAAAACTGAAAGCAAGGAGCACTCCATACACACGCAGTGTTGTAGTCAAGAAGGAGGAGAGACAGATGTAGGTCAAGTGGGAAGAACAGCAATAAATGAATGTAAGAAGCAAAGCAAACAGAACACAATGCTCTTCTGTAGGAAGGGAAAGGGAAAAATTTCATTTTGATAATGTAATAATGAATTTTTTATGCACTCTAAGGCAAATGTTAAGAGTGAAACCTGTAAAGGACAATTCAGGCCTGCTGAAGAAGCATGAAGAGAAGTGCTGCCTTCTTGTCATCCCCCAAACAGCCACACTGGGCTCAGCCCCAGTGACCATTTACAGCAGAATCAGTAATAAGGTAGAAATTGTCATCTTGTCACAATACTGCCAGCACCTCATTTAATGAAGGTGTAAAAACCAGGAGGTCCCTAAATGATACTAATGACAGCATATATGCTCTGCTTTTCAAAGAGGTGATGTTCATTATGCTGTTGACCTGGGAGTGGACTTGGGAAACACTGGGCACTCACAAACATGAGAAAAGTTGGGCAAAAAGAGAAAAAAATTATATGTGACAGCCTGCATTTTATACTAGCTCTGTCATCTACAAAGTTTACTGCAACTTCAGTGGTTCATACATAATACAGAGAAAAATCTAACCTTTTTTATTCCCAAGTAGAGTAAAAAATTATAAACAGGGCTCCACTTAATGTAAACGAGAGAATTTGCTCTTTTCCTTCTGTCCATGTGTTTTTTTTTAGCAATCTACTCTATTACCACTTAAATAATAATCAAACATCACCAATTTCCCCTCACCCCAAGAAGCAGAACCAGACAAGTCTGGTGCCAAATTACTTTGCATCTTCTGGCCCTCTCCCCTTTGTTTCCTACCATTTCCATACTCTTTTTAGCTCTCCCCCAACACTTTCATTGCACTGAGACCAGTTTGAAGCTGCCTGTGGACTGTTCAGGCTGTAAGTAATCCTTTAACAGTATTATCTAAAAATATTTACATATAGTACATCACATTCACATATCAGTGTGAACATTGTTTGCTGTTTCTCAACAAAGACAGAACAAGACAATGTAAACAACATACATGTTCTCAGTGTCAGTGATATCAAATCAGCAATGATTCTTTGAGAAGGACAGAAAGACCAAATAAAAAAAAAAACCACGTGGTCACAGGACAAAGTTTATCTTCTTTCAAATTAGACTGGAGAGACTTCAGCAAAGTCATATCTCTGACACTCATCATAACTCAAGGTTTCTCCCCCAACACTTTCATTGCACTGAGACCAGTTTGAAGCTGCCTGTGGACTGTTCAGGCTGTAAGTAATCCTTTAACAGTATTATCTAAAAATATTTACATATAGTACATCACATTCACATATCAGTGTGAACATTGTTTGCTGTTTCTCAACAAAGACAGAACAAGACAATGTAAACAACATACATGTTCTCAGTGTCAGTGATATCAAATCAGCAATGATTCTTTGAGAAGGACAGAAAGACCAAATAAAAAAAAAAACCACGTGGTCACAGGACAAAGTTTATCTTCTTTCAAATTAGACTGGAGAGACTTCAGCAAAGTCATATCTCTGACACTCATCATACCTCAAGGTCAGGTTGGATGGAGCTCTGAGCAGCCTTGCCTAGTTAAAGACACACCTGCTTATTGCAAGGGGTTGGACTGGTTAACCTTCATATGTCCCCTCCAATGCAAACTATTCTATGATCAGGTTTAAATTGTTCAAAAATCACTTTGGTCATTTTTGACACAGGTAAGTCTAAATCTTAGCAGTAGTACAGCAAGAAAGTAATTTTTGTAATGAGATTTTAAACACTGATCACTCTGATCCTTCTGGTTAGTTCCCAGTGCCCTGTGAGATCTAGAGTTTAGCATACAGCTAATTAAAACACAGTCTTCAAATAGCTTCATAATCAGATGGAGGAAAGAAAAAGAACACAGGGCTTTTTTGTTAACAAGCTTAATTCCAGAATCATCCCAATGAAACCATTCACACAGGTCTCATTTTTCATACCCTACCAAAAAAAAAAAAATTCTCTGAGGCTTAAAAATGGTTTTAGGTAACATTGTTCTTGTAGGAAACCCTGCAAGAAACCTAAAAGCTTATGGAGCCTCTCAAGAAACAAAAGAGTGACTCTACTTGTCACACTCCAGCTCGCTGTGACCCCGAGCCCACTCCAGCCAGGGGGAAGGTACTAAAAATAGAGGGACAGGAACAATAGAGTTGCCCAAAGAATAAAGAACTTTAATAGCAAAATAACAAACATAGAAACCACACAATCTGAGGGGCAAGATCCAAAGATGAAGTGTAAAAATCCATAGGGGTATTCTGAGGGCAAGGCTCCAATCACAAGCACAAACTAGGAACATGACCTGATATGTCACAGGTCATCAACCAACTGGGAACAATTATATATGACCTATTATAGAGTAATGCCATTAACATACCATTAACATACCAACTCCCATGGCAACACTCTTCTCACCATGACCTTATCAGCATCCCACTTCCCATGGTCTCAGGTTGATGCCTCCTGTATATACCACTGAGGCTAAACCACTATTCATCCCAGCCAGTTCCATTCCCACACCATATTCTGTAACAATTTTGCATACCAAGTGCAAATAAAAATGTTCTTAAAAACTGAAGGTTGAAAGTATTATATAGATTCATTCTGAATTTTTAGGTTGATGTTGACTTGGTAACACAGAAGTAAGAACTGTGCCAATGCAGAGCTTAGCGTAGTGCTGACACAGATGACAACTTTCAAGCTTTGTTTTTCCAGATTAAGGTAATTTCAAAATCTACAAATATGGATGTTAATCTAAATTCCTTCCAACTCAGTGTTTATTTAGTTCTAATGTAATCTAACTTCTGGTAGTCACATAAAAAGAAGATTTTATGCCTTATCCCTTAAGCAGAGTGATTAAGAAGCACCAAAATTCTAAAGAAACTATGAGAGATATCTCTACCTATTTCATCTGCAAAAATGAGTGTAAGCTATTTCTTATGATGTTGAATTAAACATTAATATTCCTTAATGTTACCCTTAACATTAAGAATCCTCACATGTTAAATATTAAATCCACAATTAAAAGTAAGATTGGAAAATTACTTGCAAAAACTGTTAGAGAATTATGCCCTGTAATAATATGACTTTGATGTTGAATTCAGTTTCTATTACCAGGAATCACTGTCCCACTGAGCTAGAAGGGATGCACATACTCTGACTCAAAAACATTTCAGTTTTGACATTTCCAAACCAATGTCAGAGAGGTGCCAGGTAGCTCAACTGGACACAACAGGAAACGTTTTCATTGTTTATAAGCACAGCAGCAGAAACTTCTATAAGAATCTTTATTTCTGCCTTTTGGTTTCCACATTTTCTCCCTTGCTGCCATTTTGGCACAATTTTATATATGTCCATTTATAAGAAAGCACTCAGTTCTAGGCTTTTCCCCCCCAACTTCAGAAATGTGGCTAATGCATGTACATAGGCCAGTAAGAGTGGCAGCAATTTATGAAGTGATGCTGCTATTTTCAAATACCACATTGTAGCAGTCCAGACCACTGTGAGCCCAAGCCTGGTCCAGCCAGGGGGAATGTGGTAAAAATAGAGGGTCAGGACAGATGGAATTGCCCAAAGAATAAAGAACTTTAACAGCAAAATAACAAACATAGAAACCACACAATCTGAGGGGCAAGATCCAAAGATGAAGTGTAAAAATCCATAGGGGTATTCTGAGGGCAAGGCTCCAATCACAAGCACAAACTAGGAACATGACCTGATATGTCACAGGTCATCAACCAACTGGGAACAATTATATATGACCTATTATAGAGTAATGCCATTAACATACCATTAACATACCAACTCCCATGGCAACACTCTTCTCACCATGACCTTACCAGCATCCCACTTCCCATGGTCTCAGGTTGATGCCTCCTGTATATACCACTGAGGCTAAACCACTATTCATCCCAGCCAGTTCCGTTCCCACATCTACTTTGCTGAGAATCATAGACCTGACTTCAACTAAGATAGGTATTTTTAAGTATTATTATATTATTCTCACCAAATATATTCACATATTCCTCTTTTTCATTCTATTCTGCTATTTCTGATTTAATGGAGAAAATTTATCAGTAATTTCAGTCAGGTCCTGCTGTTCTATTTCAATCAATTTGCAGTAGATATTTTTTTCTACAAGTGATAGAATATTAGTTTTGTTTTTAAAGGGAGTATGGTATTTAAATATTTTAAAACTACTGGGTTTTTTTGTGTCAATGAGAAGGAAACATTGTCTGGAAGCTGCAAAAGAATATCTCTCCATAGATTTCAATATGATGTAGACCTCTAAACAAACACTTCTATTGCAAAGAGTTTCAGAGGGAGCTGCCATTGCAATATCATGGGCTAAAGAGTGGGATTTTAGTTTACCTTCTGCATCATTGAAGCTGGGCTAAAAGAGGAGTTGGCTCAAATTGCTTCAAATAGAAAATAGATCAATTTACTGAAATGCCAAAACCTCTAGATATGCAAAATCACTATGCTGAAGCTTACAGGCACATTCATTAGGTGATAGCACAGCAGAGACAACGTTTGGAGCCTGGTATTGGCTGGTTGCTGACTTCAGAGTGGAATCACACATACGTGCACACACATTGCATGGGAATGTGTGCAGCATTCTGGCTGCTGTGGCTGGGAAGTCTGCAAGCACACTTTCACCGGTACAAAAACAAGATAAATACCACACTAAAAATGTAAACGTAAGGAAAAGATACATCAGCATGACCCAGGCACTCTGAACTGCATGGCAGCAGAAGTAAAGAAATAAATCAGTAGCAGTTAACAATTTAATCTCTTACTGATTTGTTCAGATTAGCTTATGTGGGGTTTTGCACATGTTCAACAATAACTTTGGAAATGACACTTTCCAACCATACATTACAAATTATTCTACTATCATAGAATCATTCAGGTTGGAAAAGACCTTTAAGATCATGAAATGCAACCACTAACCTTAACTGTCATATCCACAACTAAACCATGTCCCTAAACAATATATCTGCATGTTTCCTCAACACTTCCAGGTATGGTGATTGACTTCTAAGTCATTGGGTGTCAAGTCTTTCAAAAGAACCAGTAGAAACAAGTTAAAAAAACTGCTTCCCTATGGCCAAGAATTGATCACAAAAGGATTTTTTTACAGCAATCAGGGAGATGGCATTATTTGAGTTTCTGTCATCACTCAGGTGATAGAATACTGCTAATGTACCTGGATCAAGCACATTCTGCCATATGCAGTCCTGCTGCTCACCAGGGCAAAACTACTCAATCAACAGGTTTTAAATCAAATCATGATTGAGTGTTTAATTCATTTATTAACACATAATTAAGCATCAATCAGTGTAGTTCACACAATACATTCCAGAATCAACATCCAGAAGGAAAAACACAGCACTGAATTATTTCAAAATCTTAATACATACATGCAGGTTTCTAGCTACCCACAAGCAGAGACATTGGGGTCAGGTGAGCCTGGCTTCCCCCTCCATATGTTCCCCTATCCCATGCAGCAGTTTTGGGTTTTCTGCCACACACAATGGGTAAACACTCATGCACCCCATGCCATGCAGGCTCCAGTCAGTGATTCCTTTGGAAAAAATAATTCTAGCCCCTCTCCACCAGGCACTTTTTCCTGTGTCTAAAATAGCCAAGTTCACAAAGGAGCATTTTAATGTCCAGCAACATGAGTTATTGAGCATCCTAAGGCCTCAGACAAGAAGGACGTTGCTTTACCACATGCAATGTAACACTGCAAAAGTTACGCCTCAGGGCACATCTCCATGGACCATGCAGTGGAACAACAACTCCCAGGGACCCATCACAGAAACACAATACAGAGACAAAGCTTGGAACTGAGCTCTGATAGAAGTGTTAACACCACGCACCCTTCCAAAAGATACCGGAATATCATTTTGCAAAACAAAAAAGAAATGGGATTTGGAAAATGCTGCATTCACTTTAACAAGTACCAGGCAGTAAATCTGCAGTGGTCTTCTGTGCAGATTTCCCCCTGCTGTTACTCCTACTCCTACAAGCACCTACAAAGCTACTGCAAATATACATATTTTCTGAACACAGTAGTTATTACAAAAAATTCCACCATCTAATTAGTGATTCTTTAATGAAGTTTATTCACAGTTTGGGTTCCATAAAAAAAAAAATTATTTCAGAGATATCTGGGAGCAATTGTTTTGATTAAAAATTAATGTCATTTGGTCAGTTTTTATTTCCCAAAATCCTTTTGTATGCAATCTTCGAAATACAATTTTTAAACAGATCTTACCACCCCAGTGAATGCTTTCATTTCTCATCCCAATACCCCATAGGAAGCAAGGGAATAATAATTAAAATATACATTTTTCTGAATTTTAATAATAGCTTCTTCTGTTTGTTCTGCTTGGTTTATTGACAAATACTTCAAGCATATTCATCCAAAGGTTCAACAAATTTTGCAACCTGCATTACACACATCTGTCATTCCCAAAGGATACACCTCCCACCAGTCACACAGAATCCTGATATCTGGTCTGTGTGTCACCAACCACCCTGTTTGCCATTGAGCAGGCTGACATGGAGAGAGGACGGTAGATGTTACCGCTGTTCAACCTCAGCATCTGCATGAGAAGGCACATACCAAAGGTTCATAACCAAACCACAAATACTTTTGTGAAAATGCTCTAATTGGCAGCACGAGCACAGGTTGCTGTGGGATGTGTGAGAGTGTTTGCAATAATAGCAAGAAACATCCTGCTCTGCCATTTGTTTGCACGTTGGTTAGTCTCCTGCTCAGCTGCATTGTACACAGCAAAAAAAGCTCATTCGTGTTTAATAAAGCAATTCTGTTGTGTTGCAATGGTGCCCATGATCCAATCACTACAAATGGTGCCCAAGGCATAGCACGAATTGTGAATCTCCAGTAGCAACACTGCATTCAAACCAAGTTCTGTAAAAAGGGGATCCTCATCCTTCATCTCTACCAGCTGGACAGGCAAGACTGGGAAGGGGGACCTATGGGATAGTCTTTGTCTCATGAGCATAGCTTTATTTAGAGATTTTACAGAGTTTTAAAAGAAGAGGAGTTTTAAGCCCCATCAGTTAACTTAGCTGCTTTATTAGTATGGCTGAATAGTAATTCTAACATATTCCCTCCCCACGATTCCTGTAATGCTTAAGTGTGGGAAAAGGTAGAAGCCTGAATTAGAGGCACAGGAAAAACAAGGACAGCCAGTCACTGACAATATTAGTTACATGGAAAACTGTGTCTACTGTCTTAAAAGCTTTGCAGCTTGCTGAGAAAGTTTTTGAACACCCTGTTCACAGATATTTTAAATTTGGAGACTGATTTGAATGTTAGCCACGTCTATGCAGAAGTACCAGCTGAATTAGGAGATGAGGACCCTCAGGAGCCTGGCTATCCTTTTGATCCTTGTCCTATGCATCCTGAGAAGGGGCCTGATCATTATCCTCCTTTAACTCCCATAAAAAAAATTGATTTCTGCATTTCCCACTATGGCTCAAGTGTTAGCTAATTCTTATTGTTCTCCACCTATGGCTCCTTTACCTGAATTACCATTGCAATCTCATTCACGTCTGACATTAATAGAGAAATGCAGGGAAGAGGCCCTAAAAGGGGGAGATATTCCCATGTTATTGGCCATGCAGGTCAATTATCAGCCTAAAAATCTCTCTCAGTATGTACAACCTCTGTCTGAATTAATAAAAGAAGTTCATAAAGCTGTCCAAGATTATGGACTGCAAATAGAATACACTATGGGGTTGATTGATTCTATTAGCCACTGTGGCTCCTAATGATTGGAGAATGCTTGTTAAACTTATACTAACCTCAGCACAATATACAGTGTGGCTGGCAGAAGGGAAAGACCTTGCTACTGCACAAACCATGGATAATATTGAAAATTTAGAAGTAGGTGGTCCCAACGAACTGCTGGGGCAAGACACGTATGCTACCCCCACTGCCCAAGCTAACCTAGTGCTACAGCAGAGCTCCAATATAGCCATAAGGTCTCTTAAGAGAGTCCCAGAGGTCAGAAGAAAGGACTCTTCCTTTGCACCTATTCAGCAAGGCCCACAAGAATCATATGTAACATTGATAGATTGCAGATGACCATAAGTAGCAAATAGAAAATGAAGAAGCAGCTACTATATTCTTATTACAACTAGCCTTTGAAAACAATAATGCAGATTGTCAGAAAGCACTGCTCTCTGTAAGGAATGCCTACATCAAACCTGTCAGAATGGGGGGACAGAGGAATACCGTGCACCTGTTTTGGCTGCTGCCTTATCCCAAGCCCTTAATTCACATAAGAAAACTGACCCCTGGTGTTCTAACTGCCAACAAGATGAGCATTCTTTTGAGTAGAGCCCCCCGCCATCCCTCCCTCTCTATGTGCACAATGTAAAAAGGGTTACCACTGGAGTCAAGTAAGTAGGACAAAATTTAATAAAAATGGTAACCCTCTCATCCCTCAGCAGGGAAACAATGAGAGGTGCGTGAGGCCTGGTACCATTCAACCCAACAAGGTCTTTGCAATCCGAATCCAGAAATCTTAATTTCTTCTCTCTTCGCCAGTACCCACAGGAGCACAGGTTTGGAGTTATCCCTCTCAGACGCTATCTTAATCACAGACTCAAGGCTCTGTGAGTCTCAGAACTGATGGGTTTGGCAGCACCAGTGTCATCCACGTTCACTGGTTCCAACAAATTACAAGTGAAAAGCCCTTACTAACCTTACGATTAAATGAAAAAATTTTACAGGTTTACTTGACACCAGTGCAGATGTTTCCATCATTTCAGAATCTTCATGGCCTCACAGTGGCCTCTTAAAATAGCTGATACCTTAGTGGAAGGCATCAGGGGGCATCAAGCCCCTAAACAGAGTGCACTTGTTCTTACAGTCATGGGGCTGAATGAACACCAAGCAACTTTCTAACCATATGCTTTGCCTTCTCAATTTATGCTGTGGGGTCATTATTTACTTTCTCAATGGAATATTACACTTGTGGTGAATGCAGCAATTTAACAAACAGGTTGCTGATGTAAATCCCCTTTTCAAACTGAGGTGGAAAACAGATACACCAATATGGGTTGATATCCAGGTAGGAATGCTTGGTTTCCCTTGGTTTCCCCCCAGCATCTCACAATGGATGATGTAATTTTATCAGTCATGCAGTGAGACTCAATGGCCCATTAACAGAAGATATCCCCTGGAGGGAGGATGGGTCATGGAAGAAATAAAGAGAACTGCCCCACCTGATTTTAACAGATGGCAATGGAATACATACTTTTGGTTACATCTTGCACTGCAACCTAAGACAGAGTGCCCGACGTTCTCTGCACTTTGTAAATACTGCTGATATAACCCTGTTACTCGTGGATTTAATACCTCTCATTTTTTCTCATTGTACATCATTTTTTGTCATGCATACTTGCTCTCATTCTAACTTACCAGGTCCGCTAACAGAAGGGAAGGCTTGTACTGAATGCTTGATGATGGCAGTCACATCTAATCAGACATTTACAGTGGCCTCAGAATCTCATGCCTTCTTTCATCAAAGCACTGCTGTTTTATCTAAAGATTGTGGTATTTCAATGTCCCAGGCAGGCATGATTGTTAATACTTGTCCTGACTGCCAGCATATTTTCCTCCTAATGTGCCTGCTGGAGTAGTATGTAGAAGACTTATAGTCTGTCAATTATGGCAAACTGATTGTTGTGTTGCACTGTGGAGAACTATGAAGAGTTCTTTTAAAAATAGGTGGTCTGGAACAAAATTAAGTGAAACAGGACAAACCATTTATTGATAATGAAACCAGAAAAAAAAATAGTTTCCCCTAGAAAAGACAGATGAGGAAGGGAAATGGAAAAGAAATGGGGAAAGAGAGCAAGAGAGAAAGGAGAGAGAGAAAAAGCAAGCATTACCATCAGAGGACCAGGGAGTGCTGCCGACATCCATGCAACAGGGGGTGAGCACAATGCCTGCTGGAGAGCCTTCACAGCTCTCAGAGAGGTGGGGCTCCACAGGCACAGCTGCCACAGAGAAGGGTGGCCAGACATCTGGTGAGTGAGTGGGCATTCATGCAGGAGGTCCAGAACTCTGGATTGCAACAGTGGGCTGGATCAGAGGCAGGCAGAGTTGGATGCAGGTGGCTTAGGCAAGGACACAGGAGAGAAGTGGCAGGGCCACAATCAGGGACACAGGGAGGCAGGACAGATGTGAGGGCGAGCAAGAGCCACTGAGGGCAGCAGAGTCAAAAGGCAGTCTGGGGCCAGGGCAAAAGGACAAAAAACAGGCCAGGGGCAGATCAAAGGAGCAGCAAGCAAAAGAGTGAGCAGACACAAAAAGCTCAAAAGACAAGACACAAAAAGCCCCAGACACCAAGCCCCAAAAACACAAGTCTCAAAAAATCCCCCAAAAAAGAAGATTCAGAAATCCAAAGCCAAAACTCCAGTCTCAAAAGGCCCCCAAAAGACAACTCTCTGAAGAGCCCTCATCAGCCTGTAGCGCAGTTACATTTGATGCCCCCTGGCTCCTCCCAAATTCCGCCTGCTGACAGGAGACCATCGTCCCAGTCCAACCTTTCACTGCAGTCCATTGGTGGAGACCTTTTTGCATCCGAGTGGAGAAACCTCTTTGGAGGGTACAGTGTCTCTGGTGTTCCACTGCTGACTGCCTGTCACAACAGAGAAGCAGAGGAAGAGAAGTAAAAACAGAACATGGGGTAATCTCAAGGCTCTGGATGCTGAGGCATCTAGAATGATGTAGCATGTGGGGGAAGAACTCAATGCCACAAATACCTTCTTGGTCTATGTGGCCATTGCATTGGCTAACTAGAAAGTAAGACCTCTGCTTTATGTTTTGCTATTTAGCTCTTCTCTTATGGGTGTCAATGTGCAAATCTACTGGGTTCATGCTTATGACCCTCTGGTGTTTTGTCCAGTAACCTGGTGGGACCCAGAAATTGCCATTTCTACTAACAACTCTAAAATGCTAGGAGGGGAATGGCTCCCTCCATCTGGGTCATTAACTACTGACACAGATTGGCTATCACCTGAGGGAAATCAAACTTTTGTAGCAGATTCCTGTCCCCTATGCTTAACTACTCACAATGATAGCACTCGCACCCCTTTCACGCTGCACATGCATTTGATAAAAAATCATACCAGTAAGAGAATGTTACAAGCAATTGAAATTCCAGGAGCTAACACATCACATAACCCTAGAAACACCACCACAGCTCCGAGTAATATTTCCATATGCAAACTAAAAGACCTCTCACCTTCAGTGCATACTTCATGGTCTGCATGTAGGGTGGAGAACACTGAGCAACATGACATACATGCCTTTAATATATCGGTGTCAGAATAGGGCTCATAAGGCATTTTATCTGTAACAATTGATGTAAATGACTCCTGCTCAGTAAGCCTTAGCTGGAGGAAAGGAAGACTCTTGGTGTCTGTCACAGAGATCTGTGCCAATGGTGAATCCCTCCCACGTACAAGTCATTGGAGATTAATGCTCGCCTTCCTGCCTCTACAAATATGGGCTTTGAGTTATTCTGATATGTCATCTACATACTGGATGAATGCTATTTATATGAAAACTCTTGATACCACAATATGCACAAAACATCCTATGCATTTTTATTAACTGATATGACAGTTGAATCTTGTAATCAATCATATTGCATCACAGCCATCAACACTATGTACACCTCCTGCATCATCCCTGAAAATATAGCTGAAAGGAATTTTACTTATCATGCCACCTCTATCATGGCACCTCTATGCTGGCATGTAGAAATATGGATTCCGTGGATCTTACACAGGAAAGGGAAGGAGAATGAGGAGTCATGTATCTAAACTGCTTGTTTGTAAAGAAATCCAAATGAACTGAAAGATTTATTGCTTGGCTTACTGCTTTTATTGCATCTCCTATTACTATTTTAGCTTCATCTACTATTGCCATTGCTGCTTTAATGGAGTCAGTGAACACAGCCTATGAAGTTAGTTCTGTAATGAATAATTTCACAGAGGAAGTACAAATGCAAACTGTAATTGATCAAAAAATATTGGCACACTTAGATGCTCTTGAGACTGCTTTGTTATGTGTAGGAGAAAAACGAGATGCCCTAAATACTTGATTGCACCTTCTCTGTGACTGGCAGCACACTGATGCTAACTTGTGTGTTACCCCTGTGGTACAGGGGTGCAGAAAGGAGCAGTTCTGAAGCTTCATGGGATACGGTGAAGGCTCATTTAGAGAGGGCATTTTCTACAAATATGGGTAAAAATATAAATGCATTAAGAGGTAGTCTTAGGAAACAATCTCAATCATTACAAATCACGTCTGCACAGAACATCCACTGCTAATAACTTTACTTGGCTTAATCCAAAAACTTGGTTTAATGGACTAAATTTAGGCATATGGCTGTTTGGCACTTTGGGGATGGGTATCATTCTTGTTACAGAATTTCTTTGCCTCTG
This sequence comes from Passer montanus, assembly GCF_014805655.1. NCBI lineage: Eukaryota > Metazoa > Chordata > Aves > Passeriformes > Passeridae > Passer > Passer montanus. Next base: position 2,351,747 of record NW_024374923.1, on the reverse strand, counting down.
GAGACTGTTCCAAGTCAGCAAAAAGGCAAAACCAAACGATGGCTGCCCTCATGACCAATTTGTCCTTAAACAAAGAAGGGGAAGATACAGATGTGACTGCTGTCCGACCTTAATATGTGTATGAGAAGATGCACACCAAAGGATCATGACCAAACCATAAATACTTATGTGAGAGTGTTTTAATTGGCAACTTGAACATGGATTGCTGTGGGATGTGTGAGAGTGTTTGCAATAATAGCAAGAAACATCCTGCTCTGCCATTTGTTTGCACGTTGGTTGGTCTCCTGCTCAGCTGCATTGTAAACTGCAAAAACACAAAAAGTTCATGCATGCCTAATAAAGCAATTCTGTTGCATCACAATGGTGTCCATGCTTCAATCACTTCAAGACTGATGACCAATGTAAGAAAGTCACAGGAAGACAGAAATCCCTGGGAACAAAGGGATTTCCTTCTATAGATTTTCTTCTATAAAATCTCCATACTATCTGAGCTCAAAATATAACAAAACCATCCCAGCAATCAAATAAGGCTTAGGTCCTAAAGCAGCATCCCACTTTAAATTAAAGTCCATGCCACTCCAGTATTAAGCTAGTTTCTAGCTAAAGTTTTCAAAAGAATATCTGTTCAGTTGCTGGACAGTTTCTGAAGAAGATTAAAATAAAACTTCATCCTCTGCTACAGGCTCTGGTTACCAGTTTCTGATATATTATCCATTTATTTGGAGCAGGGGAATTGCCTCTAGTCCTCTAATTCTCATCCCAGCTGCCTGCCCTCTCTATATATGTGGATAGCAGAAATGGCTCCATGTTCTTTCAGATTGGGCAATCTTTTTAACTTTGATAGGTTTAAGTGACAGGAGAAAAGTATCGATGCACAGAGAACCTTCTATATTGCTTTCCAGAATTGTAAATCTACCAATGTAGTTTCCCCAACTTCCTGTGTCACAGAAACTTCATCTTCTGCTCCAGATCACACTTTGACATGACAAAACCAGAAACATACAGACAAAAAAATCCTACTTATTATCTCCACAAACAAAAATTCATCTTCAGTTAAGTTCAAAAATTTAATTTTGTGTGGGCAGAACTGTAAACCCCAATATAACCTCTGCTTTTCCATCCATAGTGCAAAATCTTTTTGTTCTTTGAAGCTGAGCAAACAACAGTAAAATATTTCAATTAAGGATTTTTTAAAGTAGAAAATAAATGTAATAAAGTAGAGAAAATCTCTAAATCACTGCAGCCCTAAAACACCAGTATAGCTTCCAGTGCAGTCACCTGCCCTAAGAGATAAAAGGGAAAGGGGGAAAAAAAAGAAAATAAATAAATAAATAAATAAATAAATAAATAAGAGAAAAGCATGGTTTCCCCTTCAGAAAGGGAAAAGAGTTTGTCCGAGGTGTTTTTTATCTACCTTCATTAAAAAGGCATTTAAGCTTGTGCCCTTTGTTATACAGTCCTAGAACAGGACTGTACTTAGTTTCCCCAAAGTGCGGTAACTTCCTCAGATTCTTCTGAGGGAAATCTGTTCCAAACAGCCTTACAAAAACACATACATAACAACAGGAGAAATAGGAAGTGTTCTGCCTCTTTGCAGTGACAGGAATTTTGGAAGCTGAAGCTATCCACCAAGTACCTTTTACCTGCATCCCAATGTTCGAAGGAAAGCAGAGAAGCTTTTTCCTTGGACAAAGATGAGTGTTCAGGGTTCCCATGGGAGCTGCAGAAGACAGCAATGGAGCTGAAGGTGTCTGTGTGAGAGCCCTGAGGGCTCAGAGACTCTTGCACTGACAGAGACACCAATGCAACACAACCAAGCACAGCAGCATCCCTCACCATAGCCAAGAAAAAGTTACCCCAGACATCCAGAGGTGGACTTGCCAAATGCATGTAGGACTTCACTATCAACTGGTAACAAGCAGCAAGTGAAGCTAATGAGGAAAGTGGAAATGTGGTACTTAGGAAAAAAAGCACAATATGGCCTTTTTGCAGAGGACAGCACAAGCACTATGCTGTGACCAAATTAATGATTTCTGTCCATTCATAGTCCAGGAGTGAATTTCTGTCTGCCTGGTAACACCATGTCAGTATACCTAAGCTACACATGGGCCCCTAGATTTCCAGAGGTCCCAGAACAACCCTGGAGTTGAAGGGAGAGGGTTAGAAAGAGTTATTTGCCATTGCCAGTATAGTGCTGCTTTACTGCTGTTAACTCCAAGTAAGTGGCTTTCCCTCCACAAGAACATTTTGTTTGCCTTCCCACAGCATCAGTACCCCATGAGGAAAGAATATTTACTTGGAGCTTTAAGGGATTTGTATCATGAGCAAAGTCACCAGGCAGACACCAACCAGTATGCTTTGAGAGGAGCCCTAGAGGCATCTAAATCTTATTACTGCTTCCAATACAATCTGATTGGAATTTTACCAGTGTAACAGACTGATTATTGTCCCAGCAATCTAAATTCATATTGAGAGTAGTACTTCTCCTCATACTTGAATGTATGTACTTTGTATTTTCACTGGCGTTCACTGTAAAGGGATATATTTAGTTACTAGTTGCCAATAGCTGGTCAATATCTTACTTCAGGAAATGCTGTATTCATTTGTTAAATGATTATGCCTTGCATACTGGGCTGAGTCCCAAGAAAAGCTGCAATATGTTGAAGGAATACACTAAATCCTGTCATGAAGTATGTATTTTTCAAAGCTGAGGTCCCATTCTATCAATAGGCATTGTCATTTAGCTAAAGATGCCATTTCTCTGGAAGTTAGATAAAATTCAATCAATAAGATCATTGTAACAGTAGTATCCCTTGTGCTGATGAAATGAGAAAGTTTGTTTTAAAGGCAAGTTGTAAATAGAAAACAAAATATTAAGCAGAGGAAGAAAATTTTGCCTTGTTAGACTGATACAGCCCTGGAACTATGAACATCCAGTGCAAGCTTGATGAATGAGTCAAGGTGCAATAAATATTACTAATGAGGTGTCACAGTTCCTGACTCACAAACTGCCAGCAAATCTAGTTCATTTCTGTCTAAGTTTTGAAGCAGCTAAGGAACCAATAAACTCTGCATACTGTATTACTGATCTTTGCCAAGATGGGAGGGGACAGCATCCAAAGTTCAAACCTTGTATCATAAAAACGGTTCGGAATATAGAAAACAGGTTGGGTTAGATGTGATCAGCTGGGAGGCACAACCTCAGGACAGTTGGCAGGCAGACAACTACTCATTTAGAAATTGGTACCTACACCAACACTTTGAAACATGGGTGTTGCCTACACCAACACTGAATCATGGATGTCACAGTTTGATGTGGATCAAATGCCAGAGTATCCACAAAATCATTCACCTTTTTCTCACAGGCTGTGAGTGAATTCTGCAATCCTGCATGCACTTCATGAATTCTAGGGAAACAGTTTGTTGTATTATATTCCTCACCAGGGCTTGCAGAAGAATCTTAGCTCCAATGCTTGTAGCACCTCCTCCTCCTCTTCCCACTTTTGCACCGACCTTAGTGTCACCGTGTTGCTCTCCTCACCTGTCTTCACCTTTTTCTTTTCTCTGACTTGGGAAAGAATTGGTGTCTGTAGGTTCATTGTTCTCAAGTTCTATCAATTGAAAAGTTTTTATGGAGCTTTGAAGCACTGAAAGGTTGATCTCATGTGGGCTCTGCATCAGGAACCTCTTGCCATGCCTCTGGCTGCTGATTGCATGGTCCCAGTGGCACCATGTGGTGAGCCACACCGGCTGCCAGCCCCACTCAGCCCCTCTCCTCATGCGGGGTGCAATATCAGGCTCAAGACCTGCAAGGCTTCCCTGGAGGTCAGAAGCCTGAGCTAGGAAATGCCCAGTCATGATGACTGGGCCTTAGCAGCCCCTCTCTTCCACCTTTCAGACCCTGCTTCTCTCTCTGTAAGCCTGTAGGTCACTTTCCCCTGACCCTTACTATTGGACAGTTTCCAAAACCCCTGTAGGGTATAAAAACCCCTGATTCTGCCTGGTTTGGCAGAAGAGCTGTCACTGAGAACCTTCGCGAAACACCCGAATAAAGAATCCTGCAGAACCTCACACGGCCTTCTCCTCTCTTTCCCTGCATCTGCTGCTGCAGCACCTAGCAAGCTAAAGAGCTGAAAATCACTGAGCTGATAATCACTAAGAGCTGAAAATCACTATATCTTGCTTAGGCTGCTATGCTGAGCCTCCACTGAGTTATCCCAGCTCCAGCACCCTGATGGGCATCAGCCCGGAAGGAAACTGCCATGATAGGGTGCCAAAAAGGAAGAGTTGCTGTCACCGCTTTTGCCCTTCCGTTCACAGTATGGCCCTCTAAAAGCAGCTAAGCAAATAAAGTTCATTGTGAACCATGCCAAGACAGCAGCAGCTGCTTGATGCCACCCCAGCCGTGCTGATTTCGGCTGTGCGGATACTCGCGGCCGCATGAGCACTCCCAGCGCTAGCCCTGGCTACGTGGTCTTGGCCAAGTGGCTGCTCATGGCCCTGGGATGGCCCCCCTGGCAGCATGACTCTGGAGGCTGCTCCAGGATGGAGACTGGCAGCCCCCTCCCCACTCCTCAGAAAGAGGAAGAAAGGAATTGCACATGCTCTCTCCTTCTTAAGTATGTCATCATGGAAGCGTTGTCAATTACTTTAATTGGCTTAGTAGTAGGTCTGTTTTCAGAGCCAGCCTGTGATTGGCGTTGCCAGGCATGGAAGAAACTTCTCTCAGCTTCCAACAGAAAAATCACTTCTGTGGCTGGCTTCTTCCCTCTTCACCAAAAAACCAAGCCATCCAAACCCAACACAATGGGTTGCAAAGCTGCACAAGTAAGCTGTGACAAAAGAACACTATGTGTTGCTATTACTCAAAAACAAAAGCTGTAGTACACTGTGATATTTCATCAAGTAAAAGGATCAGACCACATGGCCAGGAAATCCACAAGCAGGTCAATAAGAAGTGTCCTTGGGAAAACAGGAGTAAGCTGGGGTCACCAGGCACTCTAGTGAAGCAAAGCAGCATCACTTGCAATGAATTAAACATCTAGAAATGCTGCACCCTGTTAAAAGTCTGCCTGACAGATACCCTTCAGGCCAACGAAGTCCATAAAAAGTTCTCTGTAACTTCGGGACATTCTGCTCCTAAGTCTCACTGGGTTTAAAAGATGCTTTTTGTCCTTTCAATGCAAGCTTGGAAGAGGTTGAAGTAGAAGAAAGGTGTAATTTAAAGCTTGCATCAAACCACAATAAAACTAAGTTGTCAAGGGAGGAAAACCTCTATCAAAGAAAGGAAGAGACACTGAAACAGTGAACCCGGAAGCATTTTTGCAGAGTTCTTATAAACCCCTTAATCTCATTTAAAAGCTTCTAGACTCTTCTGGAATTTGAGTAAATAAACAATAATAACTGCCAGAGCTTTCAATAAATCACAACACTCCATCAACCATAATGAGTGTAATTCACAAGTTAAAATTGACTTGAGATATACAAAAGGCACAAGGATAAAACATCATGCCAAAAAATAAATTTTAATCCCTCTTCCTATTCAGAGAGCAGAAGGGTTAAGTACAAGAAATCACATAAATTAAACACAGGAGGGTAGGACAGGGAACAGAATCACTATATTCCTGGCCTCAGCAGCTAAAAACAGCACTATGATTAAATAATTAAACCTTGTTCAGTCAAGCTAAATTTCAACAGAAGTAATTAATCTACGTGTGGTCTTTTATACCCTGCCCAAACTGTACTTTTGGCCAAAGCAAAACTTTTCCTCTGTTGTCTCTTTCTTTCCAAAAGTTTCCTTAATATATGAGGAAAGAATCACTTCTCATTTAAATTAAATCAGTGACATTGACAAGGTTGCTATTCAAATTCAAAGGCTTGTCCTTGTGAAAATTTCCACACAGCTTTGTAGAGCTGAATGCAGGATGAGAATTATTTACTTTTCCTGAGAAAGCATTGGAAATTTCAAAAAATTTTGTGTATTAGGTCAGGACAAGTCTTAACCTCTGGATTTATTTTTTTTTCATAAACAAGTGAAAAGAAACAGAAACCCTGAGACTATCAACAATCCAGGTCTCACCTGACATGCAAGGTACCAGACCCAGGTCCCCTTGCTGAATTGGGTTGACTGTGGCCTCCAACCTTCGTCTCATCACCCAAGATATTTTCTTTCTTTCCCTTATTTCCAGTCTAAGGAACTTGTCCCAACCTAAGCTAAGCTATCTTGGGAAAAAAAAAAAAAAAAAGGCTTTCTAGACTTAAAAAATTCTATTCAGGAAAAAAGGTGTTTCCTTTACCCGTTCCTATGTGACTCTGATTAAGCTAATGGAGCTGATGTCCATGAAGACAACATTCTGGACAACGTAACAGCCATCACAAATCCCAGGAGCTTGTTCCACTGCCATTTCCACAGCACCATGATTGCAATCCTGAATTGCACTTGAACATTCTTATGAGTCAGGCAAAGAGGATATTGACATGAAATGGCCTGAGGCAAGCTAAAATCAGATACTGAGAGAAAGGTGTCACATGGGAAGGGAACTGTAATAAACTTCAGCAGCAATAACAAAACGTTTTAAGCAAAAATAGGTTTGAGCATCCATAGTCAGACCTGCCTGTGGATTGGGAACACTTTGATTACCTCTTTAAGAAGTGCTACAGCTTCATGTCATGTGAGCTCATTTACAGAAAATTTGAGAACATCCTTTGGATCACTGTTACAGCCCAGTCACTCAAACCTTGAGGCAAACCAGTCTCTGACAAACATGGCTGGAACTAACAGGAAGTTATTATGGGAGAGCCTGTAGGAAAAGGCTGCACAGGGATTGCACCTGTCAGCAGCAGCCTGGTGGAACCCAGGGTGGATCACTGCAAGCCACCAGGCTCTCACATACCTGACCTGGCATTGAGGCTGCCTGCCACAGCTAAGAGTGGCAGCTACGGAACGATGAGGGGGAAGAAAAGAAAAAAGAAAAAAGAAAAAAGAAAAAAGAAAAAAGAAAAAAGAAAAAAGAAAAAAGAAAAAAGAAAAAAGAAAAAAGAAAAAAGAAAAAAGAAAAAAGAAAAAAGAAAAAAGAAAAAAGAAAAAAGAAAAAAGAAAAAAGAAAAAAGAAAAAAGAAAAAAGAAAAAAGAAAAAAGAAAAAAAAGAAAAGAAAAAAGAAAAGAAGAGAGAGGAGGGGGAGAAAAAGAAGGGAAGGAGGAGGGAGAGGGCTCTCAACCTCCTCCTCCCTGCTGCCCTGGGCCATTGCTAATACAGCTCTCACGAGGCATTGCATGACTTAAAGGGTGTTTATGCAGCTTGTATTAAGAGGCTACTTGCAGGCAAAACAGGCTTTCAATTTAATGTTTTAATAGCTGTGGCTTAAAATGAATACTCCAGGTGGCTGTATGGAAACATACAAGGTGAGAAGATGGATAGGCAAAAATTAATAGATCACCACAGAGAAGTTAAGATAATGTTTTCCATTTCAAGAGGTTATCCAGTATAGTATGTCCAGGAAGATCTCAATTCTTTGGTACACTACTCACTCTGAAGGAATGTGTAAGGAATAGACAGCACAAACCCAAAACCAAATATACCTTCCTCCCCTCCCCCACCCCAATCCTGTATTCTGGGTTAGGGCTTCTTTTACTTTTTTCCTTGGTTTGTTTCTCTCTCATTCATTTTGTTCCTGTACCCCTTCCCACACACACATACTTTTAAAAAGAAATATTTTATTCACTTTTTCATTTTTTTCCATTAATGAAGGAGCTAAGAGCAAGCCTTCTGTCATCCAAAGAGCAATGCTGCCCTCCAGAGTGGTCAAGAAGAAAAATTTCTTCAGAAAACATGAAACCATCTCCAAGCAAAACGTAGCCTTCTAGATGGAATTGCTGAATCTATCTCATATTTATTCTCTGGGTTGAAAACCTGTCTGTACAGACACCTTAACTGACTTAGCCTGGTTTACTGACAGTCATCCTGACAACTCTTCCCATATACAACTTGTGCGTCAACTCCAAAGCAAAGGAACTTTTCTGCTGTGTAAGACAGTGAAAAAATCCCAAATAATAAATTAACCCATGTTTTCTCACGCAAGGTAAGTAATGAAGCCATGTTCAGAAGGTGTTTACTGAGAAACCTGGCTCCAGAAGAAACAGTGTTCAGGTCTTACAGAAATACAGTTACCCAAAAGTAAGCATTTTATTCTAGATTTTTCTTTAACCTGAGTCCTGAATGCTGGTGCTGTATCATAGCATATCAGACACCTGTTTTCTAAAAAGGATAAAAATGTAGTTAGTATATGTGTATAAAATTACTCCAATGATTTATAAAAAATAAATTGCACAACTTGAACAATACTGTGAGAGTTCTGCCTGGATGATCTGCCTTGTTTATCGCCTGCAAAGCCACAATGCAGAACTTGTGAAGAGCTTTCATTTTCTCTAACACCAGGTTCCAAGTCAGCAATTTTCAATAAATTGAAAGATACATCCCCACGAAAAGGAGACCTTCCTTCCATTTTTATTAATATCACTTACTAATAGCTTCCTGGAGGTAAAAAAAGCAACAGCAACAACCAATAATGTGATTTCCAAACTGTTTTCTCTCATCTCTGAAGCCAGATGAAAAAAGCCTTGAGAGGGGCTTCAATGTTAATATACAGATGTGGATTTCAACCCCCCTGCAGAAAAGCCTGACCACAATGAGCCATCTTAAAAGGCTACACCAAACTTTACTGTTGGGATCTATACGAACTCCTACAAAGCTCAGGACTACACCAATGCAGGAAGACAAGAGCAAGATGAAGAGTGGCTCAGAGCTCTCTTGGTTTAGAAATAAATTTAGAAGGACAGTCTGGAAGTATCTCTTCTACCATAGAAGTAGGGTTCCAACAATCCCTTTCTGATACTGACAAAATGAATACTAGTGGATGAAAAACCGAGTGTCCAAGCAACATGGGAAAAAATTAATATATGGTAGATATTGAATTGTCAGAACCTTACCCTACACATACACAAACAACCACAGCACAAACCCCCCCACCCCAAAAGGAAAAAAAAGGAAAAAACAAACAATCAAACATAAAACAAAAAGAAAAGAACAACAACAACAACAAAAAAGCCAAAATGCAAGGGAAAGCAAAAAAAGGGCCAACCACATGGAGGAGAGAAATAAAATGCCACCTGGCCTTTGGTCTCAAGGAAGGAAAAACAAAAGGTTCACACAGCAACTCAGGCAAAAACAGATGGGAACCTGGTGAATCTCTGAATCTCTGGTGTTGGTCTCCTCTGCGCCACAGATAAAGCTGGGTCCTTGTCGGAACCCAGAGCATCTCTCTGGATGCCCTGGATGTCTCAAAGTCCTGGCAGGGACTCAGAGACCATGGCAGGAAGCCAAAGATACCTGGAAATTCAATCTTAATTCATGGAGCAAATTGCCAACCCTATAGGAAGAATTACAGGCCACAAAAGTTTAAGTAGCACAGTAATAGCAATCACAGGATGAAGGGAAAAATTTTGGAGCACTGTACAGGGGGGTTTTGTGTGTTGTACAGGGGGGTTTGGGATCCTGTACATGGGGGTCAGGAGTTCCAAGATGGAGGGATTTGGGCGTGCCCTGTCCTTCTTTCTTCTCCTTGGCATCCATGTTCAGGATGATGTTGGCACGTGTGGATTGTTTCATGGTGAAAGTGCACTTGCTAACAAAGATGAAAAGTATTGGAAATAGAAGGTAAATATCTTATACGTAGTTTTCACTATAAAAGAGACAACTGCCCCGTGGGTGGGAGAGAGTGCCCTTGGCTGTCTTGCTGATCAGACCTCGGCTGGACAGACAGAAAAACTTTGTAGATAAGAAACAATAAACACAACTGAAGACCAAAAGCAAGAGTCCAGACTCCTTCTTCAAAGCGCGGCCTGCCCAGAACAACCTTTTCCCATGTTGGGGCAGAGACGAGTAACAGCCGACCCCGACAGGTCCTTTCTTTGGCTGGGTTGGATTTTCTGAGGTCTGACTAAGGTGAAGTGGGCCTGCAGCTTCCCCACTTGTCCCAGCCAACCATCTCCCATCAATTGTCTGATCTTGGACCAAAACCAAGCTGAACAGTTCAAGTTCAAGCTTTCAAAAAATATGCAGAAGGATTGCAGTCTCCAAGGCCAGAGAAAGGGGGGGAAAAGCCTTCTTGCCTAACCTAACAAAAAACCAAGCTAGATGAGCAACAACATAACCACCAGTCAGCACCACACAGAGCACATCTGGGAGCGAGGCTTTTGAAAAATCCTGCACAAGAGTGCCAAGGCTTGCCCCTCTTCCACAGATCCACCTTAAAGTTACAGTAACCATTTCTGGGCATGGAGCAGACAATTAGGGAAGAGAGGATCATCATGAAATCACCCCAAGGCAAGGGATACCACATAGGGAAAGAAACAACGCAAGCAAACCCTAGCAATTCCATATAGCTTGCTCCTATTTATTTTTCATTCTGATGGAATAGGTTAAAATAGCTGCATTTCTCCTCATGACACCACCAACCCCAGAGTTCTTTGTTTCATTTGCTCATCAATATGCAGGTAGGTTTTCTTAGCTCCTCTTCATCCAAGCTGCAGTGGGTTAAACCCTCGCTGGTATAGCTCATTTCAACAAAGTCATACCAAGGTATGACAGATGGAAATACAGCCCCATGCCTTTTGCCAAGAAAAGCTGGAGGGCAGAGCAAGAACAACTCCCTCATGTTTTGAACTAGGCCATTTTTGCCTTCTCCAGCAAAAGCATTCAATGCTCTCAAACACATTGCCTCTTCAGAGACAGGGTCCAGAAGGGCAGGCAGGAAGCCTCAGAGTCCAGACCATGGCACAAGGATTCTGTGTCACGGCATAAAGACCCCAAGGGGGGATTCAGCTTCCCTGAAGCAGATGCCCTAGAAACAATCCCAAGGCCAGATTTACAGGTTGCACTCAGCGTATGCATTTTATGATTCACACATTTACTGCTGAATTTAAGTGCTGAATAGACCAAGCAAGAAGCCTGAGGTGAACTACAAGAGGCCAGTTCATGAGAGAGGAGGAAGAGGAGGAGAGACCTTCCTCGACCCAGAAGCACGGCAGGGGACTTAATGTGGCACTGACAGCACTCCCCTGATAATGACACCAGGCTGCACTACCTGGAGACCAAGGCGTAATTGATCTGCACTTTGCAGCTCTATTTTCCAGTCTTCAAAAATTCAGCCAAGTGCTTATTAACGCTTATGCAGCCTCTGCAATGTGCTGATATTATCTCTGAAAGAAACCCATTCAGTAGAGACACAAAAGATAAAGAACAGCAGACTATGTCTTACCTGTTGATTATCTATTGAAGAATGCAATGTTCCTGCTGCATTTTAATTTGGACAGCAGTTTGCCAAGATTTAAGGTTGGCCACACCATAATTTACCTGTCTCATGCCAGGTAAATGCCCCTTGCATCAAATTAGGTATTTCGTCTCATGTATCTGCACGCTCTTTGGGTGCTGTAACCAATTAGGTATTTCATCTCATGTACCTGCATTCTCTTTGGCTGCTATTACCAGTTATGGTCCAGAAATACATAAGCCATCAATTTTAATACGGATATTTTTAATGAACTTTACAGGAATATATTTTATCCACAGTTTTGGTCAATGGTACAAAGCTTATGCCTCTCTAAGTATCTCTTTATAACAGTAACACTGATGATTTGACATCACCAGTTTTTGCCACATCACTTTTTTTTTTCATTTTTAATTAATTTAGATTTCTCTCTTTTTTTTTTTTACTTAGTTACTCCAACTTTTTTTCCCCTCTTCTTTGCCAATTCAGGCATTTCTTTAAGTTACAAAAATCTTGAAAACTGTGTGGCTAAATTTTCTTGCTGTGAAACCACAAATCATGAACCTACACCAAAGGTATCACACTTAGTGCAGAGGAACAAGAATTTAATAAAAGAATTTGCCATATTCCAACCTAGACTACACTGAGAACAGCAGTAGGAGTTGAAAAATAGAAGACAGCTTCTTTAAGTATTATTACTATCTGTTTTAAAGACCAATTTTCCAGATTGTCTCCAGATGGTAGAATTTCAAAGCCAATTTACCTATTTGCCTCACTGAGAGTTTTGAAGTGGTTTTCATGAGAAAGCTCTAGCATTTGTAAAATTGCAAGCTGCTTCCAATGGGAATAGCAAAAGAAATTCTTCTTTATTTAAATTGGTATTATGTTAGATAATTATGGCCTAATCTTGTAACTGTCTCTGCATTAATGGATCCTGAAGTGTTGCTAATAGTTCTTGCTCTTCATCCATTTTTTGTGGCCCTTTATTTCACATAAAATATTAGCAGTGATTTTCTCAACCTTTTTTGAATTTATGGGGTTTTTTAATACAAGGATTTTTTTTCTATTATTAAATAAAATAAACGTCAGTGTTTCATACAAAGTTTCAACAGTACTCTAAATCTCTTCCAGAGACAGAATATCTATGTGACAAGCCCAGATTTCAAAAATAAAGCGGTGGCTATTCTTTAAAATCATCTCTTCCATGAGACACATACAGATTTTCATGAAAACACTGAGCTGTACCTTGTGGTCCCTCGTCTTACAATAAATATCAGAATATAATAAAAATACAAATAGGTAAAGATCTGGGGATATATAGTTAGAAAATGTAAGTTGTCTGGAGGATAGAATCATCAAGGTTGGAAGAGACCTTTAAGATCATCTAGTCCAACCATCTACCCAGCATTACCACTGTAACCCCTAAACAACCAAACCATGTCACCCAGCACCACATCCAGATGCCTCTTACACACCTCCAGGGATGGTGACTGCATCACCTCCCTGGGCAACCTATTCCAATGCCTGACTACCCAAACAGAAAAAATTTTTTTTCTAATACCTAGTCTGAATTTTCTCTGTCTCAGTTTAAGGCCATTTTTTCCTGGTCCTTTCACTGAAGACACAGCAGAAGAGATGGGCCCCCACCTCATTGCAACTTCCTTCACAGAGTTTTAAACAGGAATGGGTTTCTCCCTGGCCTCCTCTTCCCAAGACTAAACAAATCCGGTTCCTTCAGCTTTTTCTCATAAGACAAATTTTCTAATCCCTTCACCAGCCTTGCTGCCCGTGCTGGACACACTCCAGTACCTCAATGACCTTTAAAGTGAAGGGCCCAAGACTGACCACAGCACTTCCTGAGGTGCATTTGTCTGGTGCATTTGCCTTAGGGCAGGTTCAGAATGGTTCCACCAGTCAATCTCTTCCTCAGATCCCTACTGCTTAACCTTTCCATCTCTTCTTTGAGTTGTACCAGCAAGCAGAGCAGATCATTGACCTGCTCTCACCTCACACAGATGTTATCTGTTACCCTCTGATGCCAGTGCCAGGCTCTGGCCCTCCCTGCAGCCCCATACCTGGACCCCTGGATGTTTCCACAGCAGATCCATTTGTGTTGCCACATCCTTCTTGGCACACACAGAGTGTTTAGCAGCCTGCCATGTGGAAACCACCCCTGAACACTGCACTTGAACTAATGAGAAGGATACCACAGCGTCCTGCTCACCCTGCCTGCCCTGACTGCTGTGCCTACACTTCCCACTCAGTTTGATGTATTCTGAGCCGCTCATGGTCCCTGGAACTGTTTAAATCTCCTGTGATGCTCCCTTCTCCACCCTCTCCTTCCTCGGTTGGCTGAAATGAAATCCCAGGGTTCTGGACTGTTGCTCAGGAGTCCCTGAGCACAGGAACCCCCCTGTAAATCCTAATCTGAAACTCACCCCTGGATTTACATCAGTCTCCATTTCCTTCCTAAAATCTAATCTAAATCCCTCCTCTGTTAGTTTGAAATTGGTCCTCTTGTCCTCCCACTATCTGCCCATATAAAAAGTAGCACTCTCTCTTTTTCACAAGCGTCCTTTATGTACTGTAAGGCTGCCATCTGCATTTGCACCACAGCTTTCTGGAAACTTCTAGAAACTTAAAAATGTCGTACACGATCAGGAAGACAGCAGGATATTTACAGGGATCTTGACATTCTTTCAGAGGATATTTACAGGGAGAGAGTGGGTGAAAATATATGAGAAATAAATTATGGCATCAGAAGATCCCAGGACCACCTGGATGGAAGAGAACATAGAGTGTCCCCAGTCCCAGCCCTGCCACAATCAGGTCAGGTCTTGTAGCACAGGGAGCATTCAGACATTCTCTGCCCAAGTCCAAGGACAGAGGTTGCTCAGGCTGCTGATCTAACCACTTTCTTTTCAAAGTCTTAGTAAAACAGGTGTCAGTCTGCCTTTGCAAGGTGTGCCAAAAACAAGGAAAAAGCAAACACAAAAGAGTGGGAGCATCAAACAATATGGGATGGGTGTGTGTCACCAAAGCATAAAAATCCTTTTTGTTGTCAGATTTCAGCATTTTTAGGGTCCATAATTCCAGTGATGTCCACAGTCAGAAGCAAAGGAGGGCTGACAGCAGCATGACAAAGCATGGTCCCAACAGGAGCAACATGGCACCCTGCAGCAAAGCATGATCCTTATTTTGCCCAGGCGTTTCCTGCTGGAAGATCAAAGCAAACTGAAACACCTTCGCTTTGGAAGGCACCATCTCATCCTTTCCCTGATGAAATCCTACCAAGGCACAAACACAACTTTTTGATCTGAAATACACAAAATGCTTCTGAGAATAAAAACAGCCTACTTGGAAAGCTTCTCATGTAAAGGAACTCCAGATTGCATTTGTGACATTTTAATGCTATTCTACCAGGGGAGAAGCTTCTGCTGAAACAGGTCTGTAAGGATGGGTGCAAGGAAGAAAATGCACCTGGGTGAGAGAGAGCAAAACGAATAGGAGGCGGCCCTACAAAGAGTTCATCCATCTTTTTGGCTCTGTTCTGCCAGCAGCAGTAATGCAATGCAAAAGCCATATGTCCTGTACTGCCTGCCAAGTACAAAATCATCACAGCACATCCTCTCTGCCACCAAGATGCAAGAAGAGATAAATTTATTGAACCTACCTGAACAATAAAATGTGATATCCTCACCAAATATGGTGGTGAGGGTATCACATTTTTTTCTCTTTAAGAATGAAGTGCATTCTTCATAAAAAAGAAAAGAAAGAAAGAGAGAAAGAGAGGAGAGAAAGAGAGAGAGAGAGAAAGAGAAAGAGAAAGAGAGAAAGAGAGAGAGAGAAGAAAGAAAGAAAGAAAGAAAGAAAGAAAGAAAGAAAGAAAGAAAGAAAGAAAGAAAGAAAGAAAGAAAGAAAGAAAGAAAGAAAGAAAGAAAGTCTGTCTTATATTAAAGACCTGGTGGTCATTAATAAGCTGAGGCCAGCCCAATTATGCTGGCCTTGGGACCTATATGGTATAGAAGACCCTTGTCCTGGTTTGAGCTGAGTCTATGATACAGTGTTTGAGACAAAAAGCAGAGATTGTCTCTGTGGAAGAGGAGAAGCACTAACTCAGAGACAGAAAGCTGTCACGGAGAAGTTAGAAAGTTATAGAAAGAGAAAAACAGATTAGAAGAAAAAGTCATTCTCCACTACAGACAGATTTTCTGTCCCCTGAGAGCATAAAAGGGAATATTCTATACCACATTTGAGGATGCAACAGCTTAAATATATCTTCTAGAATGGTATCCCAAGACTGGATCACCATTTCCTCATGTTTACTGTAGCACTGCATTCCCCAGTGCTGTAGCTGGCATTACTGCAGGGCGCTGAACTTCTCTCCCTTTACACCTTTTTCCTTGACAAAATCCATTATGGCTTACCTTTAAAAAAAATAATAATTGAAAGAGAAAACCGCCCATTTTCCCCCCAAATCCTTTCCCTCATATGGAGAAAAACTTCAGACCCATGGAAGACAAATTCTTTAAAAAATTTATAAATATTGTCACCCCTATCATCCAAGGGAAAGCCATAAGGAATTTCAATTAGTGAGTGTGGTTTTACTACCGGCAGGAGTTCCTTATAACAGAAAGATAATTATGTGAATTCTGTTAAAGTGCCCTCCTCTGCAGAACAAATTGCCTATGAGCAAAGTAATTGCCCATGATGTGAGAGAACCCCACCACATGTGGCACTGAGTTTGTGGCAGCTGGTGGTACCAGCAGAGTCAACACGCATGTGACAGGCATCTTTAACTCCAGGCATCTGGCATCCACTGTCCCCATGTGGGAGGAGCACAGGAGTAAGCACAAGCCCTGAATTCCTGCCCTCCAGCTTGACTACACAGCACCAGGAGCTGGGGACTTGAAGGCACAGAGAAACAAAGATCTTCATCCACAACGCTCCAGGTCTATGTAGGTCTCTTCATCTACCCTACCTCCACTTATTTTGAGAGGGTAAGCAAGATTTGGGGTTGTTTCAGCTCTTTTATACTGAACCACATGCAGTCATATTTTTTCTTTTTTGTTTTCTTTTTCTTGAGGGCTTGAGCCAAAACCAGTTGAAGTCAATTGAAAGACAACCAATAACTCCAATGTGTTTTGGCTCCAGCCCTAAATACACACCACACGCCAGACATCATGACTGATTCTATATCTGTCTCTAGGAAGCACTTAAAAATTGAAATTCAAAGAGGGAAGAGAGCAAGTCTGTGTATATCACACTCTGGATTTTCAACTGACTTTAATAAATGTCAGAAGCAGCACACATGCCAGGAGTTGTTTTCAATCAATAAATAACAGAGAGGTTGAATTGTTCACCTGCCACCTCTTTACTTCCCCTCAGCAGACATGGAATTATCTTTTAGCTACAAGGCTACTTGCAAATTAAAAGTTACATTTACAGAAACATCTATTTGCCAGCCCTTTATTTTTCCCTTTTATTTCTGTTACAGGCAGTAGCAGTATTTGACACCCACAAGGACCCTTCTCAGCAAGACACTGTATATCACTCCATGGAAATACATAAATGACAAATTGTCCCTTATAGCATTGTGTCTCTGCTGACCTGCTCAAGGTTTAAAGGCAGCTGGCAATTAAATGCCATGGCTACTGACCTGTTAAAGGCTTAGGCAGAGTTGTATTTATAAGCAGCAAAGAAAATTGTATGTAATTTTGTAGATGACTTTTTGTAGTATTTTGTAGATGACTTTATCAAATGAATTTGAGTAGTATTTATTTATTTATTTCTCTAATTAAACTTATCTATCAAATTCTTTTGTATTATTACCTAACAAGCTGAATTCTGACTTGCCTGCTCTAAAACAAGAATGTTGCTTCCCTTCCACAGTTCCCGCCACAAAATATTTTGCCAGACTGAGGAAGTAGAAAGATACCACTTGCCCTGAGTCTACAAAAACTAAAGATTTGTTAACAAAGCTTTCAACTTTTGCCTTTTAGCTTTTTGTTCTTTTTTTGTTGTTGTTTGGTTGGGGTTTTTGTTTGTTTGTTGTTGTTTCGGGGTTTTTTTAAGTACAGACCCTTATTTAACTATTGAGAGTCTTGTGTTTTTATTAAGTGCAAGAGCATTGCCTTCCCCTGGAAGCAGATATATAGCCTAGCCAGTCTTCAGGATTTAAGACCATCTCACACTTAACTATCAAGAAATGAAAGATCAATGCCCAAATTAGACATTCCACAAAGCTTCCCTCTCCTTGCCTTCTAGAAAAAGCCCTCCTAATTTAAAATAATCTCTCCTTGCTTCAGCTGTTCAACTATAGCAAAACAACCTAATGAGAACAATTAGGCCTATAGAAATAACAAAACTTTCAAGTTTTCCAGAATAAATAGCTGTAGGTGGCAATACCCATCTCAAAGCAAGGATTAATTCAGACTCAGAACAGAACAGCCTGATAAAGCTATAATTCTGTGTTGCACAAATCATTAATAAGCCTTGACCATTAATAACTTTATGATTTGCTGTAAACCCCGAATCATAAAGATGTATTTAACCTTCCATCCACCTACAAGAAAGTTCCTTCCACATCAGACAAGATCACACAACCACATTCTCAGCCTTTAGCATTCCTATATTTTTCCCTTAACACTCAAGAAACAAGAGCAATGACATTTTCAAACAAACTTAGTGCCAGAAAACTGTCTGTTGTAATTCCAGTTATGAAGAATTTTCCAACTGATTTCCAAAGCAGAAAAAAACCCCAAAATTTTGTGCACTTTGAAAGAAAAAAGTCTAGTCACATATATGTAAGGGTGTTTTGTTGTTTTGGGGTTGGAGGTTTTTTTACATTTCTTTTTCACCTATAAATATAATTGGAATTATGATGTGTAACCAATTTTTTAAAATAACATAATCCATATGTCACATAATTCATTAACATAATTCACAGAAATCTCAAGGGCTACTGACAGCTGTTTTCTGGTACATATTCCTACCAGGCTTATTAAATAAATACAGTGATAAAATTCACAAGTCAGTTTTTCATATAATGTATATGGAAAAGACAAATTCACACAGAATCACGAGGTTGGAAGAGATCTTTGACATCATCAAGTCCAATCCATTCCCTAAAACTACCTCAACTAAACCATGGCACTGAGTGCCACATCCACTCTTTTAAACACATCCAGGGATGGTGACTGCACCAGCTCCCTGGGCAGATGATTCCAGCATCATTCTTTTGGTAAAAAACTTTTTCTGAACATCCAACATAAATTTCCCTTTGGCACAGATTAAGACTGTGTCTTCTCATTCGTCCCAGCCTCTAGCATTGCAGGGGTTGTTGTGGCCAAATGCAGGACTTGACACTTGGATTTATTAAGCTTCATCTTATTGGACTCTGCCCATCCATCCATCCAGCCTTTTCAGGTCTCTTTGCAGAGCCATCCTACCTTCCAAAAGATCGACACACACTCCCAGCTTAGGGTCATCTGTAAATTTACTAATGATAGACTCAATATCCATATCCAAATAAAATAAAATTATTAAACAGAATATTTTTTCAACAAAATAAAAATACTAAACAGTACTGGCCCCAGCACAGATCCCACTAGTCACTGGACACCAAAGGTATTTGATCGTGTAAGATAAAACATCATTATTAGTCATGTTTATTGAACCACTTACTATAACCAGCTGTGGGACAAACTAGGTCCTCTTCCTGTATGTACCCCCAACCAAAACTTTTACATCTGATCAGGAAATAGTCTTAGAACCAATGTGCCTTAAAAGACTGAGAAAAAGATTGAGTAATGCAGGATGACTGGGACAAAGACACAGATTGGGGCAGACTGTAAAAATGGGAAGGAAAAAAAAAAAAAAAGAAGTAGACCAAGGAACATTTTCTGATTAGTGCACAAACTGTCTTCTAAAAGAAAATAAAAATTCAAACACCTAAATCACCTTTACAAAATGTCAGTATTAAATTTTAGAATGATTTCTGTGACCCAAAGGCTTTTTTGATGCGTTTTGACACTGGCCCAACACCAGGCACCCACAAGAGTCATCTGCTCCCCCTCCCCTGCCACAGCTGGGCAGAGGAGGGGGAAAAAAATTAACAAACACTTAATGAGTGAGATGAGGACCAGAAGAAATATTTTGAGAGCAAAGCAGGCTCAACTTCAATTGTAAAGGGAATTTTATTACTAACAGAATCACAGGAGGATAATGAGAAGTAAAATAAGCCCTTTAAAACATCTTTCACCCACTCCCATCCCTCACGCCTCTCTCCCTCTCACTGACAGCACATGGAGACAGAGCATAGGGGTTTTGGTCAGGGGGTTTGGTCATTGAGATTTTCTTCTGCTGCTTCTCCTTCCCCTGTGAGGCCGTGGGGGAGACAGTTCTCCAGGAACTTCTCTGGTCTGGGTCCACTCTCAGGAGCAGCAGCCACTCCTGCAATGTGAATCCCTCCTGTGGGCAGCCAGTCCTCCCAAAGCCGCTGTGATGTGGGTCTCTTCCCACCAGGTGCAGTGCTCCAAGGTCAGGCTGCTCCAGCCTGGAAGCAGGGCCCTCTCTCTCCACCAGGTCTCCCACTGGACCAGAGCCTCCTCCAGGCTCTCCCACCCTGCTGAGGGCACCTCCCCCCCGGGCTGCGGGTGGATCTCTGCATTCCCTGTGGATCCCATTGGGCTGCAGGGGCACGGCTGCTTCACCATGGGCTGACCCCGGCCTGCAGGGGAATCTCGGCTCCGGTGCCTGGAGCACCTCCTGCCCTTCCTCCTCCACTGACCCTGGTGTCTCCGTGTTGTTTCCCTCTCATGTTCTCACCTCCTCCTCTTCTCTGACTAGGAGTAGAAACCTTGTGACTTTGTTTTGATTTTCTTCTTAAATATGTCATCACAAAGGCGTTACCACCCTCTCTCCTTGGCCCAGCCTTGGCCAGCAGCACGTCCATCTTCAGAGCCATCAGGGATTGGCTCTGCTGGACATGGTGGAAGCTCCCAGCAGCTCCTCACGGAAGACATCTTTGTGGCCTCCCTTGCTACCAAAAACCAGGCCGTGCCAAACCAATACAATGTTTTTCAGCCATTAGTCAAGTCATACAAAATTTTATTCATTGGTTTCCCATGGGTTAAGAATCTTACATGAAAGCTGTGCATCTGGTTTCCTTTCTATCTCCTTTTTGCTAGGACGGTCTAGTTATTTGCACATTTTGGACCCAATTCAAATTTGTCTAAAGGGATACCCTTTTATGTAGTGCTGGGAGGCAAATTAATCCAGTTCCAACATCTATAGAAAAAACAGGACACACAATCTGGGATTGTCAATAGGCAGATCAGCAAGGTAAAGAAACCCTATAGTTCAAGGCTGAAAGAGTCTGCAGACAGGTCCCAATCATATAAGTTCTGAAACAGTTTTACTGATCTGGCACATACTGTGTTAACTGAAAGCTGTCACTTCTAGGTGCTGCTTGGAAGGATTAGCTTTGTTTGTGCCATGAGATGGGGCAGGGGGTGCAGAAGTGGAACTGGATATTTTCAAAGAAAAAATGGTATATAAACAGCAGGAACTGGGTGTCTGGTCACATGAATTAAGAAAAACAAATTATGTGAAAGCAAATCTCACTGATAGGAGCTTATCCAAATACAAGTCACTTAATTCACCTACTTTTTAGTCCATTTCAAACACGAAAATATATCTGTAAAGACAGGGTACTACAAACTTTTATATATATGTATATAAATATATATATGTATTCTTAAAAAAAAAAAAAAAAGAATTAGTACACATATATGGATACCGAATTTGTGATACTGTCTTAAAAGACACAATGTAAAAGCAAGGGACACTAGCAGAAAAACCCAAAATCATAAGTGCACCTCTTTACCCCTTGTTATTTTTTATCACACAGGAGATTACTTTCTTGCTGTTGTTTTGCAAGGACATTCCATTGTATTCACACCATTTCCACAATTAAAAGGAAAGAGTTTTACTCTACATCACTACTGGGACTCCAGTATAAAAATATCTCTTAACTGAGCCTAGAGGTATTTCTTTCTCTCTCAAATCTTATTCTATCTGTTCTTCCCATGTAAGATAAGTGGGTGGAATTTCTATCTATTCTATAGAAGACTGTTCAGTATTATTAACTGCTTTTTCATTAGAGAAAGGAATATCAAAGTGATGCATTCGCTATCAAAGACTAGTGTGTATGTGCAAAGTACACATCTTATACTGGCCATTAGCTGAGGGTATTCCACTTACAGTTATAATAGTCTATTTTTCCTTCTTTCATGGGTAATGGTGCATAGAATGAGTGTCTGAATCTTGAAATGGAACAATAGACCACTGATCTTTAAAAAAGTTTTCAGCAGCAAAAGAAGGCACAGGGAGAGCAGTAGTTTGCAGTGTCTCCTTTATGGGGGAGAAGTCATCAGCTGAGTTTCAGTGCAAGTCAAAATACTCAAGTTACAGCTTTAAAACAAAAAACAACCCCGAAGGAGCAGGGAAGGAGGAGGGGAGGGGGAACACAAAAAAGATGCACCATCACAGAGAAACATGGCAAAATGCAAAGAACACATCACTTTATCAGAGAAAAACATCTATGAACAATTTCTTCTGTTTATTATGTTGCTGATTCTTACAGACTGCCCTTGCTGGTTAATTACAGTCCTAAATTTATGTTTATGCTGATTCAATCTACTATTGAACGGTTTTCCCTGCCTCTGAGGGAGAGGGGACTGTTCTCTCCCTCTCTCTGCTGAGGTTTTTTCTGTACACCAGCAAAAATGCCAAATATTTGCTGGGAGTCCTCTTCCAGTTTCTGTTATAAACTGAAAAAAGAACAAGACCAAGACTGGGAATTAGCTACCCCTGCAATTATAACAACCTTAGTGTATCCTGCTGTTATTTGATTTCTACAGTGTTAATATCTGAGATGTATTACATTTACATTCATTCTAGATGCTTTTCTAGATTAATTTTGTTCTCCTTGATGTAATGTTAAATCGCTGAACAGGCTCCTGTCAAAGTGGCACATCTCACACCAGGCAGAAGCATTATAAATGAAGATGATTACAAGAAAAAACTGAACTGTAGTGAGCTCAAGCACTGGGCAGTAAGAGCACAGTGCTAGAAAAGGGAATTGGAATGCAAGTAGGTCTGTAAAATATGATTTTTCCCCTTCCCTCTTCCTATTGTTGAATATGGTTTTAAGAATGGATTAATAGCACCTGATAAACGTAGCTTTATTTCTAGAGAGTATACACACAACCTACACAGAGAAGTCATGACTCACCTTTGTCCTGGATGCCTAGAAATGGTACAGCAATAGCAACTTCTCACCAATTTGGTCCACTGACAGTGACCCCTTCCTTCCACCTTAAACGTGGCACTACCTCCTGCAGCCCAGTCACCTACTCACAGACAAGATGGGAGGCTGGTGCTTGGGAAAGCCAGTGCCTGGAAAGCCTCTGAAAAGCAGCACTTTAACATCAAAACATGATGGGTCTTTCCCGAGAATTAAAATTATGGGCAGTTGATCATTCAAATGACCATGATGCAAAGAATAAGATAAAGCTGAGGCAAGGGCCAGCAGAACAATAAGCAAGCTCTCCCAACACCATACAAAGGTGTGACACTCCTCACCTCATGAAGATCCTTCTCAAACATGAAGACACAAACTTTTCATTGGGATTATCAGCAGAGTGCAATTGATGTAGTCCCAAGGTTATTAAGCACAAGCTATTAGCACAGTTCTGCCTACCAAGACAGAGAGAGGTCAAGTTATATCTCTGGGCATAATTATTCTGAAAAATTGCTTTTTTTTCCACAGATTTTCTCTCTATTAATGACAACTGTTGCCCTTATCCTTGAAAGGTGGGCCTTAAGCACCAGGAATCCGCACAGCTCCACATAGCCCAAATCTTAGCAAAGCGTTTTAACATATCTTGGTTTTATGGTTCTTCCTCAGAAAGACAGAAAGTCCCATTTTTCTGTAGGAAAGTGCCCAGTTAGGAAGCTGGGACAAAGCCATATGCTGCTTTAATGCATGGTGGAGTGGGAAATGGTGCTGATCATACAAGCAGGCTGCTCAGCCAGGAAGTGGTGCCTACCAGACCCCACAGAAAATTAGCCAAGTGAAGAAAAATCGCAGGCTCTGCTTGCAATTTTATGGGTGAGTATTTTTTGTATTTATTGCACTGGACCAAGTTCAGCTCCTACAAGAGGAATGAGACAGATTTCATCTGACAGTCAAGTCTAATTGTATTTTCTGTATGAAATGACCAAAGACAAAAGTGCACATGTCTAGGTAGTCCAGTGATGTGCCATGTGGAGGTCTAGATAAAGGGGTTTTTCTGTTGTTAGAGCTCACAATAACCAGGCATGGCCTGCATCCTGAGTAACTGGAGCAGAGAGGACAGATCTGAGGGCTTTTCTGGAATTAAGATAATGTCCCTTTCATTGCTTGGACCACCACGTGCAATGGAAAAAGTAGTTAAAATTGATCAGGCATCAACACTGCTGGTAGACACATCAGTGTCTAACCAACAATAAACACTTTAATGGTGAAATTCAGTTCCTTATGCCAACATTTATTGCTGATGTTGTAAAAGCAATTTTACATTAGAATATTTTTTTATTTACATTAAATTCATGACCCTCCAAGATAGCTTCCTCTGGCCTGTCCCAATGAGACTTAAAAACACTCAAACATATGTAACATATATGACCAAGGAGTATTTGTGTATTGATGCAGCAACTAGTTCTCAATACAAAATGATCACTCTTGGAGTCCACACCATCTGATTTCTGCTAATGTCCAAGATATTATTGCAATGCTCTTTTTGCATTGATTACTTTGACTATTTTGCTGAAACAGAAGAAAAAAAAAAAGGTATCTGATGTAAGTATTTGAAAGTTTCTCTGCTTTTTCCAACTAATGAAAAACCAAACTTCTTTCTACAAGTCTTTCCTCTTTTCAGACAACCACAGCTACAAGAGCAGTATACGTATTTAATTATAGAAGGCCTATACAGGTTTAAAAGGCATCCAAGAGTAATTTATTAATCTTAGAATTATTATATCTTGCAGCACTTTGAGTGCAGTTTTGATTACTATGAAACTATGAAACATGACTATGTACCTCACACATGCATGTTCGGTGGTCTGCTTGTAACTACAGGTAGCTGCCAGATGAGCTCTGGAACCATCAGAGCAATTAATATTGCAATTCATATTGCAATTAGTTACTTACAGGTTATGGAGCACAACAAATTACTGTTCTCTAATACATCCTGCAAATAATGACTATGACTATTCTGGAAGAACACAGAAGGAAATCCCTCATGTGCTAACAGTGGCTGGCATGAGGCAGATCCTTAAGTAGAGGAAATCCGTCATCATTGAGCATAAACTGAACTCTCCATCTCAGATCTGAAGATAACACCTGGAGTTTTTAACAAACTTCTGAAGACAGTATTCAAAGAAGTAAGTTTTAGTCTATCTAAAACCAAAATAAAAACCACAAAGAAGAATTTAGGATTGTTTGAATTAAAAATAAAGTTCATTTTCAGAAGCAAATAGTTCATTTCAAATACACCTACTTCGTTTTTTCTATGAAGTAACTCTTGGTTTCTGCACAAGTGTTCACAAAGAAATCGCTTCAAAATGTACAGCTCCTGTTTTACCAATCACAAACTCACATGCTCTGTTACAGTAAAACTGGACTCACTGTTTTTCTCACCAAAGTCCATGAACTCTCCATAATTTTAATTACCAAAGTAATGCCTACCTCCTTCAAATTAAACTCCTGGTAAAATAAAGGAGCAAGTCAGCTATGTTGTTTGGGCAGAAATTTACTTTATAGATGGCCATCCAGAGAATTATATAACCTGACAGAAGCTAACCCCAAAATACCCTGCTAGTGACAGGTTTTACAAAAGGACACTGCTTCCCTTTGGTTTTCATTCCTCTTTGTTTGACATTTGGATGGCAGAAAAAGGATACCTATTTCTACCAGCAGCATACACTGTGTTTTCCAGAAACTGTGCACAAATCCTGAGAGACAGCAACAGAAATGGGCTCCAAGTACCTTGGATGAGTTTTCAAAATACATGCAGGATTTTTAGCTGCATGATTCCCATCTACCTTAACTGCTTCATTGCTGTTTCCTAGAATAGGCACACCATGTCAAATGTGTCCTCTGAGCTTGCCAGTATTTACATCACCACATGCCATCATTTTTCAATCATGGATACCTCTGCATTCAGCCACTTAGGCTGTGTAGAACAAATCTGGTTATTATAAGACCCACCTAAAGCTTTAAACTGCACTTCACCTTCTCCCACCAGCCTTCCTCATGCTGAGTGGTGTTTTGTTTCATTAATATTGCAGCTGATTTCTGCTAAGTTATCATTCCAGATGAGCAGCTTCATCACTTTTCATGGTAATATAATCACCCTAGAAAGAGCTGGATTCATTGCACCCAGGAATGAAGGGAGTGCACTGCTTCTTTCCAAGTTTTGTTAAAATTGTAATTGAATAGGAATTAGGAACAAAAAAAAATACATCAATTTGCTTCAAATATACAGAACACTGATATATTTCATTTTAAAAGGAAAAGGTAAATATGATTAAGTAACAGTCAAACAGAACAAAGAAATTCATGGGAATACACATGCACACATAAGATAATAGTTTTGCCTGGACAGATCCAAGTTCTTCAAATGTTTGTTATAAAGCCTACAATAAAATAATCTGAAACTGAAGTGGTAAGAAGCACCAGCATCCATCTCTCCTCCCAGAGCCAAAGGCAGGCACAAACACATCACTGTATACATGAAAGAGCAGATGACCAGCTTTTCCATAAAGAGACATTTCTCAGAGTTCTCCACTCTGGTTCCACAAAAACAAAACCAAAACAAAACAAAAAACCCAACCAAAAAAACAGACAAACAAATAAAAAACTCAAAAAACCCCAAAAAACAAAAAACAAAAATGAGCTTCCCTCAAAACAGGAGGGATAGAAGGAATATGGGGCTTGCTAAAAGTTAGCACACAAATCTTGCAAATTGATGCAATGTGAGATTACTTCAAACACTAAGACTTCCTTAAAGATTTAGCACTTCACTGGTGGAACACAGACAGTCTCCCCAGCTAGTGAACAGGAAACTGAGTTTAAAGGTGCAGGAATCTCTTGTGTTGCACCATGCAGCTTGTTGAGACTGTTTCTGTGGAAACTCCATTTCTGCAAATCAATTTAATGTTAAAAAAAAAAGCCATCTAGCAGCGATAAACACTTATTGAGTTATGCTCAATATAATCTTTCTTTTTTCCCAAGCCAAACTCACAAAGAAATTAGCTGTCCAATTCTCCTTTTTCAGGACTCACATCAAAGCTTTCACTTTTTCAGTGAAAGATGCTGGGATCCCCCTCAGAGCTGTTTCACAATGATCTTTAAACAAGGCAGAAAGGTCAAACCCAGAAAAACACAAAGTTCTACTGTCCTCTACTCCATGCATACTACATTGTTAGCCATTTTGTGACTGAGTAAATGTTGTGTTTGCTGGTAAGGATAACAAAACAGATTGGCTGCACAGTGCTTTTAAAAGTATAATCTATTTTCAAATAGCAAAAACATGGCCTCCTTTAAACCACCAAAAACTGCTGAATCTTTCACTTGAATTTGGTTTCATCCTTCATCCAGCAACAATAATTAATCTGCTAATTTCATTTGTGAGTAATAACAATTTCAGGCTAGTCTCTAGGGAACAGCATCCATATTGGTGAAACAGTTAAACCACTTTCCAAGAGTGGTTATCTCAGCAAAGCCCATCAAAGGCAAAGAGCCCTAATAAGCTGGCATCCATATTAGATGTATAAATAAAGAGATGGTTACACATGGCTAAATCTAGTGTATCCAAAGAAGTAGCTCAGTTGTGGTCACTATAGGACTTTTCCTTCACAGTAAATTCACTTAGAGTACCACAAAGATTCCAGAAATTAGATCCAGATATTAATTCAGTGATGACTTGTTTAATAGAGGGAAAAAAAAATCTTTGCAAACTTTGAAAATTCTTGAATAACTGTAGTGTGTGTATACTTAAATAATTAATTTAATTAAAAACATATTTCATTCCACACTTGAGATATAATACTGGAACAGGAGGCATCACATAATGAAAGACAATAAACGCTCACCAACAGGAACACTAAAAATGCATTGCTTCCCAAAGAAATGCTTCCTATTTTCCTGATCTTTGGTTGACATCTGTAGTAAGTTCATCCACACTAGACAGAACCTATAGACACCCTTATTCTTGGAGCCAAAGCACCCTTAGATCAGCCCACAAAACTATTTTCACTGTCTATAGTCAAAATTCTATTCCCCATTTTTACTGTCAGCTAGCATTTTTCCTTTCCATTCAGTCACCATAGACAATTCCTTCCAGCAGTGGAAAATTGCTTTCATCACTGTGCTGGCCAGTCCTGCTATAGTCCAGAATGCAATATTTTTAAAGTGCTTTTTCTCAGGAGCAAATGCTATAAGATACATTTATCTCTGACTTATCAATTTCTAATTCTTATTCTAAGATTAAGGAATTAACAGGCAGATACAGCTGCTGTCCTTATCAAATTAATTAGTATAAATTGGCAGTCAGAAAAGAAAATCCACTTCTGGGGAGTACCTAGTTCCCTGCTTCAGATAGAGAGCAAAGAGCATATTGTAAGGTAAGGTAATGCTCAGCAAATAAAGGATGTTACACAAAAGCAATTGCCCTCCATACTGCTGTTCTTAGGCTGTCCCCCCTCCAGCTGCAGAACTGTACATGCACTTTATGCTTGATTTCCAACTGGCACAAATTGCTTCCAATTCCAGACAAAATAGAGAAATGTAAATAAAAACTTATGCTTTTTATAATATATGTAAAAACAATTAATGTTCCAAAACAATCAAAGATACAGAAATTTGTTACAGACTATGGAATTTGGGCATGGAATTATGCATTTTCTTCCTAAATATGATTGCTCTTCATAAATGTAGCAAAGTCAAAATTTATAGGCAATGCTAATATTTATCACAACATTGTGCTAGCACTACAAAAACATGAAGAGAGCTCACTATCCCCTAATATGAAGCCCAGACCCACATACTAAAGCAGTACAGAATCTGAAAAATATAAAAGCTAAAACCTGAGGCATCAATAAGACAATGCACTCTAATAAAGGTACCCGTATTACAGCTAACAAAGATATAGTACAAATTAGAAGCCAGTATCACTTATCAAGGAATGATGGTGGTGGGCAAAGAGCCTACTTTCTCTCAATTCCCAGGAAAGTCACTTGCGGCTAACATCTTGGCTTTTGAGGAGAACTTCTTGCATACTCAGAGAATGTGTAAATTATAGTGGTCTTTAATAGTTTGTAGAAGTGCTGTGTCTGTCAGTCACAAATTTTAGCTTATCCCTTCCCATGCATTCAAGGTAAGATGTTTATTGCTGGCTGAGGATGTTTTCAGACGAGAGAATTCATCCCAAGGCAACCGTACTCTGGCCTGACCTAGCCAAGGGGGAAGCAGATGAGCTTGTGCTGTGTCAGGGGTGAGAGGTCCTGTCACATCATTATCAATAGCTGCTAAAAAGCTGTCCCGGTCCTCTGATGATGACATCAACAGGTGTGAAGTTCTTTAATAGCGACAGAAGTGCTTAAAACCTACAAATACTTTCCTCCTGCTTATGAGAGACACAAGTGCATGTTTGTCTCTGATGCACAGGAGAACAAGTTTCTCAAGTTTCTCAGCAGGATCAGTAATGAAAGGCCCAAAAGACAATCCCTGTGTTTTGACATATGTGCATTGGCAGTGAAGAATATGAAATATCATGAATAGTAAAGGATCCCTGAGTTCATACTTCCATGTATGCTAAAACAAATGTGAAAAAAAAACTTGGTTTTGCTTTTCATTCAGTGTTTTACAGGCACATAATTTTGAAATTAAAATTTTTAATGCCATTCTAGAAACTAAATTACAACACAAACCAAATACAGTTTTTAGAAGTTTTACACTTTGTGGAATTTAATGTAAACCTACCAAAAACCTATTCTTTGTAGAAAGTCAGAAGGGATTCTTCTGTAACTACTACTGAAGTGCTTGAGAAGCACACAGAGACTTTAATTTTGACTTGGATACAATA
The DNA here is from genome assembly GCF_014805655.1 of Passer montanus. Lineage (NCBI taxonomy): Eukaryota > Metazoa > Chordata > Aves > Passeriformes > Passeridae > Passer > Passer montanus. Next base: position 2,322,228 of record NW_024374923.1, on the reverse strand, counting down.
TTTTTCTGGCAAACAAGAAGTATGTCAGAGTTTCAAACTTTTGAAGTTCAAAGTATTGGAATAACACACTGGGAAAATTGGGCTATGCCTGAACAGAAACCACAATATTTAAAATAGCTAAAATTCTTTAATATGATCATTTATACCTGTAACTATGACTATTTCCAATAAGGAAAAAAAAAAGAAAAAAAAAAAGGGAAATAAATTCTTAGAAGAAGCACGGGGGAAAACATCAAGCATTAATTTAAGAGATTCAAATTGGCCAAAAAAAGGCGAGTAATATTTCTGCTTTTCATTTGATGCTGGCATAGGAACCTGCTGTGTGCTGATCAATATGACTGAAACATAAAATACCCTCCAGCAATAGAATCACCAGATAAAGAAATTTAATTGAGACAAATTGTACTCAAGCACTAGATGATTCTCTTGGACTTCCATGCCCATGCTTCTGTCATTTACCCTCCACTCTCCATCCCCTCCTTGTACAGGTTCATTACGGAGGTCACAGCCAGCGTTGCCAAAACCACGATGTGAGTACAAGGAAAGTTTCTTAATGAGAGCTAATGTGAGCTGTAGTGTGGGAGAGAAATGCTGTTCTCTTTGTGACCTTTTGTCTTCTGCAGCCTAAAAGGATAAGTCATACAGTGACTGTCCTGAGACTGAACCAGCAAAGATGCTTTTGACAGTACAAGCCACTGTCAGCTCTCATTTCAAAAACTGAGTTTCAAGAAAGACGGATTTGGCTTTTATTAGAGATGTCATTCTATTGAAACAAAATTTATTTTCAGAGGCTCCATAAACTGGCTGAGTGAAATCTTAACTGCATTAACTTTTTAAGATATATTCGAAAAACTGTATTTCATGGAACTGCTGCAAAAGCCAGATTTAGTGCCTATAAATCACTTCCTGAAAAGGAATCCATTCTGACATGCTTTATTGAATATAACTTAATAATAAACCCAGACTCTCCAGACTGCACATGGGATGCCCAGCTGTATTTGTGCAGGATTCCCAATGCACTACCAGATTAAGATCTGGCATGACAAATTCAATTGGCTGCTTGTGGAGATTAGGAGACTGCAGGTCGTATTTTTTGTAAAACTATTAAATGTTTAGCCTGCTCTTTTCAGTGAGTCTCACCAAGGACATTCTACACTGCCATTAGCTAAAAGGAAGCCTCTGTCATATAAATCAGTTCATGCTTCAAAAATTTTAAATACAGCATCTTATTCTCCAGAGTATGGAAATTCATTATCCTACCCATATATTATGAGGGAGCAGCAGCCTTGAAACATGTTCTTCAGTGACCCTTATTTTTCTAAGCCCAGGGAAATCCTCAGGTATCAGCCAACAGCAAATTATATCTGAATGTCAGTCATGGCCCACATGCTTTTTCTAACTCAAGCATCTTAACTCTGAAGTGATTGGTCTTTTCCCTCTGGAGTCAGGCTGAGTGATATAGCAGCTCCCTCAGTTGTGGTATTAACATTTCAAGTCAAGGCTCAGTTCTCATCTCCATGTGAGAGACAAGATACAAGACCTTAGGCCTGCAAGCACTGCAGGGAAGTTTATTTTGATTCTCAAAATCCCCACTGTTTTACAGTTTGGAAGTAAACCAAGAGGCCACAAGTTAAAATCCCTCCTATAGAACAGAGAAATATGCTGTTGAGATTTCAAATCAACACGGCTGCTCTGGGGAAGAATGCTGAAACCTTGCTGCTTTTTGGAAGAACCCTAGCAAGCACATTCCAATGGCATGTCCCAAACCTGACCAACAAAAATCCCCTCCTCCCACATTCCAGTGACAGATGCTTGCCCCTGCCGCTCTCACAGCAAAACACATTCCTCCACGGAGAGATGAGGCAGTGTGTTGACTATCCATGGGTCAAGCTTGTAGATATGAGCCTCAGGACTGGTAGCTTTCTTTTTCCTGTTTTATCTGAGGAGCTGCAGCAATCTGTGGTGGCAGCTGCAGCAAAAAGCCTCAAAGGTTTGGGTCACTTTCCTTGGTAACCCTTCTAGCTGATGGTGGTAGATGCAAGATGTTACTCAACTGAGCAGGTCAGAGTTTTGCCAAAAGTAGTTTTTTGGACTACTTTTTTCCACAGGTAACTCATATATATTTTTAGCATTACTTTAAGGAGGCTTTATTTACGTTGTTTCAAAAGGAAATTTTCATCTTGAACTGATTCCCAAAAAACAGGCATGTTCTAGAAATAGCTACATCATCTTTATAATATTTCTACTTCCTCAGGATATGGAGAGCATCAGAAAAAAGAATTATCACAAACACACAGATTGATCTTTTGCATGTTCACCTTTCACTCTAAGTTTTTTAACTCCTTTCAATACTGAAGAAGCTATTCAGGAATCCAAGAGAAAAAAATCAAAATAACTTTTCCACTGTGTAATCTCTGCAAATTTGAGGCATTATGGAAAGTTAAGTGTGGTTAGAAATGTAAGAAACAAAAGCTAAGAACACTTGTCATTTGCTCTATTTTTCTTAGGAAAGAGAAGAAACAATGTTTAGATCCTCTCTCTTTCACTGCAATTCTTTGATACATAGATATCAAATAATTCTTTGAATAATAGAGACAAAGAGAAAATAAATCTTCAAAATACAAGTGTATGAGGCTATTATAAGATATTATAATGTAAATCTGTTTATAACATATAAAGGAACAGAAAAATATTATTGACTTGTGTCTTATTTCTCAGATCCCCAAGCTATCGTATATCATCCTGAGATTAGTCCAAGGCCAACAGATATACACTTTAAAATTATGATCTCTTTTTCTCAGTACAAGCAATCATTGAAGAAAAATTAAACCATAAAAATACAAAATCTAAAAACTGTAAAAAGCAAATTGGAAGGAGGACTGTATCTTAGTTGACTCTACTTGTAACTGTAGTGCCTGGTCTCAGGGTTCAAAAAGAAGGGTTGTTCTCCATGAGACACTCCCAGCCCAATGCCAAATGTCAGCAGCAACCCAACATTCTTCCATCCCATGGACATTACTCTGCCTTCCTGTTCTGCCAAGACCACCCAAACACATGTGAGCTTGTGACATGGCATCTCTGAGCCACACAGGATGGGAACGATTAACAACTACTGCAGACATGGCTCCTGTGCAAGGACAGCCTCCCTGACCACTGGGAGTCACCCAGATCCTCAGCCACTGGGTAAGAAGCAGGAAGGGAGATCACTGGGGCCAGCATCACCCAGCACTAGTCATGTTCTGCACACCCAATAGGTTCATCCTAACCCCACCAGTGGGGTGCCCGCTGTGTTCTGGCCATTTCCCACATTTAGCACCCCCAGAATTTTCCCTTTTTTTCACTCTCCTCCCTCTGGTAAGCACCAGGTGGCACTTGCTCTTCTGAATACTTTGGTACCAGGTCACCAGGCCTGGTAAGGTAGGTACACAACTTTTCACATCCATTACTTTTTACAGCCTTAAGGACCAGAGAGGGAGACTATTAATATTTTATGCACACTGTGGTAGGTAAAGAGCTGTGCAAATACAGTTTGATTACATTATGAAATCAACCTGCTTGATCTCCTAAAAGACCTTACAATGTCCCCTTCTTTCACTTTGAAAATAGGAATAAAATCACTTCTAGCAGCCTGTTATATCCTCATTGAGCCCAGCATGCTGTACATGACTTTCACAACATCACCACCCCTCCATGTACACAAAGAAAGGGAAATTAGAGTAGAATTGGAATATAGTACATGTGCATTTTTTGGTCATGTTTTTGGACTGTACCACAATCTGTGCAGCCATGCCAGAAAGATGAGGAAACACTAAGTGCAGAGCATGAGAATAATCTACATTCCCTGTCCAGAAAAGGCACTGAAACACTATTTGAAACCCTAATGAAGACAAATACTTCATACATCACTACAATACACCTCCTATTCATAAAGAGAATGACAATGGTAGAAAATTAGCTGAAAAATGCAAACAGTGCTGTCATCCACCCTTACCCTCTAATAGTAAACATCAAGTTTTTCCAAAAAAGAAAAAAAAAGTCTATCAAAGCTGAAAGGCAGAAAACATAGTAGACACTTCAATTGGAAATTATTTAAATTGAATTTTAAATTAAGAATGCCCAGAAGCTGGCCTGTTTATGATAAACCTCAGGGTTTCTGCATGGCTGGGTTCACATTAGCAGAGGAATGATAGCCTCATGTATTCACTAATCTATTACATTCCAGTTAGAAATGGAATATTGCATTAGCATGCAGAAGGACACAAGCCAGCACTACTGGGGGAAACCAGTATTTCTGTTGTAAGCACTGGAGAATCACAGTGCAGATCTGTATAAATAATGAGGTAAATGAAAAAAATTAGCTTGCACTGTTCTGAAGCTCATTTACCTTGATTAGAATACTGACATTCATTTTAACATGACAGCTGTTCTGATCAGCCAACCAAAGGCCATGCTCAACACTGTTCTGTTAGAAGCTTCTCCTTCCTTCTCTCTCATTTCCCTAAAAAAAAAAACAAAGATAAAATAATGCCCAGATATGCTGAAATCTTTCATTCATTTATGACTTCCAAGATTCAGATACAATTCAAAGGGTTTACTGCAGCACTCAATTTTAGGTATATAGTTTACTCAGAGTTGTTCCAGTCTAATTTGCAGTTCATCAGTGACTTGAACTACCTGAAGCTTTTTTTCTGAAGAGCAAAAAAAAAAATTCAACTTTTGACAACAGTATCTTTCCTTTGGAAAATGCTCTAAGAGATGTTGCCAGCAGGTGGTCTGGCATCTGGCCACTTGTGACCTGATACAAGCTTTGTACCTACTTCTCATTATCTTTAACAGAAATAAGTCTGTTAATATCTTTAAAGATATTGAGATATCAAAGATATCTCAATATCTTTAACAGAACCAAGTCCTAACTCAGGTTCCAGGCCCCAAAAATCCAAGAGAATCTGTACCTTAGACCTCATTGCTCTTGTCTCAGCTGATCTTCAGTAGTTCTGCTTTGAAGGACTGTGTTCCTCATTCTCAGATAATAGTACCAAAGATGCTGATTCCTGCATCATACATGTTCCTTATGCTGAAGTCTTCCATTTCCATCTAGTAAGCTCATATTTTCAAAAAAATATATCTAGAAATATTCATGCATTTCCTGGCTTTTCTGCCTTTGGAGGCCAAAACTCTGCTGGCTTGGGCTAGACCCTTGAAGAACACTGCACAGAAGGCACTAGGATACATTAGTGGGCAAATTTTCAACTGTGTATTGTGCCCCAGAAAATTTCAGAATTAAGGCAACTAAGACTACTGATTAATATCAAATTTGCCAAATCATTTTGGCTGAAAACATATTTTGTGTTTAGAACCTTTTTTTTTGACATCATTGAAATACTTGGAAGCATCTAATTCCCAAACACTCTGGAGCCTAAACACTTCAAAGCAAAAATATTTCTGAAACATAAGAGTTCTCAAATACTTAGTTTTGTTCAAAAAAACCCCACCATTTCTTTCCCCTCAGCTATCTTATTTTTTCAGCAAAAAGTTAATTTTTCACTGGCCCCCTTGGGAACCTGAGAGAAAATTCAGAAAAAATTAGAGAGGGGATACAGGGAAAAATACTCAGGCCTCAAGGATTGCTTTGCCCCATGCAGTGAAGGCATGGGGGAGCGGGTCAGAGAAAAGACAACCACTCACCTGATGTCCATGTGGCAACAGAGAGAGTTCATTCCTCGAGCCCCCCTTTATAAAGGGCATTTGAAAAACCCTGTCTGGGTAGCTCAGTGGATATTGTACTCCCCCCAGATCCTGAAACAGTGAGATGCCTGCAGCTTAGGATGGAACGTAATTGGTTGAGATTCCTGTTTTTCAACCCAGAGGCTGGGTTTATGGAGCTGGCTGGGTTTCTTATTTATAGCCAAATCAATTGCCCAGCTCATACTGTGACATAATGTGACAACACCATGTCAATGGTTCTTCATGTCAATGAAGGCAGAGTGAAAAAGACCAAATAACGAGCTAGCCAGTACTGCAGCATCTCAAGCAAGAGAAACTGAAGAGTACATGGGTCCCAAGACATAGGACCTAAATAAACATCCTGCTGACGGTCCAAGCAGAAAATCTGCTTTGCTGTTAGGTTCCAGGAACTTCACATCCTCTTTGTTCCCAGGATAAATCACTCCTTCTTTCATATAAATATCACAAAAGCAGAGATCCTCAATACAGTAGCTAATATACATATGATAATGTAAAATACAGACTCAGATGACCCTAAATATTAGGCATAACATGCAAATCCCAGAGAAGGTAGATGCTTTGCTCAGAAGCCACTTAGCCAGCTGTTAGGAGGTATGTCAGTACCTCAGGCTAGTGCAGCCCACTGACTCGAAGGCAAAATGCTGACAGATTTATGTTATAGAAATCATTTTTTAATTAATAACTTTCAATCTGAAAAACTTTCAAACAACATTGTTTGAAACAGAAATTATTCAGTTTTCCCATACTTGAATACATGGCATGTTAGCTACATTCAGTCTTGCCTGAAAAAGAAAGAGATATTAGCATAGCAAAAATCAGAGATTTTAACAATCTATTGGATTAGATCTATCTATTAATTTAGGAGGTATTTGCTCTCTCCTGCATGTGTGGTGAGGCACAAAATGGTTGTGGTTGAACAATTTTTTTCAAAAAGGCAATTGCCTACTATAACTCTGCTGGAATAATGTGTACAGCATTCGCATTCAAACTGACAATCTGTCAGTAAGGTGTTCAGTAAGGAGGTCTTTTTATACTGAACATCTTCATTTCAGTATTAGAAGAAAGGAAGGACAATTTAATAACATCAGACATTTTAAATCACAGTTCTCCAATCTACTTCAATTATCCCCTTACTACTTCTTGAAACTACAGTACCTGTTTTCTCTAAAACTTTGCAAGACTTCAGCTCCATTTGCCACCTCCACTTCTGGCTATTAAATTGTGCCTACCCTACAGGGGTGTAATTAAGGAAGCATTAAGATTCTTTCACCAAAGGACAGTTCATTTGATGCTGCTTCACTCTTTTTTTCACGAGGTTAACATCTTGGCAGCCCTTGCATGTTCCAGAGTCAATTTGCATCCAAAGGATGGAGGCTCAGGACTGAGCAGTTTATCTTCTCACCTCTCATTTATTACCCCATCACTTGGCAGTGCTGCTGACCTTTCTCACCTTGGAAACAGGAACTATACACTATTGGGACCGTGGGAACAGAGACAAAATCCCTTTGAAATAATAAACCTAATGACAAAAATATTAACAGCACGATGATACCCTAAAAGTTCCAATGTTAAAAGCAGGCTACTTGCCTGCTTTCTTTGCCTTCTTATCTCCCACTAAAAGTTTAAAGTACTGGTGCAGCTAGACATAGTCATTTGTAGTTACAAACAAAATACTACACTTTGTCTTCTGCTTGGAGCAGCAGTCCCTTCAGGAGGGAGTGCTGTCCCACTGTCCTGAAAAGAGGGCCATCACAGTTCAGAATCCTCCTGCGTGGCCTTACATTGGTACCAAAGGCATCGTGTCTTCTGCTTGGAGCAGCAGTCCCTTCAGGAGGGAGTGCTGTCCCACTCTGTCCTGAAAAGAGGGCCATCACAATTCAGAATCCTCCTGTGTGGCCTTACATTGGTACCAAAGGCATCATGCATCATGTTGTACCATTTAGACACCGCTGCCATGATCCTGAAGCAGAAGCAGGATGCCTTTAGGAGAAGGAGGAAACTAAAGAAGTGGATGACTGAAACATTTTAAATGGCAGCCATTAGGGAAGTAGTGATGGAATTAGCCTGAAGTGATGGAATTCACTGCAGAAGCTCCTTAAGGAGACTTCAACCCCCTTGTGTACCCAGAAAGAGATTTGCTGCACACCAGTGCTGGCTGTGCCTACTGTGCATGGCTGAAAGAATCAGCATTAATAATGCTGATTATTAATGCTGATTAATAATCAGCATTATTAATTAAACACCAGGCAGCACCAGCAGCAAGCGAAGCTGGACAGTGTCAGGGCAGCTATGAGGAAGAGCAGCAAAAACTCATCTGCAACACTGCGATTTCCTGACTCTTCCCATTTAGGTTTGGGATAGGATAAAAAATTTGCCAATCTTCTTGCTCTTCTTCTCGTGCACCCAAACTCTACCTCCCCCCTTTTTCACTAAAAAAACCCAGAAAACTATTCCCATTTCCTTTGAGGGAAGCACATATACCCCCATTTCCTAGGCTCTCACACAGCCCAATCCCCCTGCAGGGCAACCTCTTGGAAACAGCAGCATGGCAGATATGGCAGAGAATAATCCAGTAAAGGATGGAGCTCTATGTACAAGCTGATAAACTTGAATTCATTGCCCTGACTGATAAAGATATCACAAAAAATATTCTGAAAACCCATTCACCAAGCCATGCATCCATGACTGTGCAGTAGTTAAATTATCAGGCAAGTCAGTCTAGTAGCAACTAATTTGGGAAAATTATTAATTTTTACTTTAAAGAAGCCATAGTTGTGATGCATAGTTGTTAATCCATTTTTATTCTAATGTGTCTATCATTTGAGAAATTACTTTCAAAAATACCTTGAAAATTAACCTTTCCTTCATTTTTATTCAATGGGCAAACACCTGAGGAGAACAGAGGGTAGAAGGTGACTTTAAAATAAAAAAAAAGCTAGCATTGATGTCACTACGTAAGATGAAATTGAATGTTATTTGACCCTTTTCTTGCCTATAGTTTGATCAAGTCAAAACCCTACATGTAGCATAGCCCAAAAAACAGTTTTGAATGCCAGACAAATCATGCCAGTTGAGTTAAAAAGAAATGGAAGGAACAGATCAAGAAAGAAAAGATCACAAACCTGAAGTGTGAGCTGTCCTTTTCAATTAAGAACTGGTTTCACAATTCCAGTTCACTTCCTTCTACTTCTTAACTTGGCAGGAACAAGAGTTATCTTAGTACAATCTCTGTAGCAACTTGGCTGAGCTCTCAGAAAAGCGGGAGAGACAGCCTATAGACACAGTCTTCTTTGCTATAGTGGCTTTACAGAGTATCAAAATACTTCTTAAAATAAAAGAACAACTTGGTTTTTATCCTCAGGTAGGCAGGTGAGAACCAGCGAGTATTCTGTGAGGAAGCAGAGCTGAGCAAAAGGAATATCTGCACATATTCACTGTCATTTCCTTAATGACATTTCAAAGGAGTTAGAGAGTTATAGATTGGGTCAGACTGGAAGTGAACACATCTGATCCAACCTCCCAGCTTCAGCAGGGCCATCCCAGAGCACATGGCATAGGATTGCATCGAGATGGTCCTGGAGCAACTCCACAACTCCCTCACTCCACAACTCCCTGGACCTGCTGGAAATGCTCTTCCTAATGCATCCCAGGACACCATTGGCCTTCCTGGCCACTGCTGGCTCATGGACAACTTGGTGTCCACCAGGACCCCCAGATCCTGCTCCACTGAGCTGCTCCCCAGCCTGTAATAGCCTGAAACAGATAAAGAAATTGTCTCCTTCTGACAAATTATCTTTATATATCAAATAAACATTATGAATAAATATTTACAGAGTCCTTTATCAAGCCATTACTAGCCTAAGATTATATAACCATCAACTGATAAGGAACAGCTCCACCAGCTATTATTTATCTTCTTTACTCAAAACTGTGCATACTGTTTGCTCCAGGAGCATGAAAGCCTTAAATAAAGGTGTGCTAACAATGAATAAAATGCCCTGTATTTCCTTAGATTGGCATCCTAGAAGAGATCCCTATTTAGCCTTTTGGCCCTAGCTCTTAGGAAACTTGATTCATTTTTGTGAGAAATTGCAGAAACAAGTTACTTCTATAGAAATTCTCACTTATATGCAGATAGATTTTAATGCTAAACTCTGTGGAATATATACCATAAAGCACCAAGCAGGCTGAAAATTTTTTACCAAATATCACACCCTGTGGAATAGCCACATTAGCACAGCAAGGAAGGAAAGGAGAGTGCTGATATGGCATGAATAATATATTAATACATTCTCACTTCTGTAACCTCAGTATTTGTTTTCCCTTTTACCAATGGATGTAAGCAAGAAAGAACTGTAGGATTTAGCAAGTGTATGTTTTGTTTCAGATGAAGGAATATGAAGACATTAACTGTATCTGTATTTTTTAGATGGCATAGCTGCTCCAAGTTACTTCAGTTTTTGGCTATGCTACAGGATTACATGGACAAATGGGCAGGCATTTCACCACATGGATGCAGAGCAACGAAAACAGAACTTCTTTATCCACAGGGAGGAAGTCTTGTGACTGATGTAAACCAACAGGATTACATGGACAAATGGGCAGGCATTTCACCACATGGATGCAGAGCAATGAAAACAGAACTTCTTCACCCCTTCTGCATCCCTTCTTTATCAATAGGGAGGAAGGCTTGTGACTGATGTAAACCAAGCAGTCCTCTCTAAGGGGCTGGGAAATAAAAAAAAATTATCAACCCCAAATAAAAGCAAATAGTCCTTCACCTAAAAAACCCTCATTCTCACATATGATCCTGAATCCCTGCAAAAATCATACATCAGATCTGCCCTGAAGGGCTGGAATTAAAAGAGAGACCAGGCCTTTAAAGAGAAAAAGATCACAGGGATTATTTCCTTAGGGAAAAAAATATCCAAAACCATTTTTTCTGTTTTTTCACCTCAAAGAAAAAAAAAAAAAAAAACCCAAAAAACCCCCAAAAAGAAAATTCCCCCAAAAAAAAGGAAAAAAAAAAAACACAAAAAAAAACCCCAACCAAAAACAAACATAAAGCAAGAGTGGAAGCAATCACCCAGCATGGAAAATAAACTAAAATGCTAGAAAATTATCAAACAGAACAGAAAATAGCTTTATAATGGGAAATGTCAGGCAACCCTAGTAAAAACTGAAGCTTCCATTCCCACCTGTAATCACAACCACTGCACTCTTAATAGGTAATTACAATTAGACACAGATGGTGGCAGAGATGGTGCAATTTTCTGTTGATAATTGTGGGTATATGTTTTGTTAAACTAAGTACTCAGGAAAATTAAGGGCACTCCTGGAGATTTCTCCTTTAGGTCTCCAAGATCACCTCTCAAATCAGAGGGCAAGACTTAACAGATGAAACAAACAGTGTACAGACAAACATTTAATACAGATAATCTGGATTATTTTAAAATTTTGCATTTCCTATTGTTCTAGGGAGTTCTGAGTGATGATAGAAAGTCTATTCCACATAAGCCTATTTTCTTACAAATGACAAATGAATTTACTAATAATTCTATTTTGGATAAAACACAAAGAAAAAACAAAATAATCTTATGCAAAAGTGCAGGCTGAGAGGCAAAAGCAGAATTCTATCACTGAAATATAATTTAGTAGGATACTTTAGAAAAGCCCTTTTCTGTTTTTAAAATAAATTGCATTGTGTTCAGAATGTTTGAAGGTGGTGTTTGGATTGAAATCCATACTTCAACAAGGTTGATATATAAATATTAAGTTAAACCAACTTGTTTTATTCCCCATAAAATTCCACTGAAAAAAATATTTTTCAATCATTTTTTTAAAGTTTTTAAAAGTTTTCTCCTTTTGATATCAAAGACTATTAAATACACAGAGAACTTATTTAGAACTTCTGTTTATTTAATATTATAATAATTTATTTATATAAATATGTATCATCATCATAATTTTTATTATTTAACTGTTTTCAGATTTATAATAAAAATATTTATTTGCTTCTTTGACATTTAAAGGTGTCTTAACTTCTCGAAGACCAATTTGCAAATAGTTTTTTCTATTCATGAGAAAACTAGTAACGCATATGCACAAAGGGTCTCAAGGAAGGAATGATGCCAGCAGCATGTTTTGAAAACACAGATATGTCTTCTATCTTAATTAAATATCCAGGAAGAAAAAAATCAAAACATTTTCCCAGAGTAAGCCAGCCAGTGGACTCTGCACATCCTTGACCTTACCACTTCTTTTTGTGGTCTTTCTGTGGGCAAACCACTAATTACCATATTCAGAACAAAGAGCCAGAAACCTGACCTGACTAGCCACTTCCAATTCAATTCTGTTCCTTCACCATCACCAGCAAAATGAAGTTAGCTTGAGCAGAAGCAAATAATTATAACTGTTAAAAAGATTTTTTTTCAGATATTAAGATGTCATGCAGTTTAAGATAACAGCAACTTCTCCTGACAAAAACCACTAAGCTTACACTACATTTCTTCAGAAAGGAGAATAACTCACATGATGAAGAGACAACTTTAAAGAAAATTTATGATTACTAGAACTAGCTAATTTACTAGTCTTAAAACCGACCTCAGAATGGAGAAACCTCTATGGAGTGACCAGACTTCAATTTCACAGAGCTTGATTAAGATCAGTCCCTTTTATCCACTGGACTTTGCACAATATATGTGACAGAATGTCTTTAATCTCAAAACTCCCTTGACAATTTAGAATCACTTCAGTGTCGCTGCAACCTCGTGTTGGAGACACACACAATTCAAGCAGTGGAAAAAGGTGCCTTTATTACCCACAGCCCAAATTTACATCCTTTTCTAAAGCATCACTCTAATTGGTTGGTAACTAGTTGTCACTCCATTTGATTGGTTAGTCGTGGCATGTGCTTGCTCAAGTTTCTTTTTTTGGATATGTTTGCATTCTTCTCTCAATGATCCAGGATAGGTGTCAGAGGTGCAGTTAGCTGTCACAGTTTTAGAATCCCTTCCCATGAGAAAAAGCAGATTTCCACCAGTAGGGGATTCCATTCTCATGAAAGCTGGCAAGTTCTCGTGTGTACGGCTGACCAGGTCAGAGTCAGTCTGTGAGGCTTGGACTTTGAAGCCTGTTGTCAGCCAAGTTCAGTCAAGTAATGTAAGGCAGAAAATTCCACAATCAGCTGCAGAAATATTTTGCCCCCTTGGAAGTCAAAACCATACCAGAATGGCCAGCTTCCAAATCCACATGCTACCTACTGCTAGGTTTAGGCTTATGGTTTTCACTTAAATTGTAATGCTTTCTTTCTTCCTTCCCCAAGACATGGCAAAACACCCTGGCAGCAAGTACCTTGTCTCTCATTATACTAGCTAAATCTATAAGTCTTACAAAAAACAGCTATTAGACTTTTAACCTGACAGTATTTGCTAAACAAAACCCCTGAGGCAGAGCTGCAATAGCATCAATTTGGATATTTCGAAGCTGTGGCAACTCTGAAAAAAGTTAATTCAAGCAGAAAAACAGACAGTCTTGCAGAGGATCAGTAATGGGATCAGTAACACCATGATCAATATGATCAAGTGAAGCTGATTTATTGCAAAAAGCAAGCTATATTTATACTCCTTTCTAGTGTTCACACCTCAAGCTAATACATGATTTGTTAAATTCTTCTACACATGCATTTTAATATTTCATTTAATTTTAGTTAGTCTTTCTTCTTCATGTGTCTCACTGCAGTTCGCTTGTCTGCCTTTGCATCCTGAACCTTCTGCTTCTGAGTGTGATCTTCTTTCGTGTCCTTCAAGAGCATAGTGACCTTACTGTTTCTATGAAGACTGGAATGTCCATTGTCCTGCAAAAACCTCTCAACACACTCTCAGATTATCATGTGGGATATTATTATTAAGGATATTCAACTACATTTTTTATATATATATATATATATATTTGAGGGTTTTGTCTTATTTCCACTGTGATGTCTTACACCAATCTGGTTGTTGCAGACAAAAACTCAAAAACTTCTTTCTGACAGAAACTTTCCTATCTAAAGGAAAATAGTTGGTTTCATACAGCTTTGAGTTTAATTAGGCACTCTCTAGGACTTTTTCTGATCCAGAATGAAATGCCTTCTAGGAAACCCCAAGCACTAATGTACTGAAAAGCCATGTCAGCCATGAAGAGCAACCAGCCTTAGCCATAGGGAAAAACATCATGCAGAAATGCCTAGGCTCAGGCTGGGGGGCTGTAGAAGAGTCATCATGAGTGTAAGTAAGAAAAAAAGGTGAGGGGAATGCTCCAGCTAATTACTGAATGAGAGACCTGAGTAGGCAAAAAGAAGTTAAAGAGTCCATTCTCCACTCTCCTGGGACACATGCAGACTAGTCATCAGCATGACACCAATAATCCTCATGCCAGATTTCTTCAGATTACTATGCAGAATGAAGAGAGCAAAGCAAATTTTAAACCCAAGTTTAAAAAAAAAAAAGTTTTCTGTAAGGTTTACATCAGTAATATTTTAACAGTGGTTCAAGAGACCTATGCACTCACCACAGATCAATTTGCTGGCTGAGACTTTGCTAATCACATCTTTTGAGAGGACTGTCAAAGTGCTGAATTCCTTCTCCAGAGTATTAGTCCACCCATTACACTACTTCTTGGACACCCATTCTCAGAACCTGTGATGAGCCATAGTTCAGGTTCCCCAGTGTCAGAGAGGTTTTTGATTCATTATTCATCTTTATTATAAAAACTTCCAATGAATATTTTTTTATTCTGGGAATTTAGGAGGGAGGGACAATGTGCATAAGAAAAAGCATGACTCCTCTTCCCAGGCATACTGTCTGAACTGAAAAAAGTGTCCTTTTGGAAAAAGTGGGCACTAGGGAAGCATAGCAATGCAATAGATCTTTAAAAAAACATAAAAAACAAAAACAAACAAAAAAAGTTATTATAGATTTTTTTTTTAATGGAGAGTCCACCCATACAACACCAGAAATCTCCATTCTGATGGAGAACCAGATAAGTTAGTCTGGGTTTCAAACTAGGGGTGAATCCACATCTCATTTATGCTTGATTTATACCTCTTTTCTTCAGCCTGTTCTTCAAATGTAGAGATTTCTAATTGCTGATTTCATGGCAGAAAACCCCTTGATGTCTTTCCCAAGAGTCACGCAGAATGAAGCAGAACAATGGCTGCTCTAGCAACAAGTGAGAAAGCCCCTTTCAAAAGATGAACAAACAAGTTTTACACTCATTCACAAGACAATCACTTATCACAGTTACAAATTATCATATACAGTTCAGTATTGGCCAACCTTCACAGTAGCATTGTAGAAAGACAAAGATTAAATTAGCTGAATGTACTTTGAATAAGGAAAATCATTCAAATAGAGAAAAGTTGACCTACAAAGAGGATTCATGCAAAACTCATTGATGTCGAAGGAGACAGAAAGAACTTCACCATGTAGAGAGTGGTAGAGCACTGGAGCAGGGATGTCTTGGAGTCTCCATCTCTGGAGACATTTCAAATCCACTTGGATGTGTTCCTATATCATCTGCTTGGACTGAGCCTGCCTTGGCAGGGGGGTTGGACTGGATGAACGTATTTTGTAATAACCTTACTTATTTTGTAATTCTGTGAGTCTGTGATATTAACAGGATACTTTTATCTTAAGGGCAGTCTCTCTTACTCTCATAAAGTCCACAGAGCCTGGGGCAGGGTGCAGGGTGTGCCTGAACCTCAGCAGCTGTGAGTCTCTGTCCAAAATTTCCCTCATTCTTTGCCTCCCGATTGCTGTGAAAAGACAAAAATCAGGACCACCAGGGAAAAGAAAGATCCGGTTCTGAAATCCAGGTCGGACTGGTCCACCAAGCCACAGGTGTGTTTGCTCACCCCATGGAACACTGCAGCTGAGAAGGGGCACTGTACCCTCCTTCACCTGTACTGCTTCGTCACACTGATCCTGGAATCCCCATGGAACACTGCAGCTGAGAAGGGGCACTGTACCCTCCTTACACTGGTCCTGGAATTTTCCCCACCTTCCAGCTAGGCTGGACTTTCTCTCTGGAATGACCTTTTGGTGGTCCCCACGGATTAGACCCTTCATTTACCGCACATCAGATGGACTGAGATGGGAGAAGCCTCTCTCTCTCAAGCACTGAGACATGAGACCCCTATGGACCCTTCATTTACCACACATCAGATGGACTGAGATGGGAGAAGCCTCTCTCTCTCGCAAGGACTGACACATGAGACCCCTATATGGAAAAGCTCCCCCTTCCTCCCCAAGGACTGAGTCTGAAACCCCTGTTGCAGGTGTGGGGGGAAGGTGTGTGTGTGTGTGTGGAGGCTGATGTTTGCTGACCACTGGACCAAGAAGACAATGGTTCTCGCCTACTGCTGATGGACTTTTTGTACCCTTTTTCAATAGACTATTCTATATTACATTTGATTTGATTTTGAAATGTGTCTCCTTCCCCCAATCAAAAAGACTATAATAGAGGTTAGAACTGACCAGTATCTCTGAGATCTCCCCTGACGTGAATACGACAGGCTTCATCGACTGGACTTCAAACACTTCATCGTCCCACATCTGGTAGCTATACACCTCCTTTCTTTTCCTCCCTTCTTTTTTCTTATTCTTTCCATTTTTCCTGTCTTCCCCTCTCCCTAACACATTTTACTATGGTCATTTCAATTAAGGTACATTTGGTTTTGATTATCACTGCCATGCCCTGGTCATGTCAGTTTTTTCACCCTGAGATCAGCAAAATGAACCATCACGACCCCTGTTCGCAAGGACAGATCGTGACATTAAATTGGCATCATGGATCTTGGGTTCTGAAGACAGAGTCTGCATATTGTGTGTAGTCTGTCCTTCCAGGGGAAGGACATTTCATGGCAACCGCACCTAGACTGTCAATTTTCCCAAAAGGGGTTGAATGGATTTAGAAAGCAAGGGCTGTTACTCGAATTTCCCACATACTGCACAAACCTAGGTGAAAAGCTTTCTCCATACTCTTTTTGAGGGCTCTGTCTTTAGAATATAACAAAATATCTCAGTGCAAAAGTGGGGAAAAGCTGTTTCTGTTGTGTTTAAGTTTGTCTGGACTGTTCGGGAAGGAAGGAACGACTTCAGGAAACTAAGCATAAAACTCCCAAGCAGACTAGTTCCTTCAACTACCCAGGCAAGTGAGGGGAAACACAACAAGGACTGTATGGTTGTGTAACATAGGTTGTACTTCCCTGCTGTAGTCTGTACCCCTCACAAAGAACCACTCTAGTGTGTGTGTATGTGTGTGTGTGTGTTTTGGCTGTCTGGGAAGGAAGAGATAACTTGAAGGAACAAAAAGCAGTACCTCCCAGACAGATTTTAGTCTCCTTCACCCACCCAGAGAAAAGTTAAATGAAGGGAAAACACAGCATATGATTGCATAACTTAAATATCTCCCTGTGGTGGTATCTGATCCCTTCACAAGATGAGTGAAAATCTCAGTAATGCTGAATTTTACCCACTACTTGCCAAACACAATGCAAAACCTTCACCTGGTGGAGTGGTCTGGGGAGAGAACAATTGGTTTAATTTAGAAAATGTTATTGATAGAATATGTTCTTTGCAACATGAATAAAAGCTTAGGTAAAAACAAAAAGTTCTTATGGTCAGTTTTGGTGGCTTGCTTCACAGCCGGCACAGAAAATCTCTTTAAGCAAAGAAGTGAGGAAATAAGAATCATAGAGTCCCTTCAAAATCTGGTTGAAATTCTGCAAAAACAATTAAATGAAGAAAGAAATGAGATCTCCCCTGATGTGAGGATGACAGGCTTTGCTGACCGGACTTCAAAGGACTTTGTCATTCCACATCTGGTAGCTATACACCTCCTTTCTTTTCCTCCCCTCTTTTTCCTCATTCTTTCCCTTTTCTTCATTCCCCTTCTCCCTAACGCATTTTGCTGTGGTCATTCCATAAAGGTACGTTTGTTTTTGATTATAACTGCAAAACCCGCCTTGTTGTGTTGGGTTTTTTTGCACCCTGAGATCAATAAAATGGACCATCACAAATCTCATCCTCGAGGACAGATGGTGACAGCAGCCAAGGCATCGCCCTTTCTGGGCTGATCACGTGCAATGAAGGGAGCCCAAATGCCCAGAAAAGCACTGAAGATAGAGAGGCTATCTGATTAAACAAGCCATTACAGATGAAACACATTTTAAAATGCACCAATTTATCTTCTGACTGCAGCTGCTATTTTTCACCTGGAAGCTGAGAAAAGATCAGGCTGTGGCCCTAGCAGTCACAGTAGATGTATATTATTGGGAATATGCTTGGGATGACACAGTCATACTTTCTCCAGAAAAGCACCTAATTTACAAATCAGATTTGATATCTCAGCTTATTGGTAATTCAGAGCACTCCTCCCAAACACCCAAGTGGCCCTGTGAGCCTTGATTACCTTTTTGATGCTAGATGTTCCTTGGAGAGCTCTGAAATGAAAGTGATGAATGAGCTCCTGTCAGGTGCCATTCCTGGGTGGCCTCGAATCCATTCAGTTATCTGTAACACTGCCAGCCCTGACAATGATGAACACAAGGCAGGTAGATGACAACACCTCCACAGAGTACAAAATAAATTAAAAAAAAATACAAAGAAAAAAAGAGATAGATGGAAAAAGGTATGATTGCCACCATTGGATGCTTCACTCACCCACACTGCCTTTAGAGGTGGTGCCTGGGGAGGGAATTATGGAGTCTGTTTATGCAATTATATGGAACAGGATATTCAACATCCCTCAGCTCCATTCACTAAACCTGAGCATTACACTGCTCAGGTGCATTGCCTTTCTTTTGTCTCTTTACCTGTCTGTGGTTCACATATATTGCTGACAGGGACTCCAATGGGCTTGTCACACAGACAATGACCACAGAGCAGTCTGATGACACTTCTATTTTCATGTGCTGTGGATGTAACTCTGCTAGTTACAAGGAAGAGTCTCCCAAGAGGATAAAAGCTAGGAAGAGCTGCTAGCCTGGATTGTTGCATTTATGGCAGACCACAAAGCAGCCTGGCTTTCTCCCTAATCCTGACATGCAAGGAAAGGTTCTTACACAAGAAGTGGTCCTCTGGGGATTCTCTATTTTTTTTGTCTCCAGCAGTCACACATGCCTGGTTTTAGACCTTAAAACAAAATGCATACCACTGCACTTCCATTCCAGAGTCACAAGAGCTTCACACTAAAATTTCTGTTTAAACCAGACAGGTGTGAAAGAACAACAGGGAGTTTTGCTTTAAAACTAAAATCTTTTTCTGTGGCATCTTTTCATTTTCCACCTGTAAAATATATAAAATCTAAAACTTAGAAGTTTTCCCTCCCGACATGTCTCTTGAGTATTTTATTTTAAAAAGACCAATATGATTATTTCCTGTCCTCATCATGACTCAGATTTCCCATGTTCTCTCTTACATTTTGCACCACAGAAAACTTGTATTACACTGGAGAATAAACAATTCTAGAACAAATACCTTTTCAAACAAATGCTTGCACTTGGATTTTGCTCAGAACTCACTTCTTTCATAAAAAGTTTAATTAAATCCTTTTGTTTATTTTCATTTTCCCAGAAGGGAGATCTTTTGTAATTTTGGGTTTATCCAATTGGCACTAAACAAAGGCATTTACTTTTAATCAGCCAGTTGAGTTCTGCCTATAGCCACTGAAAAGAAAAAGCTCAAAAAAAACTTCTTACAAGTAACTTCATCTTAGAAACCTGCCTTTAGATGGACAGATCCCTCAAGGTGCTTCTCTCTTGTAATTTACTATCGAAGGAGTGAAAGTATCTGCTGTGGATGAGATATCAAAGTTTGGTTAATAGCAAGTGAGACACCAGCATAATGAGTAATATAGTGCAGAGGCCTTTCCTTTGCTTTCTCACATCTAAGTACCAAAGCTAGAGCTGACTAAAAAAAAAGGTGATCATTTATTTCAGGAAACAACTGACCCTTCATTAAAAAAAATTATTACAGCTCTTGAAAATTCTGTCTTAAAACAGAATGCACTGAAAGTAACAACTCTGCTTCTCCTGTTCATGTAGGATAGCACTTGAGGCATTGAAAGAAGCACAACGCAGAAAGCACTGTTGACAAAAAATTTCTGCAGATGCAGTGTAAGATCCAGTGGCAAAATGATCTGTGCATATGCAGTGTTAATTTTATTTCTTTTAATTATTATGCCAGTGTAATACAGCAATATATACTGGTTTATATATACTTTATATGCAAGATTTTATTATCCTTGTGGCCTTACAGGTTCATCTCTCAGTGCTTAGAAAAATGTTGCCACACTCCGTAAGGAAGTTTTGTGTTTCCAGTAGGCAGCTCCCAGGCTGCTCAAGCCTGGGACAGACTGATCCTACAAATTGCATTATGTTCTCCTACGCCCACAGCAGACACTCAATTTTCTGCATAGATATAAAATATCTTATTTAAAGTGAGGAACAAGGGAAAAGGCAGCAATCCACTAGATGGGTGCTACTGAGAACATAGTACAGAGGATGTTCACTCACCACTGGATTAACATCTGTCAGACATTGCTCCAGAGAGAATACTGGGTAAGCCCTCTTTATGGCAGAGGTAATCTTGGTGCTCAGACTGTAAGTGAAAGTAGTAAATAGAAAGACTGTAAATAGAAATGATGACTCTTTTTTTTTCCTAGTTGGAAGGCACAGAAGAAATGGCTTTGCTGATAAGTTACTGGATGCAGTAGAATTAAAGAACCAAGTTAATTCTGTTCTTTCAGCCTAAAAAAGGCAACCAATCAAAGTTTATATCTGTATCACCTGGAGAAAAAAAGAAACATTATAAAAAAGAGCTACATTTAAAGCAACTAAATATTTAACTACTCAAGGCAATATACTGCAAGCAGTTACTGGACTTGCCTGATCAGTAATAAGCAAACAGCAAAAATGTAGGAAAAGGGGGAAAAAAATTAATATGGGGGTTTTTAAATGCTAGAACCATGAATAAATGTTAGGTGCTAATGACCTCAAAAATCACATCCTATCCTGACACTTAGCATTTTCATCTTGAATATGAGTAATGATTCTTTGGCGGTCCTCCCACAGGCCTGAATGCACAGACATCTCAATCTCTCCTGTCCAGCTCCTGATAAAAAACATATCAGCAGATGGTGACAGGAGTAGAGAGTTGCAATTACTTGAGAAAATTACACCCGCCTCAAACTGGTGGCACAGAGAAACAGAGGAACACGTCCAGGACTTCACCTTGCCCATAAGCCTGCCCAGCCCCTTTCCATGATCCCTCCAATGCAGGGTTCCTCTCTCCCTGTGCTATTCCCCCCAGCTGTGTCTCACAACTCTTCCTAGAGGTCTCCAACACGGAAGAGTTCATGACACAAACAGTATTTACCAGTGGTTTACCACTGCTGCCTTTGGAAAAGCTTTCCAAATATTTTATCCAAATTTCAGGTTTGAAACAAAGCCAGAACAAAACCTACTCTTCTGTTAATTTTCTTATCAAACCAGTTACAAAGTTGTTTTACAATAAAACACTGGCAGAGTAAGGCAGTCTTTCACTCCCAACACAACACTGATAGGTTTTTCATACTCCCACACCACAACCTATGTGGTCTGAAGGACTGCTCTGACAAGCAGACTGGAGAAATCCATATAAACTTTCCAACAACAAAACTATGTAGTCTGGGATTTCCAAGAAATGCAAAACCTTACAATGTCTAAAAAGATAAGTTCATTTTGGCTCTCAGGGAAGATTTTGTCCTCTGACAATCCACTGAGAGTGACTTCTCCTAAACTTGTGGCTAAGTGAAGCCTTTATGTAATCCCAGAGACAAATTAATGTTTGCTGTAAATACAGAATGTAGGGATGAATGGCTGTTTCATCAGCATTTTAAAAATATATCAGATTTCTCACTACATACCTCAGAGCTATCTCTTAACTTCATATCTTTTCCCAAAAATAGTCACTGAAGTCTGACTAATCCACACTTCTTTCCATCACCTTTATATCCACAAATAAACTTCATTTCCAAGTTTTCTGTAGGGCATAGAGCTGATTGAAAATGAAAAATGAACTGTCAGTGCCAATACTGGAGATCAGAATTCATCACCTGATAGGACCCTTCTATTTGAGCTAATCAACTCACGCTGACATCTTAAACTCCAAGAATCTGACCCAAAAGCTTCCAGAGCTTCCAAAAAAATTATTCTAATCAATGGACCAGATTAATTAAAGAATGGAGAGAGATTCCCAGCTTGCTGCTCAATTACAAGAATGATTCATTTCTGATATGTGGGATCATGGGTTGGAGACTGACACACAGCACACCTGTGGGTCATCAACAAAGAGCAATGGGTTTAATATGACTGCCCCTTTTATTAGGGCTTTGGTTTCCTGGGCTCAGGCAATGGCTGAGACCTCTCTGCCCAGCTCTCTGGCCAGCGGTATATCTGCATTTGAGCTAGAACAGGGCTGGCTGAGGTCTTTGCTTGGTCTTTGCTTGCTATCCCCACTTTGTCTGGGCACTTGTTTTCTTCTAGGTTGTTTGAGTTTAGGGGACAGCTTCAGATCAGCTGCAATGCGACAACACACTTCTAAGACTACAAGCCTTTAAAAATGAAATTAATCCCAGCAAAGGAAAGGAGAAAAACCAAAGCTTTAGGAAGAGTTCTGCCAGTGCAGAAGAAAGGTAAGGACAAGAGTTATTTTTACTCATTTCCAACTCCCACCCCATAAACACTGAACGCAACTCCATCAGAGGGGGAAGTGTTTAAATGAAAAGCCAGGCTGGTAGCACCTCCTGACAGGAATACATGGTGACTCAGCCTCAGCCACCCCACCATGCAAGGCCAAACAGCAGCAAGAGCCACCAGCAATTCCACACCAGAAGCTGAGCCCCTGGAAACTACAGTCTGCGCTGTGCAGAGCTCCTTATGCCTCTTTCACTTTTTGAAGTTTGTATATTAGGCTTGAGAACCTGTTTCATTAGCCAGGCAATGATCTGTCCTTGTTTGTGAAATCATTGAGCCTGCAAAGTTTAGTGTTCCTTTAAAAACTGCTTAGCAAGGGAAGATTTGGAGTCTAAAAAGAAACTCTAAACTAGTTTGTTGTTGGTGTTGGGGATTTTGGGGGTTTTGGGGATTTCATGAGCTCTTCTGTCAGAGATTGAATTTGTCTGATTGCCACTTATGCATACAGAGGTCTAACTACTGTGCTCCTGCTGAGGAAAATCCCTTACATTAAAACAAAACAAAACCAAAATAACAAAAAATAACCAAAAATACACCAAAAATAACCAAAACAACAAAAATAACAAAACAACAACAACAAAACAGAAACAAAAATTTAAAAAAATTAAAAAAAATAAAAACACGCTAGACTCAGAAGAAAGCTCTTGTTTAACTTGATGCTCAAAGTGAACTTCTTTTCCCATACTGTATGTGCTGCTGTTAACATCTACCAGAGGAGCAGATATTTCAGGAATCACTTCAGAGTTAATGCCACAATGACTGAAGACCAGTCAAAAGAAATATGCAGAAAGTAATAAGCTGTAAAAAGGGAAATGCACTGAGCTTGGTGCAGGATTTGTTCCTTTCAAATTTGTTTCATCACTTCTGTGACTGGAAGCATGGCAGGGTGATAACAGAAGAAGACTTTGTGCAATATTTGGAGGTGGTGATGGGTAATCCATCTTGCCATCAGTACTAACCTAAGGATAAAAGATTTAAAGAAATGGCAACACAGGGACTCGGGTGTGAGGGGTGTGAAAGGAAAAAAAAAATCAGAAAGGACAGTCAGATTTATGTAAACCCCCTGGGAGTGCACTGGGGATTTCTGTGATGAAAAATTGAGATTGCTCTTAGTGAGACTTTATTGAAGAAAAAAAAAGTCAGTGTTGTGTAGAAAGAGGTTAGCTGGGTCAGTTACCAGTCTGTCCTGATTTTCCCTGTTCTTTTTCTGGAAGTGCACACATTGTTGTACAAGTTTCTACATCTTGCTCTGAAGTGAAATATCATATGTGTGGGAAAACTTTTTGGAATTTGATTAACTTGTGCTGCTGTTAGTGTCAAAAACCTAAGGCAGTATATGTATGCAAGGATGAGAGGGAAAAAGACCCCAGCACAGAAGAGACTTAGCTTATGTGGAAGCATTTAGACAAATATGCCTCACTACAAAAGGCTGTGCTTTCAGTTCAATACTGATACTTGCAGAAACAAGACTCAGCCCAGCACTAGCTAAGCAAATGCATGATAGTGCCCTTATATTCCTTCCATCATTTCAATACAGGCAGGTTTTATTCCCAGCCTTCATCCTGATTTGGGTGTAGTAGAAATATTTTTCACTGTGGAAGATATAGAATTGAGTTCTGACTAGATATTCCTGCCACTGAGGGCATAGAAAAGCAGAGAAACAGCATAATGAGCCATGAAAGCAATAATGGAACTTTGATACCATAAGCCAAACATGTCTGAATTTAGTTACTTAAATACATCCCCAGGACTATCTTGTCTTCTGGTGTGTGTTTCATGTAGGAGCACATATTTAATGTTTCTTATATTTTCTCACTGCAGATCATTTTTCTGGTCATGAGAGGAAGGTAAACTTTGCACTGGTCCTTCTCCCTTTATGCTAGAAATTGTTGGAGATTTGAGTTAAAAGGCACCACAACCTTTGTTGTAACACTCTCAGCAATTCTGATGCCCTTCTGCTATACACACCCACTTCCTGAGATAGCATGAAAGCATTTCATATCAAACAATGTCAAGACCAGAAAAACCTATAACCACTATAAAAAACTTAAAGCTGTCTGGCACTTGAAAGCAATTTGATCCCTTTGCTGCACTACTAGCCATTACTGAGCTCATCCAAAGAGAATCAATTTCATTTCCACCCTGCCTAACCTACTGAATCTCTCACTGCACATTATTTTGGCCATAAATATTTTGCAAAAGACAGCATGGTTGATGCCATGTCACTCTGTGATAAGCATAAAACCACTTGCATACAAGTCAGCATGAGCTAGTTTTTCCCCATGTAGAGCTGGAGACTGCTTGTCATCTTCATTATTTGGCCTGAAGTTATACAATGCTTAAAAGAAAGAAAGACTTCCTTACCCTGGCTGGCAGAATAAAGCTGATAGGAAGTTTGTTTCAACTTTGCTTTGTTTGGCAATGTCTACTGACAAATCAGGACATCCTCTCTCTCATTTGCTAGCAGCATCTCAATCAAGCTGTGTCTAACTGTGTCTAACAACTATAGTCCAAATTTTCCAGCAGACTATACAGCAGAAGACAATTTCTCAGAAGGGCTCTCTGCAAGATGCATTAAATACAATAAATTTACCTTTTCTTCTGACTTACTGCACAATAAAACACAAATTTAAAAGTTCCTTTTTGTACTAATTTATCTGATACACCTCCGGCAATGTCAAGTGCGATATAACAACACTTTCAAACAAGTCCCAGTCATTAGTGTAACTCTGGGACTGCTAGATTGAGTAGCAGGAGTCAGTAGAAGCAAATCTAATCCTCTTACACCGACTTCAATGGATTTGGTCTTTTATTGTTCTGAACACAGGTGGCCAAGCTTTTTGCAAAAAGCTTGGCCACCTGTGTGACCCCATGGAACATGAACCCCATAGCCAGGCAATGCAGGAACCAAATTAGCAAGATTTACCACACTTGTCCACTTGCTTTCTAATACAAAGACTTTGAATGCAAATACAGGTTTCTCTGAGGTACAACACTGCCCTTTTGGAGCACGCAAAAAGGTATTTTATTTATACAGTCCGTGTGGTAAGTGGATGGATATGTCTCTCCCAGAAAAGTCTTAATTCTTTCAGCATGTAATCATGTGACAAAGGGGAATGGCTTCAAACTGGAAGATTGCTCAGATATTAGGGAGAATTCCTTTACTGTGAGGACAGTGAGACACTGGAATACGTTTGCCTAGAGAAGCTGTGGGTCTCTTCCCTGGAAATGTTCAAGGCCAGATTGGATGGAGCTCTGAGCAACCTGGTCTAGTGTAAAGTACCCCTACTCACAGCAGTTTGAACTAGATGGTCTTTAAGTTCCCTGGCAACCCAAAGTATGTGGTACTCTAAGATCCAAGTTACTACACTGGTATCTTTTACCACATGACTCCTATGAGGCTGCTTTCCCTTTTCCAGGCAGATTGAGAAAAGTCAGGTAGAGGTTAAGGAAACAAAACACCACTCTCATCTAGGAATCCGTGTTTTGCAACAGTCCTACCCAGGCGAAGAGCTGAAAAACAACAATCAGTCATGGTATCGTGTAAAGAGAAACTAAAGGATAGTTTACCACAGACACAACAAAAAAATTGTGCTTTAGAGAGCCTTTATTTTTTTTCTCTTTTTGCAAGTTGTAACAATCAAATACAAATTTACACAAAGAGGTGTCTCTGCCTAATTCAGAGACGTAGCAATCAAATACAAATTTACACAAAGAGGTGTCTCTGCCTAATTCACTGGGAGAAAAGAAGGCTGATTAGCACTGGGATGAAACAGGTTGGCTCAAAATCCCAACATCTTTTGGTGGATGGGCTCTAGGACTTCAAGGAAGGTTTGGAGATTAGAATAAGAGACGCTTGAAAGAACACTCTGAAGACCCAGAACAGCATGTTAAAAAACCACAAATGGTTAGAAATTCCTAGAATATGAACTGTAACACTTGTGCTGTCTCTGTGACACAAGAGACTGGCTACCATGTGTGAGGCAGGGCAATAAATATATTAGCAACACATCAACATTTGGGAGGGCTCCTTGTGTTAATGTATCGCTCTTGCTCAGTCTCGTGGTTTAATGCAGTTTTGGTTTTTGATTGGGGATGGAGTCCGTAACCTGCGGAAGTGGTTCCCTGTGGGGACCTGGAGGAACCAATCAGCTGTCTAGTTTGGAAGATTGACACCTGGTTAACCAATCAGCTGACTAGTTTTTAAGATTGACACTTGGTTAAACCACCTAAAAGAGCTGGATATGCCTCTACGAAAACACATTTAAGGATGGGCAAGCAGGTGGGAAGCTCTCTTGGCGTCCAGCCTTGGAACGGGTACCTGGCTAAGCCATCCCTGCGCAGCCACGTGGCCGGGTCGGGCTGGGCCTGGTTGGGCCAGCCCTGCATGTCCCAAGTGACTGGGTCGGCATGTGGCTTGGCTGAGATTTCTGCCACCGCTGGGCCGGCCCCACATGGCCCAAGTGGCCAGGTTGGCATGTGGCTTGGCTGAGATTTCTGCCACCAGCCCAGTCCAGGAGCAGCCACGTGGCCGGGATTGCACGGCTGAAATCGGCATGACCGGAGCGGCGCCACGCGACTGGGGCAGCACTGCACAGCTGCAGACATCTCAGCATGGCTTGCAATGGACTTTGTTTGCTTAGCTGCTTTTAGCCAGCTATGCTGCAGACCAAAGGGCAAAAGCAGCAACAGCAGTTTTTCTTTATTTCTGACACCCCGCATGAAGGAAAGGTGCAGGGGTGGCACCGGCAGCCAGTGCAACTTGCGTGGTGCCAGCAGTGACCATGTGATAGGCAGTGAAAGGCACAGTGATTCTTCCATTGTGGAGCCTGGACAAGATCAACCTCTCAGCACTGCAGAGCTCTGTAAAACCTGTTTCAATTGATAAAGCTTGAGAATAAACAAACCTACAAACATCAATTCTCTCCTGAATCAGGAAGAGGAAAGAGTGAAGACACGTAGAGTAAACAACATGGGATACTGAAGTCAGTGAAGAAGGAGCCAAATTCTAGATGGGAGGGAATTAAGGCGATGCTATAGTTTTCAGCTGAAATTATTTTTTAAGACTATGGTGAAGGTATATTTGATATATATCTGACTTTATTTTTTCCCTGTAATTCATGGAATGCACTGGGGGGGATGTAGTGTTCTAACCACAGCCATGAGCAGAAGCACCACTGTTGGAATAAGCAGATGTTGTAGTAGCTGTAATCCAATAAGAAACTTGAACAGAGAGAGATGATAGGGATGAGAAACTTTTCCCCAGGAACGGAAGAAAACCTCGGTTCCCAGAGATGGATGAAAAGAAGTTTTGTTTTTATTCTAGAACTGGTCATCCTTAAAACAGCACCCCAAGAAGTTGACACGGCCCATAAACACAGCTGTGGGAAGGCTGCAAAAGATGGAAGGGACTTCACGTGTGCAGATTTCTGGGTGACTGTTTTTTGTGGAAATTAAAAGCCATGAGAGGACTGTTTCTTGTGTAGAAGACTCCAAGGCATGGCAAGAGAGAGTCCTCTCCCTAAGAGGACTGAAGAAAGACTATTTTAGAGGTGGTAAACTGACTGAAAGTTCCAGGTTTTGTCTCTTTACATTGTCAGTGGGAAAGAAAAGTATGGGGGGAGGAGGAGTGTTCTGAAGGTTTTATTCCGATTTCTTATTATTTTTTCTTCTAGTTCTGTTAATAAAGTTCTGTTTATACTCTTTGAAATTTTGAGCCTGTTTTACTCATCTCCTCCTAATCCATATATTACAGCAGAAAAATTAGTAAATATATTCTAGTGGGTGCACTGGCAATTTGGTCAGCACTAAACCCACTACACTCAGTTCACCCAGTTCTTTCACAGAGGGATATCATTAGCTTTTCTAGAGACACAAAATAGAGGGCATTCCCTTGAACTTGAATCAGTTCAGCAATATAAGGCGTTTTTCCATTATCCACAGTAATAATCCATTTTTTCCTGAAATCTCAAAGGATACCACTTGCTACTCAGCAGGCAATAATGGGCAACTTTTATAACTTAACAAAGTCTATGTGCATTTTCTGTATTCTACATTATCCTCTACCAAGTTATATATATATATTTTTAAAGGCTTGCAGCTTTCCAGCTACTGGCAAATTTTGACCAAACTGGTTACCTCAGCCAATGCCACTAAAGAAATATCTACCAAGGAAAGCACAGACAGGCTAGTGAAGGAAGCTTACAAGATCTCCTGAAGTACAATTCCAAGTCATGCTCTGGAATCACATCACCAGCTCCTGCCAACATACCTAGCAGCAAATGGGCACAACTCCATGCTTTCCAACTCAAATCTTTTCAAAATGCCTTCACTGTGAGGTGCTCTGGGGTCACCCAAGCTCCAGCAGGCAATGGACTGACTAGACATGAGCAAATTTAAGTCACTGGATGTGGTCCTTCAGTCTGCTATTTCTTTTGTTGCACTGAAAAAAGCTATTAGTGTTTCTCCCAGCAAGCGGACAGCCTTCAGCTGCAGGAGGCATTAACACCCTGCTATCCAAGGCAAGAAAGCATTAACAATTTACAGAGCTCTGTCCAGAGGCCTGGGGCTTCCGGCAGGGTTATGGCCCAGACCTTTCTTTTTTCTTTTTCTTTTTTTTTCTTAGTATTTCACACTTATCCCCTTCTTTTTCTAATCCTACAGCAATGAGTACTTCTGCATGTGACCTCTATTTTTTGCAATGACTAAAGAAATATAAATAGAGGTGTAGAAAAAAAGGGAATTATTATCTTCACACCATATCAACAAGAAAAGCAAGAAGAGATAGATTTTTTGACTGAAAGCCAAAATGCTATGCTACAATGCAGTCCTGGAATTAAGCCCAATGCACAGTTGCTTCCATAATATCATATCTATGCTGCAACATCATACTCTTGCTATAGCGAAAGTGTGATGATGATAAAACTTTCTTCCTAATTCATTCTGGAGATATGGTTATTAGAGAAAGGGGATGCTATTCTCGGTGGCTGTGAGACAGACAAGGACTCTCGGCATTGTGCTATGAGAATGTGGGTCAGTTACATTACCTAAAGTGTCTGTAGTTTACACTTCTCAATTAGGAGTTAATCAGAATGTCATTATAAGTAAAAATTGTTGGAATGACCTTTGGACTGTTTTTTGTCTTGCGAATCTCCAGAGGCAGCTTGACTGAAGGAATGAAACGAGAATGAGCTGAGGTAGGCTCATGATAAATAGGAACAATCATCACACTTATTATCTGATAAATAATGTATTATGATTTGCCATTAATCCATAACAAAACACCTACTTCAGGTAAAAGCCTGCAGCATGACTTCCTTTTATGCTTCCCTGCTTACTGCCTGGTATTTGCACTAAAGGAACATAAAAGGAATATTTACTTGGAAGCCGAGAGTTGCCTCTGTGTCCTTGACCTTTTCAATAAGGGAGCATGAATTATGCTCCTCATAGAAGCAACAAATTGATTCTTCTGACTTGCTGCTGCATATTTAAGCATCAGAGCTCCATTAGAAGAAAAGGCATTAAATAGTCTGTCTCTCTTACTCAGAAAAGACTTCAAAGGACTTCACATATTGCGGAGATTATTCTCCTTTTTATGGGTAAGTGCTCTAAGATACAGAACAGGTGGACCAATTTTTTCTAAATTCAGTGCCTGAACAGCAGAACTCAGGCTCACAAGCCTACCCTGGATTTTCTCCAGTGACTCCCATGTTTGCTGCTCCCTGACTTGTGCATCCTCCCCTCTGCCATAGACACAGATCAAGATATTATATTACACATATAAAGGAAAGCTACACTGATAATCATTTTCCTTAGGGTACATCAGCTGCTGCTGCACAACCAGCTCACCTGTAATTGATGTGGGGATAAGGGGCCCTGGGCTATAGCAGATGATTTCTGTTTCTACCTGATTTTATTCTGTCTGCATGTGTGAATTGAAGCTGTTTGCTTTCTAGAACCGTCAATGGACCCCTACTTAAAGTGTTCAGACTTTTCAGTTAAGGATCACCATTCATATTAGACAACCAATCTTAATGGAACAAGCTGGACTAATATCAAACAAGTCAGGACCAAAGCCAGCACAGAACCAGACTGTGAAGTCCTGGCCCTGTCACAGTTGTCTGGCATACAGAAATTTTGGAATGGCATTTGCTTGAATGAAATCAGCATGTTGAGCCTAAGCCAGAGTAAGAATTAGGCCATTTTGACCTGTGTTGACTACTGAAGGAAGGTAATTGGGAAGCTGAAGGCAGACAACTTTGCAAAAGTAGATGGGTCTGTCCTGGTTGGGAAAGACATTTCTTCTGTTGGTCCTTGCTTGTAGGATTAGTCTCACATTAAAATCCAGCTAGGGAAAATACAGAAGCAGAATGAAACAGACATTGTTAAAAGACAAAAAATGTGGTGGGGAGGAGGCCTGGAAAGAAGGAAACCTGATCTGGTAGAGCACTAAAACATGAGTAGTTCCTACGTGTGGCACTCAGTGTCTCCAGGGAAGTTCTGTGCCTCACAGCTCACTCATGGATGGGGCTCAGCTGTAGCTGGGATCTGACAGTGCACATCATCTCCCGAGAAATTTCTGTCACCCAGATAGTCAAGCTGGGAAGCAAAGAGCATGAAAAGCCTCTATTTTTGGTGTTACATGCACACACATGCAAAGGAAGCATAACAACAATGCAAATTAAAACCTAAAGGTGACTTTCATGTAAAGATGATTGAGACAAATTATATAAGTGTAAAATAAGGAAGCAAGTGCTAGTCATGCTAAACTGACTAGTCACAGAGTTTTTAAAGACACAGTAGAAGGAATAGCTAGTGGAAATAGCTTCCTAAAGCTCTTTGAGAACAGCCCCCTTCATGAAGGACTGCAGTGAAGGAAATAAACTCTCCATCTTTAGGAAAGAAAACTTTAAAACTGAAAATACCAGAAAATAGAAACTCACATTCCAGTCATTGACAGATGTGCAGCTGCAGCAGCCTGGACATATATTGGGCAAAACCAGTAATAACAACCTGGACAGAAAAAAATACATAAGCAATGTTGCTTAGTAGGGGATGGGAGGTCCCCAAACCCTTTTACCTTGCCATCAGGATTCCGTCAGTTGCATTACCAAAAATATTCCCCATAATTCATTATGGTAGAAAATATTAAGACACCAGAAGTAAAAAATTATAGAACTCTATATCTTCATTTTTCTACCTATCCTGTATAAGCCACTGAAAACCTTGGGATTATTTAAGTACTTTAATATTCATTTTCAATGTTGGACCAAGCCACAACACTTCCAATTTTATCCTCAAAATTAATGATGCAGGACAGTTAATAATGCTGTCAGCACATGCTCAGCTAGCAAAGAGGTTGGAATATTCCCTCAGATACTTTGGTGTTAATTTGGAGTTTAACTCTAAATAGAATATTACCAGCAAAAGAAAATAAAAAGAAACTTGGATTACATAAATCTACAAAATTATAGATTAAACTGCATGTTATCCTTTCTTACAATGGACTGAAAATTAGAAGAAACCTAAAATTACAACCTTTTTTGTAAGACTAGAGCTTGAAGCAGCTCTCTGCTCCAGTATGCAATTCTAAAGTGGGAGACATACCACTTGTTTAAATAATAATAGTGTGTTGGAGAAAAATATGGTCAGATGCTAGCAGCTGGGCAATGGCAGGTGTTCCCTAGCTCAGCTGGATGTGACCCTCAAGACTGCAAACACTGAAGTAAAAACAGGATTTGGTCTGATAGGCCAACATCCACCTGGTACTCCTGACATCATCTCCTCAGCAGCTCCATCAGCACAAGCTCCTTCAGTGCCTTCAGGCTGAATTCCTTATTGCTCTTTCACTCTAGCTTGGACAGTACTAAATGGAAAATATCTGTACAGATCTAGAAGCACTGCAGGTGACAATTTTGCAGCCAATTGCGCTTTTTGCTTCACTGCCTTTTTCTTTCGCTGTGGTCTTTTAACCTGCTTGTCAGCCAGCTTGCTCTGCTTTTAGCACAATGTGCAAAATAAGACTTTGAAAAACTTCTGTCCAAGCATGGCAGCTTTCAAATAATGAAGGAATGTAAAACTTGCAAGCAATATTTAATAAATCTCTCTATTATTTAACTAATACTTCAGGCCAAATGGAATAGATGTCGAGTGTGAGACACTGTATATTTGTGGATTTCTCACAGATTGCTGATGGGACCCCAAGCTTATACACTCCCGGTTTTCTGTGACAGCTTAACAGAAAAATCTTGAGAGCTACAAAGGGACAGAAAGAGCATGGAAGCTCCAACTTTTCCCCTCATCCTATGATGGTCCACCTCATGACTGGGGCCATGCTCAGAGCACAGTTGCCTCCATTCATGCCTTGTGGGTTTCACATCCTGGGTGCACTGGAGATCCCTGTCTTTGAGGGTGAAGAATGGGCCCCTCTGAGTATCATCTCTCATTCACCTTGTCACTATAAAATTAGGACAATCAACATCTCTGACAGCCTAGAAACACTCCAATGCACTCCATCAATCCTGCAAAAGGCTTGTGTCAAAAAAACCCATTGCTTGGGTTCACACTCTGGCTGAGAAGAAGCCAGAGTCATTCCCTCAAGCAGGACCCACACACAACACTTGCTGAAGGGGAAAAGAAAAGTACACACACACAGGAAAGAAAAGCTGCACACACACAGAGAAAGATGGGATTTTCATCACACTCCTTTCAACATAAACAGTAATGATGCATCACAGAAAAACAAATCCCAGATATGTGCAGCACCTAACTGGTTCACCTTCACTGAAACTGACAAAAGTTATCAGAAAAAGTAGATGGAAAAGTGACCATCATCTGCTTCTTGTGTCGAAGACAGCTGAAAGAACCCTGATTAATCAGTTAAAATGTTAAACATTTGAGGATGTGAAAACAGAAGAACTGTTTTCTGACAGGATGTGGCAATAAACAGTTTGTATTGTCCTATGTAGATATATGGGGTTGTCATCCTTGATCCTCCAGGACAGCAGCATATAAAGGCTTAACTACACATATCCTGTCAGACATAAAACCATTGACCAAGACTGGGACTAGGATTAGTCATACCCAGATTCTGCTCTGAGAAGGAGTTTGGGAAGCGAGGCAATCCTTTCCTGAACCTCATGAAACAGCAGGATGGTCTCCTTGACAAGTCTTGTCCAAGGGTTCCATTCTGCCCATGACATCATGCAGAGACTGCCCTGGTGTCTTCTGCTTTTGTCTTTTAGTAATGCTATCATCACATTAGCTCTAACTGCTACTTTCCATTAACTGCATGTCTTGCATTACCTGTGTTTTACAGATTAGTTTATCTGTTATGTCTACACTGTTTGCACCTTGAATCTGACAGAAGTATAGGCCAATCATCAATGGAAACCTAAATATAATTATTCTATTATCTCTCCATTTTTAGCAAGGCTTTCAAGTGTAAGCACACATTCCCCTCCATAAGTATATTGAATAATGTAGAAAAGTTGTCTCCATATCAGTCTGACTGTAAAAAAATGCATGTGATTTTATTTATAGAGTTATTGTTGTTGAGTTCATTTTTCATAGTGCTCTCTCTACCTGTTTGTTATTGAAAACAAACTGCCAAAGCACAGCAGCTGCTGGATCACAAACTGTGAAAAGCCTCTCACTTGGGGTTTGATGTGCTGTACCCCATATCTCCAAGGTTCTAAGCACCTTCCTCTTATCTGTGCAGGTTGTTCTTTTTTGGTACTTTGTTCTGTACTTTGGAAAATTAAGAATCAAATATGTAATTTGTACAGGCTGTAGAGCTTGTTTTCATTAGGATAAGTTTTCATTTAAGAGTTCGTATGATCCTGTGTATATATTACATTCAAAATATATGCAAAGCTCTGTGAACAAACTCAATTGCTTCTGTATGTTTAGAGAACACCTTGCTAAAGCACAGGGGAACTACAACTGTACCAACAACACAAGGATTTGGAAGCCCTGCTTGCAAGCAGAATCAACAGATGACATCCTCTAACTGAACAAAAATCATTTGACTGACAGACCTGTGAGTTACTGCAGCACACACAAATTATTAGTCTCAGAGCTGCCTGTCGCTGCAGACAGCCTGTTTTCAGCATCTGGGCTGAAGTGATGTGTTTACACCACATGAAGGTACAGTCTTGCCCTCAGGTGTGCCCCACAGCTTTGTAGTAAGGGCTTTTCATTGCTGCCTCACACTGTCTTCTGTGGCCAGTAAGGAAAGGAATCTTTCTTCCTGGATCCTCTTACCTATCTCACACATCTACTCCCAGGAAGAAAGGCATCCAGTGCGTTTGAATCTATTCCTCATAGGCACTGCCTCCTACTGCACGTCTGTGGTTAAAAACATAACATTTAAAGGTTATGCTCATCCCATTTATTTTCTTCAGGAATGGACCCCCACGTTTATTGCTTTTTTTCTGAGAAGAAAAATGACCTTTGATTGCAGAAAAATATACTTGTTGCTCCATTACAGCTGAGGAGTCAAGTCCCCACTGCTTTGAAGAGGTGTGTGAACAGCTGACTTCCTCTTGCTGCTGGAAAGCTGGAATGCCTCATTTTATGCTGCTTAAAATAGTTGCTTTCACCTGCTCCTGATGCTCATGGTGCATATGCCAGCTAATGTACATTATAATATTTCCTTTTCTTTAAAAAAAAAGATGTCTTTCCACCCAGAAGCCATTTAGTATACCACACCAAGAAATGCCTCAGTTCTATATGTACTTCTACCTCTAGTTGTCTACAAAAAATATTTTAAAACATATAGTATGCCTTCTTTATTAAAGTAGTTAATGACCTTTTTTATGATACTTGATTTAACTGATGTAGTTCATTATTTTGTTGCTCTGTTCAGAGATGTTCTTCCTACTCCAGATACATAAGATGTTTGGTCAATTAAGTATTTTGAATAGCCAAGTATTCTTTAATGTCTGTTCACATACTTGCATGTCTTTATTCATTAAATAATGACCTGGCTACATAGGGGTGTGTGGGAATACTGTGTTTCTATATTCCTTGTCTTTCTATAACAAAAAATGGGCACTGGAATAACAAGTAAATCTGTGTATTGTGATAACACATTGTAAAAAGAAAATAATTGCATACTGTAAGGATATACAGGCTGTTTGGCTTTGGTTTAATGATTAAACTTTTGAATAAAATTTTAAAGGTAGCCCAGAGTATAGAGAGCACTTCACAAACACTAACAGCCAGGACATTAATGGCAGGTGTTAATCTTTCAATCCATCTGCTTGATGAAGGCAGGTGTCTGTATCAAAGCAGATGCCTGGAGAAACCCATGGGCTGCTGGAGTGTTTCAGGACTGGAGGTTCCTGCAGAGTGGAGTAACCCACTGCTACCACACATCTGCTACAACCTCAGTAACAGCAGGGATTTTAAAGGAAATTTAAAGCCTGAGGTCAAAAATTTTTTTTACTATCTGCTGCCCAAAAATTACTTTTATTCTGTGCATCAATATCTTCTGCTCTCTCTCCCTGTCCTACAGGACACACCAATAGAAATGGCCCCTTCTCCAACCTGGATTCATAAAAGTGACAGTTCTCCTCAAGCATTTTTCTAGCTACTGTAACTCACATCAAATTTTAAATTGTATTTTACTCAGGTTGGTCTTAAAAATCCTACTGGAATTCTCTAAATGTACCTGCACAGATGTCTATGTATTCTGCTTTTAATCTGGCTGGCAATTCCACAAAGCAAGCAAAGAATGAAAAAAAAGTCTAATAGCAACAAAATGTGAAATAATACCTAAATATCTCCATTTAAAAATAATTTTCCTCTGTGTGTCCTTCAAGGTGTGGATTCTGGAGAGCATGACCTATTATTAGCTTACAGTTTAAAAGGAGACTTCTCTTGCCAGTTGCTGGATGGTCAAGAGTTCAAAAGTTATTGACCAGTGAGGAGGGCAATAGCACAAAACAGCTTCAGGTCCCATGACACTGTTTCAACAAAATGGATTCTTTTTGAGAAGCCCTAAGGATAATAAATTATGTAGCAAAATACACTCATTAAAACCCTGTGGCTGAAAAGAAAGGACCAGAAAGTGCTATAATGATGATAGGTCATGTTTTTACTGTATAATGAGCACAG
Organism: Passer montanus; assembly: GCF_014805655.1. Taxonomy (NCBI): domain Eukaryota; kingdom Metazoa; phylum Chordata; class Aves; order Passeriformes; family Passeridae; genus Passer; species Passer montanus. Next base: position 2,285,585 of record NW_024374923.1, on the reverse strand, counting down.
GTCAGGTAGTGGTGTCTAATTTACTTGGAACACAGTTTTTTGCATATTGAGAACTCAGTTTCTCCACCAGGCTAAACACATGACTCCAAAACCTCCTGACCATTTAATCCCAGTGAAGTCCCATCACACCAATTACAATTAATTTGAGGACAAGGTCAAGAAAATAAACATACAAACAAAAATCAAGCAGGCACCACTGCAGCTTTTCTGTGGTCTCTCTTGAAGAGAAAGGAGAAAAAAAGGGAAGGGCTACTCATGGACTAACAAAGTAAGCAATCATAGATGTTTAGGAAACTTCCTGTGAGGCTTATGTAAAGCTGCAAAAAGGAGAAACTGCTAACAGAGAGCACAATAAGGAGCTACTTGCTTTCCAATATCACAGCTTGAGCACTGGTGCATAAGTGGAATGGGATGCATTTGATCTTCAGAGCCAGGGCAGCTGGAAAAAAGATAAAGGCTGCAGTGGCTTTGCAGAGAGGGAACAGTTTGTGATGGCTTCACAGATCACTTTTCCAGGCATCAATCAACTTACAAAATGCCATTTCCTAACCCTTACAGTACCTAATTAGCAGTGCAAAGCTTTTCAGGTTAGACAGGAGAAGAAAAGCAGAAAGACCTCATAACCTACTATCCTGGGATGAGAGTTTATATGACAGGGCTTTTGGCCCACAGAAAAGCATGGCCAAACTTTTTCCAGAAGGAGCCAACTTCATTTATCAGACTTCAAAGCAGGTCACACGGGAGAGGGTCCAAGAGAGCCTAAAAAAAAGATAAAAACAAAAGAACCAGTCAAGGTTTTGTTAAGAAAAAGACATGGCCTTTTTCATTTCTCCAAACTTAAGAAATCTGTAATGTTTTTCATTCCCTCTTTTCATGCAGCTCAGGGTGCCTGGATCTTAGTCACAGCTCCTGAAATAGACCCCTACGGTTATTTTCTTTTTCATAGGGTTTTCTTTTTCTGTGGATGCACGGAAGCTCCCTTCAAGGAGCAACAAGTACTATGGACCCTTTGAGTTTGTTGACATAAATTCCTTCTGCATCCATAATGCCAGGCAAGTTCATGAGAATCCTAAAATCCACTTACTTCACACAATCAAAACATTAGAATTATTAGTTTAAATATAGCTTTCCAGGTGAAGGCACATTAAATGCCGGACTAAAGAGTTTTATATTGACAGCAACAGCAGGATCTAGTCCCTAGGGCTGGGTGTAGGAGTTCGGCAGCTCAAGACACTCAGACAGATGTCTTCTGCTTCCTGCCTTCAGTCATCCAAGTACCTCTGCTAGTCTGCTGTTCCAGCCACCTGTCTGCTTTACTGATATGACAAGGCTTGCAAAAATGAAGCAACATAGAATCATACTTTATCCATTTGCTCCAGGACTGGTTTTGTCCTAATAAATAAAAAGACAGTTTGGTTTATTAAATCAGGGGTGTGAAATAAGACTAGACATCAGGGAAAATACAGAGAAGACATCTTACAGAGCCTGTGCAAGACAGAACAAATAGTACATCCCAAACTGCAGCAAAGTAATAACCTGAAATTTCAAAACTCAAAGGCATATTTGGATTTAATCTTCAGCATATGGACCTACATAAGGTCACCAAAGCAAGCATTACTACAGAAGATGACTCTCCTGCAGCTTTTCTGCATGCAATTGACATATGGTTTTTTTGATAGGGCATGTGTTTTCCAATTATTATGAACAGCATCAGGACTCCTTGCATGGTAGCTGTAACTCAGGTGATTTCAGTGGAGACAGAGCACGTAACCATGGTAATAAGTCCAGAGGTGCCTGTTACTTTTCTTGGCCTTATCCTGTCTGTATAGACACAAGAAGCAATGAATCTGTCATCAGTATTTACTCATCCCCCTCATGGTCACACCTCAATACCTCATAATCTTTCATGCACTTGCCCTCACTCTCTCTGAGGTAGTTTTAATGGATCTGTCTCAGAGGTGTGAACTCGAGGAGAGGATTGGACACAGGCTTGGTTGGCCTCTCATTACCTCTCTTTACCATTTGTAAAGTAGAGAAAAATATCACTTCAGACACCTGTAGCAGGTCAGGAAATCAAACCCAATTCCCTCTCCCTGAAGCCAGGGCTATCCCCAGACTCCATGTACAAGTTCCATGGCAGGAGGCTTCCCTAGATCATGGCCAGACACAAGGATGGGGTTCTGAGTTTTTCTGAAGGAGGGAACCACGATTCCCACCATACTCCCATCTTACTAATTCCCACAGGCCACCAGGTGCTGTGCAAAGGGAACAGCTGCCAAAAGGAAGCTGGCATCAGACACCTCACTGATATGTTTCTCCTCCTTTAGCACCTTCTCTCCTCCCTCTTGGTCTTTTCAGACAAAATTCTCTAAACCTCCGCATAAAAAGTAAATAAGCAGCCCCAGCTCATTCTGGCTCCTAACAAAAGCTGTAAATACCACATTCAGAGTCATGCACATTCTCTGACTTGAACTTTATGCTGAAGGAGTTGTTGTGCCTTGGCACTGCATCTCTAAGGCAGACCATGGGTGGTAATTAATACTCCTCTATTGACCACCTGGTCTGAGGAACCATTATATGCCCTGAAAGCAGTCCAGTAGTTATCTGTAACGATCCCATTACCAGGAAGTTATTCCAGTTTTAGACTTCAGACTTCAATATTTCTTGAAGAAAGAAAAAAGTATAGAAAGGGAATTAAAAACGCCACTACCTCAATCAAACTCTGCTGCAGGCCACCATAAAAAAAAAAAAAAAAAAAAAAAAAAAAGGACTATTCTCCACATACCTAAACTGTCTTATCTGGCTTCACTGTCTCAGTCCATCCTTAAGACTGCCACCAGCTACTTCTCAAATGTGTTTGCAAAGTGATATGGTGAAGTTTCCACCAGAGTGGTCCAAATGCAGTATATTGTTCCTGCAGAGGATGTTCTGCCAAGATTTTCCTTCCATTTCCATGCAGATACTTCTCATCTCCTTCCTCTTCTGTCCTCAGTTTCACCCTGAGTTCTTTTATGGAGAAATTTTAACTCTCATCACTGATTCCACATGAGGCAACTGAACTGGGTTGAGGCAGACACGCTGAAAACACTTGGATGTATTTCCGTCCTGTACCTGCAAGGCCATTTCCTACACTCAGAGATCACTTTATTCTATTTATTTGTTAAACCAACAGCATTGTTTTGGATTTCCCTTGAGTGAGTGATATCCCCAGAGGATCTCCAGCAGTCAGGCAAATCAGGATATTCACATTTGCAGTCTACCACCTTAGCCATATCTCTTACTTCAGTAACTAAGTTAATGCCACATTTGCATGCTCTCAGCAAAATTTCCACATGAAAGCAGGCATTTTTTTCCTTTTGCTCTTCTCTTTCTTCTGGAGCCTGTGACGAAGATTGCAACAGGAGCAGCTGGCAGTGTGAAACATCCATTCTGATGTCACAAATAGTAATGAGAATAAGGCAGGGGACTCATCAGGTCTTTCCATGACAATCTCAAGACTGGAATTGCACAGAGACAGGAACTACCACATCCACCATTCCCGAGCAGCAACATGTATTCATTGGTAGAGAGGCAAATACTTGTGCTGTGCTCCCAGCACTTTAGCACTAAAAGTAAAGTACAGACGACTGCTGAATACAAATCCCAAAATATTACTCATCTACTAAATTAATCAAAACTCATTTATTTTAGAAATAATCTCAGAGAAAATGAATGCCTCACCTGTAGCCCCAGAGAGATGTTCTTTTGCTGTAAGGACACTTTGTAGATTTCTCCTCAAGCAGATAATGATGTATGTGAAGTGCTGCACATGAGTATATTTGTCTAATCTGGTGGGTTCTTGGCTCATCTCCTTAGGACTCTTTTAGAACTTCAGTCAGGAAATAATAAGTAACCCAAATCGATTCTGGCTTCCCCACCTTCAGTTTCTAAGCTTCTAATTTTCCTTGCAGTCTTGGTAAGCCAAAAAGCCAGGTTTGGTTACCACCTGAGCTGGGTAGAAACAGGAACCAAAAGGAAATGAAGAAATATTTATAGTTTATTTATGCATATTGGGGGGAGGGAGAGAGAAAGGAAAAAGCATAAATCAACTAGCTATTGTGCAGAAGTGGCAAAAATTAGGGAAGAAATGGTAAAATGGCAGCCAGGAATATAGTTTATTTATGCATATTGGGGGGAGGGAGAGAGAAAGGAAAAAGTAGCATAAATCAACTAGCTATTGTGCAAAACAGGCAAAAATTTGTGAAGAAATGGTAAAATGGCAGCCAGGAGAAAAGTACATGTAGAAATCATACCCTGACTTACTGCAGCAAATGCAGATACATTCTTGTGCCCTCTGCTTAGAGACAGATATCTCCTGGCACAATTTCTCTTGTTACTTTCAACTAACCAAGCAATCTGCCAAACCAAAAGCATCATCCCCATCCCTATTATCTCATCATTCTCATTGCAGCAGCTGAACCTTTCAGGCAGAACTGAAACTCCTAAATACAACTCAGGATATCTTAGAAAATTTGATTACAGAATCTCCTCATTCTATTCAAATGTTGTAAATCACATGGTGTCTTTGTGAAAGGACGTGAGGAGCTGCCTCCACAGTCATTCAACAGCATCAGGGCTGGTCATGAGCCCTACACAATGATGTGGAAAAAGCACAGTAACAGCACCAAAGGGGAGGTGGACCACGGGTGTTGGAAAGGTATTCCTATTTTATCAGACTAATGCCATAACATAGACTGACAGTGGTTGAAGTCTGTGTGCTAGGATTGAGCAAGTCAGACTTGCATTTTCAGCTCTACTGTGCACTCACATCATTGTATTGCTTTAGCTGGATAGTGTTTAATTATTTGTTCAAACAACATGGCTTTATTATCTCCCTGGGAAGGAAGACTGGATTGTCAGTATATATAGCCACATTTCTGCTTATTTCCATTAGGTGCTCATGCACTAAAACAACACAATAATCACAGCTTTCCCTTGACAACTGTTCTCAAACTTTACACAGAAAAGGGCTGGCTGACCACCACCTAAAAATCTTACAATCTGTACTTATATTTAAAGGAAACTCACATTCCGTGGAAAGTAGTCATAAATACTCTGATCAGAGTAAATGCAATCATCAGCAAATGGCACCACCAGTAGAATCTAATGCTTTGCATTATTATAATCTGTCCTGTTCACTGTAACCTACAATTCATTTTACTCACTTGTGCATTTTTTTCTTTCAGGCTGGGATCAAAAGATGGAAGAGGGAAATTAAGTGTTTTCATCTTTCATTAGAGATGTAGTAATAGAGTCTATATCTTCTAATTCCTTCTGGGGCTTACTTGCTGCGGGTATTGGTAGTCATTAGCTAAGGATGCAGCACCCAGCACCTGGAGCATGTGTGAAGTGTTGCTGCAGGGCTTTTCCTCCAGTAGCAGACTGTTAAAATCAGTTCTGCAGTTTCATTAGAGAGGTTATTGCAGGCAGAATTAAAATCTACATTATACCTACTTCTACTGAAATCACACCTTTGTTTACTCTACAAATATGCTTTTCAAATGTGCATATTTATAGTCAATAAACATTACCTCAGCAAGGCAGCACAGACTGCCTTATCCCAGCCCTTGGCCAGCCTAAGGATATTGCACAGCCCTTGCTTTCTTTTGAGATGATGTTGGAAACGCCATCCACTTGGTTTCAGAACAAGAAAGCTTTGCTAAGGGCAAAGGCCTGTCCTTTACTGCGTACACATCTATCTTTCTCTTATTTTTCTAATCTTCTACCTGAATTTGCTTTATGTGTATGAATTTATCTCAGCTGTATTCTCACTTCATTAAAACCATCCAGCAATGTATCTGTAGCAGTCAGGAGCTCACGCCACAGTGCTGCTTTTTGGAATTTGCACTCCAAAGTGCCCTTTATGAATTTTTTTATTCAGAAGCTTTTGCTGCTCCTCTGGATCCCTTAATGATGTGAACACTCTTCTTGAAGTCTGTCAACCAAAAGCACTTTCTGAGTGCCTGTGTTCATTACCTGAGGAAAATAAGTTGTGCATGCAACAGTGGAGCCTTCTTAAGTGAATCCCTATGTTTCTTTGACAGAATAGACTTCTTTAAAAGGTAAGATCTAGTGCAGCAAATCTATGTACTCTCCACTAATTTGTTTAACGTTACTTAAGGCAGCAGTCTGGTGATCCTCATAAAAGCAGGACAGCACTGTAAATAATATACATAACAGCACTTCCCATTAAAGTTGCAATTATCCTCTGGGTATCAACCACGTGTATTATTAGTCTGTACAGACCCATCAAGCAGTAAGGAAAGCATATGTCACATGGCAAAACTATCTCTAATGCACTCAGCTGCCTCCATCATCACTCAGTTTTGCCTCATTTCAGAAATATTTGCTCTCACGTTGATATTTGGAGTCCTTAGCAGAAGTATATCCCAGTGAACATACCACAGAATAGAATACTCTACTTCTTCCCCTTTTTCATCTTCCTCTTTCCTACCCTCTCACACATGCTTACAGAACGTTTTATCCTATGGTCCTACCATTTGTCTAGATTGTTCCAATACCAAGCTGATGCCAGATTGGGTGGGTTTTTTTGGTTTGTTTGTTTTTCCCAGGAAAAATATGTCCAACACCTGGGCATCTTTAACTGGAATATTTGAAAAAAACTTAATTCTGTAGAAAAGTTATTTTGACTTGACTATTCCTTGCACACAGTACAACAGCAATGGGTGACTTCATGAAAATATTGTATCGCCTATCATCTACTTTATGCCCAGGAATGTGTTTTTTAACTTTAAGCTGGGTCCAGGAGCGGGGGGAATTCTTTCTGCAGGCTGTGTTCAAACCCACATCCTCCTCTGTGTTCTCTCAGGTGTGCTGTGCAGCACAGAGAGGGAGCACATCTTTGCTTTTAGCTTGCTTCTTTTTTGTTAGCTGAGGCAAGAAGTTTTCCTGGGACTACATACAGCAGGACTCTAAAATCCACCAGCAGCAAGATTTTAATATCTAGCATTATTCATTCTTTTTCCCATGCCTACGTGCACTCTGTGTGTTAAATAAACAGGTTTTTTTCAGTTTCTTCCAAGAAATTCCTTTTGTATCAGTGGTGGGGGGAGGGTGTGATCAAACCTGCCTTCTTTAGAGGGGATGCTTCATTCAGGACACTTCCTCCTAACTTGTCTCAAACCGAGAAAATAAGGTAGACAGTCTATCTCAGGGTAGAACACGTAAAACCAAAAGCAGTCTTCTCTTTACGTTTTCATCCTTAAACCAAAGGATGTAAACATCCTTCAACCAAAAGCAGTCTTCTCTTTATGCTTTCATAGCCCAGAGCCAATGGAAATGCAGAGCAGGCTGGGCATTTCTGCACTTTGTTGAAGTGAAAAGACCATCAACATCAGGAATATTAGTGGTGGCAGAACAAAATATTTTTAAGCAGTGTATGAAAAGAAAATTAGTCACCTAAATTGAATTTTCAGCTGAGGGCCTAAGAGGCCAAATTTAATCATTCACCTCAAATTGCCACACAAGTCAATGTTCCCTATTTTCTCATTGCAAGGGAAAGGTGCTGGTTCTCCTCCTTGCCTGTGAGACTGACGAGCTCTGCTCTGTTCTGCCAGCACGTGGCAAAACTCTTCAGGGAACTTATGGAAATGCTCCCAAATGCCAGCCCTTTCTTTAGAATCATGGAACAGTTTGGCTTGGAAGGAACCAAAAGAGTATGATCATTCCAGCCTCCTGGCCATGGGCAGGAGCATCTTCCTCTAGACCAGGTTGTTCAAAGCTCCATCCAGCCTGGTGTTGAGCCTTTCAGGGACAGGCTATCCACAGCTTCTCTGGGCATCTGGTTTTTCTGGGTGGTAAAGCTGTGCTCACACATACAAAGAAAACTATTAGATAGGAAAAAGAGCCATAGAGCCACAAGAAAACCCTGCAAATTTCTGTACACTCTTTAGTAATGTAACAGGGATACAGCCTACAAGCCTGATGTGCCCTGCTTGTCCCTGGGCGGTTGTGGCAGTATGGAACACATCACAGAAAAACAGGGCTACATAACTCTGCTTTTCAGATGTCATTCCATCCCCTTCTGGGAACACAGACCTTGTGGAAAGGACAGAAGACAGGTCTTGGGGCTCCTATGTCCAGCCTTAGCACAGAGAAGGTTCCTGGCTATTTTATTTATGCCTCTGTTTTCATGCATGGCTATGGCAAAAAATAAGGCATTACATGAACATTAAGAGAAGAATTAAGTGTAAAATGAACAACTCTCAAGATGCATGTTTGTTTCTCATAATCTCCCTGTCAATCCCAGCTTTCCATCCCAGCCTGCTTTTAATTGCCTTTTGTAGGGGTTCCAATGACTGTTACCTTTGCCTCTGCAGGTAGGGATCACACCACCTTCTGTGTATCATACAGTCAAATGTGTCTGAACATTTCTGGAGCAAACAGAAACTCTGCAGACCTTGTGCTGCAGACACAGGCTAAAAGTATTTATGAATTACAGGAACATTGTCCGAGACTGAAGAGAGGTGTACCTGAGGTAAAACATTAAGAATCAGCTGGGAAGTCGAAAAGGAAAGGAATTATTATCTCTACAAAGGGGTATTCAGCTGTACTTTTGGTTGCATGTTAACTGGAATGTACATTAAGAGAAAATGTTTAAAATAAGTATTTTTTTGGCTGTGAGGTGGTTTTCTTCCCTGTCAATGCAAATCTTCAGAGGAAAAAACACAGATATTTTTGCAGACCTGTGTAACAAATGTGTAAAGCAGAAGGATTTCCTCACTGTGTCAGTTTATGAAGAGGTAGAGAAGGTTGGAGGGATAATGGGAACAGACTACATCCAACAGCTATAGATGCATGGCTGATTAGATTTATAATTCCCACTCCAAACTCAAATCTGAGTCTGTTTATAAACTAGTTCTTCTCCCCCATCCCTCTCTACAGGATCAGGCCCTACAGCAATATAAAAGCCAAGGAATGGACAAGGGTAAATTATAAAAAGAGTTTCCATGGAGGACAAAATGCCTCAGGATGACAGAGCTGAGAATTCACTGTCTCATACCAGTGAGAATGAATTCTCTCATACCAGCTCCCTTACTGTGTCACAGAAATGTTGTTTGCTTGGTTTTAGGTTTAAAATGAAGGAAAGAAAAGAGTACTTCACTGAAATTCTACACCATTCATGGAAGGAGCTCCCTATATGTGCCATTTTATTTTTCTGTTTTACAAGGGGAGCCAGAAAAATATGTTGGGAATGTTGGAAATAACACAAAGGGAACTCAGAATTTATAGTGTAAATAATGGTGTTGGACTTTTTTTTTTCTTTTTTTGTGCATATCTCTGACCACAACTGTATGCTTTAGCTTTGCTCAAAGACATACTTTGAGCCTGTGCCCAAAGGTGCAAACCTTGATTCTGTACAGTGCAGGGAGATGGCATCCTTGAGACCCAAGCAAATACTTACAAACTTTTAAGAAAAGAGGACAGAGAACTGGTCAGGCTGGAAGACAGAGCCTCTAGGATCCAGGAAACTTGCGTACATCCCTCTGGCCTTAGGCACTCTGAAGGTGCAATATTTAAACAAACAGATATCTTCCACCCTTGTCTGCCCTTCCCCTCCAGGCAACACATCCAGGCATGGCATTGATATTTGCCACAACTCTGTGAGGAAGGGGAACTGGGTACATGAAAACTCCCAGGGGAGGAAAAAACCCAACCAAACAGTTCCACATCTTCCTTAATCCATTTCGCTCTGCACTGGCAAAAAGCAGCTCAGCCACACAGCAGAAGATGGGAAACAGGAGCAGGGAATTTGTCTGCTGCTGCTGCCCCCAGACTGCAGACTGAGCAGCCTCAGTGATAATTTGCAGGACTCAGATACTGGTGAGCTTAGCCAATGCTAGCAGCAAAAAAAATTAAGAGAAGCCTCTCATAATTACTTGATTGTTTCTAATAAATTATTTGTAAAATACCTGGGACTAAATGTATTCAATTCTTCTTCTATTCAAAGACATTGTATCTGAAGACTTTCTGAATGCACTTTCTACAAGGGCATGTAGTGACAAAGTTTTGACTTTAAACTGGAAGAAGATAGGTGTGGTTTAGCATCCCAGTTGTCCATCAGTACAAATGAAATGGCAACTGCCTTTCCAACATAGTCCCTCATCAACTTCATCACCAGCACATCACAGAACTAATTTGAAGGATCCCAAATTTATTCCTGCACTGTAGCTCTGCGGTTATAACTAATTCTTTTCAGAAAGGCTGTTTTTGAGCAAGTCATGTACAACATTCTCTTTAAGAACATTTTCCTGTAAGATGATGAGGAGGCAGTTTTGCTAATGGCTTTTCACCTACTTTTCATTACTGTTGCTAAGAACAAAGTTCTAAAAGCAATACCCCTGATAAGAACAGGATGAAGAGTGGGAGGGGGTGGCAGACATAAGTCTGTTTTTCCTCACCTTTGTGAATATCTGCCATTCTTTCCATTACCACATTATCATCAGGGGTGCATATAGTGTCACCACGTGGCTGAAAAGAACTTCTGTTTCTCTTCCCACAAGTTTTTTAATTCCAAATTTCTACCTGATAGCTGTAGCTGATGACAAAAAAAAAAAAGTTTCCATTTCCTCCTTAACTAATTTCCCATAACTAAACAGATCTCTGCAGAAATAGTTTCCTGCATCTGGTCTCTCTCTCTCTCTGTGGAGCATAAATACATTTGACAAAGGCAATGCTCTTTTTTTGGCAAGGAATAACTCACCATACTGGCACTGTTTAACATTTTGTCAGAGACACAGACAATGGGATCCAGGGTGCCCTCAGCAAGCCTGCTGATCACACCAAGCTGTGTGGTAGTGTTGGCCTGCTGCAGAGATGGGGTGCCATCCAGAGGGATCTGGATATGCTGGAGAGCTGAGTCTGTGCAAAACTCATTAATTTGAGCAAGGCTAAGTGCAAAGGGCAACCCCAGGCACAGGTACAGTCTGGGTGGAGAATGGACTGACATTAGCCCTGGGGACAAGGACATAAGGGTGCTGGTGGATGAGAAGCTCAACACAACCTAGGTATGTGCAACTGCAGCTCAGAAAGCCACTTGTGTCCTGGGCAGTATCCAAAGCACCATGGGCAGCAGGAGGAGGGAGGGAATTCTGCTGCTCTGCTCTGCTCTGCTCTGAAGACCCCACCTGCAGTGCTGTGTACAGCTCTGGGGTCCCCAGTGTGAGGTGGGCCTGTGGGAGGAGGCCACAGAGGTGACCAGAGGGCTGGAGCACCTCTCCTGTAAAAACAGGCTGAAGTAGAAAAGGCTTCAGGGAGCTCTTATAGCACCTTCCAGTACCTAAAGAGGCTACAAGAGAGCTGGAGAGGAACATTTAACAAGGGTATGCAAAGACAGCATAAGAGGAAAAGGCTTTCAACTGATACAGAGTAGGTTGAGATGAGATATTAGGAAAAGATTCTTCACTGTGATGGTTGTGAGACAATGGAACAGGTTGTTCAGAGAAGCTATGGATGCCCCATTCCTGGCAATGATTGAGGCAAACACCAAAGGCTTAGAGCTGCCTGGCTGCTAGTGAAAGGTATTCCTGCTCAAAGCAGGGAGGGCTGGAATGGGACAATATTTAAGGTCCCTTTCTACCAAAACTAAAGGCTTTTCTTGTCCATTTCTTTCAAATAACACTAAACAATGGTAATATGCTAGATGTGATAAGGAGAAATAGAACAAAGCGGGGAAAGGGCCTTCTCAGCTGAAAAAGAAACCTTACATTTCAGGGGACAATACAGCATATACTCTGTAGGATGCATTATAAACCACGGGTTTATGATCAAGCTCTCTTACAAGAATCCCTAGGCAACAAACAATTTGAGGTACAAAGTTCTTTCAAAAGCCTTTGCTGCCATCTCATGGCATATTTGGAGAAAGCCAGCACAGCTCTGGCTTTGAGAAATGCCACAGCCTCATCAGGCATTCATTCACAGCACCTTCCTAACGCATGGACTGCCCCAGTGTTCTTGAGGAGCATAGCTGGGAACACCATGTACTTGCTGCAAGGTGATTAACCACCTTCACTAACGTGTTAATACATTCAGATTGGGGTGAGCATCAGTGAAACCAGGCACCCTGAATGACCAAGTCAGTGTTCAAATAAAGAAAATGGAGGTGGCTAGAACACAAGACAGTGTTGTGCTTTTCACAACCCCTTTCTTCCCATTTCCAAGCTCTGAAATGAATGACCTAAATAAACAGAAAAAAATTGCTGTAATATAGACATATCCACAGAAATAAGGAATTATGACGTTCAAACTATTAAACAGTCCAAAAACCAAAATAAAAATCACTAGAGGAAAGAAAGTACTCAGAAATCAGCTGTCACCTTGTATCTAGGGTATATGTACTGTCCTTCCCTTGTCTGCAGCTCTGGCACTCATTAGTGTGTAATTAAGAGGTTTCTGTAAGGTGCTTACCTATGGCATCTCCAAAGGACCTCGAAGCATTTTTCATGGCTTCTGCTATTCTTGGACAGCAGGCACCTTGTCAGGGCAGCAGACATCCCAGATTTCCATTCACATTGCAACATTTTAGTCACTACTTCAGCCCAGAAGTTGTGACTGAATGTGCTGGTGAATTCAGAGGATTTCTCCTTTATGTATACACACCTCTCTGAAAACTCAGCCCTCACAAGGAGTTCTGCAATAGCAGCTGGTTTTGAGCACATTTTCATGTGAACCCTCACACCCCAGTGTGGCACTTAGTCTTGTATCTGCTGCTCATCTTCCCTGTGGCACTGACCACAACTTCAGCAGCCACATGCCTCCTGGTAAAACCCTACCCACCATTTTCCCAGGCCAAAGGTTTCTGCTACTAGAACACATTATAAACAAATTTCCCAGAGAAAAAGCCATCTGTGGAGTTTTTCCACTCAGCTTCCCTTACTTGCAGCTGAGACTTGCTATTTTAGTTGTTTCTTCAAGGCTCACTGTATTTCGATAAAGGACATCAGCGGCTGCAAATCCTTTCATCAAATAGGCATTGACTATTTAATTTTACAGTTGTGCCTTATTTCCACAAGGAATACACAGAATTCATTAGTAATCACACACCTGAGACTGCATCTACCTGTTCTCCTTTGGCAATTGTGTAATTCCCCAATAATTTCTTATCAAAGCAATTTTCCCTTTACCTTCCACACAATAATTGCCCATGACTCTCTGCAATTTTTCTCACATGAAGAGAGGGAAACACTAAATACACAGTTATGTGGAGGGTTGCTCTGGTTTCCTTTAAATAGCAAGACACAGGATATGTGCAGAGAGAAATGTAATTATAGTCCTGATAACATGGAAAATAAAACTTCAGGAAGAAAAGTATTCCAGTTGGCAAGTGACAACCACACACTACAGGAGGGAGAAGTTGCTCTCTCTCTCTCTTTCTCTCTCTCTCTCTCTCTCTATCTATATATATATAAGCAAGACACAGGATATGTGCAGAGAGAAATGTAATTATAGTCCTGATAACATGGAAAATAAAAGTTCAGGAAAAAAGTATTCCGGTTGCCAAGTGACAACCACACCTTACAGGAGGGAGAAGTTGCTCTCTCTCTCTCTCTCTCTCTCTCTCTCTATATATATATATATGTACATATATTTTTTTAATATATATATTTATATATATATATATATATCTCACTGCTTCTCTCACTTTTTAAATTCCTGTTTGCCATTTTGTTATTAGTCCCCACACAGTAAACAACATGCTGCAAATTCTGGCAAATTGAACTACTGAAAGGGTTATTCATCCCTCTGTGAGATTGCTCTGTGCAAGGAGAGCTACATGTTCTGCATTCGATGACTAAGATACAGTCCCATGTGTTTTCCCTGTTCAATCAAGTGTGCAAAGAACTGTCACAATAGTTCTTGATGCCAAGGAAATAAAATTTAGGGTAGAATGGAAAAACCTGACTTGTATTTTAATGGAATTGTGTTTGCACCTGGGTTTTTTCCTACTCTTGGTATTTTATTCTTTTTTTTTAATCTTTATTGACAATTCATTAAAACCTCATCTTCCCTGTCTGCAGAAAAAGAAAAATTAGTTGTTATTGTAACTGTCTAGATAATTGTTACTGAATTGTCACACTCTTAGAAGCCACGATATATCTTTCATATCTGACCACGGGGACTGATAAAAAAAGATTTCCAGGCTTCTGCAGGGTTTGGTGGTTTGGGGGTTTTTTCCCCTCACATTTAGAAGAAGACAGAAAAATAACAAATAAGTCAAAATTATAAATTATGACAGGAAAAAAATCAACATTTGAATTGCTTGTGGCAAGAGAAACCATGGGGCTTAAGGAAAGATTAGAGCAGCATCAACCAAGTAGAGAACTGAAAGTTATTTAAAAGTGATAGAAACCCTTGAGGATCTGCAACCCCACCATTGTTTCTGTTTGGAAAATCAGTTATCAGAAGTTCCAATTAGCCTTAATTGAATTCTGCCTTAGCAATACCTAGAATTTTAATTGACTGGGAAGGTGATCATAAATCTCTGTTCAAAATACAGCTGGGCCATGAACAATCCCCAGAAGAGCCCAACAAAGCCACAGAGAAGGACCTGCTTATTCTGCATGCAAGGCTGCCTCTAGACCATAAAACAAACATTCAGAAGGGAAAATCCCAGTAGAAAAAGCCAGTCCTGCAGACAGTCATATCCTCCAGTGCAGATATAATATGAATTACCAAGGAGTAACCACAAACATATTCATGTACATACTGCCAACAACATCCTTAAAGGCTGGTTGTTCCATCCCTCACTTGTCTTCCTCTGCTCTTGGCACTTGGCTTTATTGCTGGGTGTTTACCTTCTACTTTAAACACACAGACATCCTTGCTGCTCCCATGCTGGCCTCTGCTATGCACATGCTTGTCTCTCTCTCTGCTTGTTCCCTTTTAGGTCAGATTACTTTCAATCTCATATTCAGCTGTTCTGGAGATGTGGACATTGCAAATAAAACTCTGCAAGGTCACTGCACTCATGGTATTGAACTGCAATGGTTTTCACATGTTTAATTCCTTGTCAAAACCTGCCCAGTCTCAGATTTAGACAGGAATAACTGAGTAAAAGTTGTGAATTTGGATGATTTTGCTGACTCTGTGAAATTGCTCGTAAAGGAAGCAGGGCAGGTGAGTGACAGAGCTGGAAAACATATTGCAGGGAAGTTAAGCTTGCAAGCAGCTGTACAAATCAAACAAAGAATAGAATAGCAAAGAATAGAAGCAAGATCGGGATAAATTAAGAAGTTTTAATTGACTGAGGGAACTAGGCACAAAGGAAAATCAAGCATCGGACCTAAAACCTTTTTCAGGATCAAAAGAGTTCAAAGAGGAGACAAAAGGAACCTAACTCCAGTTATCTCATCTGGAGATAGAGCAAAGATGTCCCATCACACAGCTAGGATTCAGGGCTCAGAGAGAGATAAAAGCAAAATGCCAACAGTGGGCATAAAGATAGTTTCTGGACCAAAAAAAAACACCTTGCAAGGATGATCCCAAGGCTGAGTTCATTCATGGCATATATGTGGTACAGAAGCATCAAGACTCACTAAAGCAAAGTTCACCTTGGAAAAAGCAGAACTGCTACACCAATTAATGAGGAAGAGACGGGAATAATTTTCAAGGCCTGCATGTTATCTCTTGACGACAGAGGGTTTTCCCTTAAAGAACTGGGACTTCATAAACTCCTGACAATGATATCTCCACGTGTCTCACAAATTATGGCACTGTCACGGTATGAGCCAATGGAGGAAACATTTATTTACCTTTTATTTTATTAAATACTTATTTATTATTAATTAAATAAATAGGAAAATTGAGACAAGGAGTGATTTGTTCTGTGCCACCTCCCAGGTAAGTAACCAAGCTGAAATTGGACTCAAGAGATGTCTGATAGCAGTGTCAGCCAGGATCCACACAACTTCCCAGACACAAAGGAGATGCTCTGTGGTAGATAATGAACCTCAAAAACCCACACCAAACCTCAATTTTCACTTTCAAAAAAGAGCAAGGAAGACTCAAAATAGCCATACAAGTGAAAGCTCCCTCTCTTCAAAAGACTGAATTTTAGAGTGAAGAATTTGGCCATAACAAGATATTTAGGTCAAGTCTGCATATAACAGAGCCAGGTACACTGGTTTTGGGAGCAAATTAATAACCTATCTCCAAGGTGACACTATAAAGCAGGGCATTACAGTGAAAGCTCTGGAACTGATCAAAGGAGTCACAGACAACAGCTAGAGGATGCTCCAGTGTGAGAATTTGGAAAATGACTGTCAGTAGAAGTTGAAAGTGACGTTCATGGCAGATTGTTTGATGTTACCTTGAGCTCTTGGACCCTGAGCATCAGCAGTTTCCCTAAATAATGATTTCACATAGTTTTTCCACTGTTTTCCCTCCAGGAATCATCAACAGCAGAAGAAAAATGTGCCCTTGTCAGGAACAGGAAGCTGCCAGTTAAGCCAGCCCCAGACAAAGAAGACAGGCTCGCAGCAGGCTGAGGATGCCACTGCAACATGCCTAAGGAATAGGCAAGCCCTCCAGAGGTTAAATCCCCATCAAACTCAGTGCCTGAGGCTGCAAAGCCTCCTCCCAGTCTGAAGTCATGGGCATCTCTAAGGAGTGAGCTCAGGATTGGGAGGATACCTGCAGCACACTCTGTCCTGCACCCATCAGATACCCAGCAGCCTGTGTTTCATCCCCAACCCAGGGAAGCAGGAGCTCAAGTCTCAGTGGAATCTCCCATTTCAGAAGAATAACAGATTTCGAAGCCTTTTCTCATGTTAGCCCAGCAGCCTTCTGGGTTTCCAGAGCTAGAGAAGGGACAATGGGAAGAGCCTGCCTCTTCCACCAGTACAGGGGTGCAACCACAGCGGGCTGGAGTGTCCACAGAGGAGTCCAGGCATCACAAAAGTGGTGGCAGGAGGGAGAGCAGCAGTACAACAGTGCAGCCTGTGAGAGTTAAGTAATTTTTCGGGCTCTACTGGTCTGCACAGGCAGCCTAGGAAGAAAAAGCAATTTCGTTGTTTCTCGTTGTGCTGCATAGAAGGGTGCCAGGGATGTCCTTGAGCCTCTTTCAAACCTGCCAATTTTTTCCCAGATTTTCAATATGTTTTTACATAACCCGTTTATCTTAGAAGGTGTCTTAGGTTGCAATGCAAGATGCAACCAAAATTATGTATTCTATTACCATCTGTTAAAACCAGGAGGGGCAGTTTTCTTTATTTCTTCCAATGAGCCATCCTCCCTCGGGGAAATATCTCCTGTTAATGGGCCACTGAGTGTCACTGCACCCTGACAAAATTACATCATCCATTGTGAGATGCTCCACCCAGAGGGAGGAGCCAAGCATTCCTCCCTGGATATAATCTGAAATTTGGAATACCACAGTGAGCCTTTTTCCACTGGATTCCCAGAGGAAGACCAGGCCCATCTGCACCACCACTGGACCTTCAGAGGAAAACACCACCCTTCTACAGGATCACTGCTTCAACAGGACCACATCTGTCACTGCAGGAGGACTGCAGCCACCATTTAATGGGACTGCTACAACACCCTGACCCACAGGGTGTCAGGCTGTACTCTGGCTCTGTCAGTGGTTTTGTACTACTGCATTTTACTTTAAATTTCCTATTAAATTGTAGTTCTGACTTGGGATCCCCTGCTGGTTTGCTTTCAAACCAGCACAGAAGGCTTTATAGAAAAGTGACAGAGGGGAAGAATCTCCTACTGAAAATCGAGTGGCTGTTACTAAGACCATGAAGCATATATTGGGTGTTTTGTGTGTTTTTTTCACCCCTTCCCTAAATCCCAGAGACAAGGACAGGAGCTGTCTCTGCACACCTCAGCTGCTTCTTTGAGAATTAAAGCATTTCTATTACCTTAAAGGAAATACAGCAAATAGCAACTTTCATAACAATGGTGTTTCTGATTTTACAGACAGAAGGCCGTTTGCAAGCTTTTCTCACGTATCACCTGTTTTCCCCAAGTGCCTCTCAGCCCTCAAACCTGTTTATGTGCAGGACAAGCCAAGGCACACACAAACCAGGCTAACCCACCACACATTAAAGGACATCATGGAGGCACAGGGCCATTGGACAAGTGATCAGGGCAAAATCCCTGACAAGACGCAGGTGGTGTCCCAGGCTTTGGACAAGCATGGCAGGGAAGGGCACAGAGACAAAAGCACCTGCCAGCTCCACTCTCTCTCCCCACCCCACCGCCCTGCTGGCATTCAGAGCCCTCCTTCTCTGGGCAGCATTGCACTGTAAAATATCCAGATCCAAGCCCAGACAGCCTTTAAATATTACTATATGGCTCCATTTTATACAGTATCTTCTATAAAGCAAGTTATTATTTTTCTGGTGATTCACTCATGAGCAATGGGCAAATTTTCCCATTTGATGGTAACAGCCATAAATTGACAACACAGACATATCAATTGCATCTCCACAGCACCCAGATACAGACCTCTGGAGGTTTTGTTGTTGTTTTCCTCAGCATACCAAAGATGTATTTTTAAAAATATATCTAGCTTGTTTGATGTCATGGATGGCCTATTTCTCCAGCAGCAAAATATCCACTCTGTCATCAGATTCTGAGTTGAAATCAATCCAGAAATACATTAGTGCAATAATGACACACTTTAGAGGAGTAAATCATTGCTTACCTCACCACAAGAGTGGTTCATGCTGCAACGAGTCACCTATTTGGAACAGGTCTCCCTATAATCAGCAGCCATGGGACTATGCATGATCCCTGTGTATGCTCCCTTTTAAGCACCCATGGATATTTGATGCTCACCTGCAAGGGTTGTGTAATGGAGGCAATACATCTTCAGCAAAGAAAAATGACAGTCTGAATAAGAAGACGAAACCAAATCATCACTTAAAAAAAGCAAAGCAGAGCAGAGCAAAGCGTGACTTTGCTGCAAGCGGAGCACTGTGACAGGATTGATTGCAAACAAAATGACACCTCCGTATGGATTGTCTGCTATATTATTATAAATAAATACCCATTCATTGTGGAGCCTGTATCACTGCAGAGAACAGATCATATCTCAGTAAACATCCCATTGAGTACAGTGTCTCTTCCCAAGCAGCAAATGAGTTTTGTAAACAAGATAAAGAAACAGAGAAACAGCAAGACATGGGGAGATTTGAAAAAAGTTCAGCTGATAGCTGTTTCCACGAAGAACATGCTAAAAATTCAGTGAGTTGATGTTAGAGGGCAGTCGAGGCAGGGGAGGCAGTTACAAAAAGCTTGTTCTTGCTTCTGGAAGGGATAAAGGTCTAAAAGGTTTCCCAAGTCCTCTGGATGTCAAAGACTAAAGCAAACCATTCTGGTTTCAGAAATTTAGTGGTTCATGATGACCAGTTCTACTCAGGCATGCTGCAGCATTCAAAAAAATCAAACCACAACAGTTTAAAAGGCTGCAGATTGCAAAGTGAACATACTGGGAGAAATTTGGCTTGTCTTTATCTCCTTCCCACTCTCTGCTTGTTGATTAGCCATCTCCAGGTAATGCTCAGCACAGCCTAGGAACTCCCTGCTCCCCTCAACGACCTCCTAGACAAGATACCATGATCAAATATTGGATCATGATTGGCAAGCACAACAACAGCTGATTAAAGGAACCCTGTGTTATTACCAGTTCCACTTTCTGTGCCTGTGCTTGGGGCTATTTCTGCATCCCCCAGGTTCAGCAGTTCCCTGCTCGTGTACTTTCACAACAAAAGAAATATTCTTTTTCCTCCTCTGTGCTACTCAGCCTCCAGTGGTTTGCAAGGACTCAGGTTTATTTGTTGAATGCTCTGCTAGCCTAACATAGATGGTGACAGCTCCTGAAAGTTCAGTGACAAGGGAAAAATATAACATCTTTAATTCCCCTTCCATACATGAAGGAAGGGGTGACGACCATGCTGGGCCATCTTTACTCACAGATATAGGCCGGGGGAAAATGTCACTTCCATGATTTACAAAGATCAGCACTACTGGAAATGTTGCATAACATTATGGTGCTTGCATCTCCTCACCTTCCAGGCAATCTGCTTCCAGGGAGTTTGGTGCACAAGGGGCATGCTCCTCTGAAAAAAATTATAGCTTCTAACACTAATTCTGTCTTGGAGGGACTGGGAAGCTCAACATTTCCTCACATTTTGGATATGAGTCCAGATGAGTGTGTGGGTGTACAATAAATAAAATATATTTGCCATGAATGGTCAAGATGTGGGGTTAGGGTTTTCCCTCCCTTTTCTTTTCATTCCCTGGATTTCCATATCTATGGAAGAAGCATAAAGAAGAGGCAGACACATCTGTGGGAGCCAGAGCAGAAAAGATCCACACCCAGATCCAACATTTTGCATTGCCCTTGATGCCCACACCTTCCATCATTCCTTCTCCAAACTGAACAAGTAAAAATCTTTGACATAGGTTTTTTGGGGATATGTCAAAAAGAGAACCATCCTCAATCTTTGTACACCCTCTAGAAAACAAATAAGGATCATCCCATTTCACAGGTAAGGAGGCTGAAAAAGTTACCCTGTTTTTTCAGGGCTTTTTCAGACTGGAGCCAGATAGAACTGAAGAATTGTGGAAAATTGAGGAAATCATCCATATTTGCAGGTGCCAGAGCCTCTGCCTTGACTCCTTCACCAGGGAGGCCTCACATATGTGGAAAAACAGCTCCAAAAAGCTGTATTGTATTGTTTGCTAATATTGGTAGCAGAATATAAAGTGGAAACAAAAGCACCATTTTTCTTTCCCTCTCCTTTTCTTACATTTTCCTTCACTTCACCAGCAGGGGAAAAGACTTCCCTATGCAAGCACAGAAAAAGTGAAGATAATCAAGCAATTTTCAATCTTCAGTCAAAAGGATCACTTCCCCTTTGATGATAAATTCCAAATAAAATTGGAATATTGTCCATTTCCTTTGAATGCATTACAAAAAAGCAATCGCTGTTTTTCAGTTCAGTCTGCAGCCACTGATGCCTTGTGAAGACTGACCTAGAACAGAGAATAGATGGAGTTAAAGGGTAAAGTAGATATTTATTAAATGGTACTTATTATCCTCAATGGATACACCTTGGGCAGCACAAGAGCCCAGCCTGGGCTACACCCAAGATGAACCCAAAATGGTCACAAAATGGACGACTGGTCACAAGGTCTCTCATTTTTGTAAGTTCTGGCCCATTAGCATATTGGAGTTAATTGTCCAGCTATAGCTTTAGGTTATGAAGTCACATCCTTCTTGTTTTCCTCTCTTCATTCCACCATTGTTTATGCTCTTGGGCCTGAGATTTGGATCAGTTGTCCTTGGTCCTCAGCTAGAGAAGGAATTGTTTTGTCTTCCTACTCTGTGAAGAGAGCTCACCAGCCCCTAATATGAAGCCCAGACCCACACACTAAAGCAGCACAGAATCTGAAAAATGTAGCAGCTAAAACCTGAGGCATTACTACCTTCTTTCCCTACACATTATTTTCATTCCAGGTCTTTCCTTTCATAATTAACTGACATTTAACTGACACAGAGCTGATCTTTCCATTTCTCTTTTGGCTCAGCAGAGCCCAACAGACCATGGTGAGGAGGATTTCAAGCAACCACATGGTTTCCTGTACCCTAAGTCTCTATTTCCCGTGCAAGAGAATGCTGTTATGGAAAGACAGGGCATCAAACCCTGTGCTGGCATCACCTTTCAGCTCCCTCTTCACATGCAGCACACCCTCCCAGCCCACAAATGGTGTCTGTGGCTCTGCTGTGCCCTTACCAAGATTTAAGAGGAAAGAAGAGTCAAGTTCAAGAGGTTGCATGTCTCATGACGTGGTTCTGTCATGCCAATGGAAGTGGAATAGGAAAATTGTGCTAAGTAGCTGCTATGAGAAGAGGGACAAATTGCAGTGAAACACAATGTGAGTGCCTTGTGTTCCTACATGCAGTTTAGAAAGAGACACAAAGTTTGCATTAGATAAAGGATTTTCTTTGCATCCTAGTAAAAAAATATATACATAATGGACAACATACCTCCTTGCTAAGTCTGCCAGTGTCACACTGAGGGTTTTGGAACCTGTCCCCCACTCCAGGCTGGATGGTGCTTTGAGCAACTTGGTCTAGTAAAAGGTGTTGGAACTAGATGATCTTTAATGTTTCTTCCAAGCCAAACAATGTTGTGTTTCTCTGATCGTCCCACCATGGGAAAAGCAGAGTTGCTGAAGAAATCAATTACATCAGATATGCCCAGGGATGCAATCCAAGGCCAAAAGTCCCATCCAAGGCCACACTGAGTGGATAAGACTGCTTGGTAGGTTTGCATTTGGTGGCAGTGTTGACTACTTCCAGACTTCACAGTGTGTGTCAGGACACCCAAGGCACTCCAGGAGAGCTGCTCACCCTCTTGCTGTATTAGCCAAGTCACAGGGAAATATGAAATGACACACCACAAATGCTGTCTGCTCTGCGCCCAAGGTAATGTGTGACACAGTGAGAGGAGCAGAAATAGTCCATTGTCAGGCAAGGAGAGATGCAATACCCAGGTAACACCTGATAAAGCCATCCAGATCTGGCATGGCAGTGTATTTCTATGCTCCACTACCTGCCAAATCCAAAGGAAACAATATTCCCAGTTGTTGTGATTTGGTTTAAACCCAGAAAAGCAAAGAAAGCTAAGTCTCTGTGTATAAACCAGAAGGAACTTTTAAGGTTCAAAATATACCTAAAAATGAGATTAAAACCAAACAGGGTTAGATGTTGGTGCCAAAAAATTGATAGTAAAAGAGGAAGAGAGAAAGAGAAAATAAATGAAGAAATAGAAAAATAAGTATGTGTAGGGGGTGGGGAGAGAGTCACAGAGGTTAGGTGGAAGCATATCACCATTCTGAGGGTCCCAGCAATGCTCATTGCTCCCCTCCATCTGATGTTCTTGGTGATGAGGGTCCCCTGTCATCGCACACCACCACACACTGAAAAGTATAGAGTGCAGTGGATTAACACACACTTTGGGCAGCTGGGAATGCCCACGTGCCTCCCTTGCAGGGGGCCAGGCTGGCACTGTCCCTTGCAATACTGAGGGTCTGTTGCATCAGGCTGCAGTGCTCTGCTGCAGGGTCTGGAGACCACTTTGGTGATGCCTTAAGTTGTTTATTATTATTATGTTGTTGTTGTTATTATTATTATTATTCCAGATTATTAATAGTATTTTTACTTTTCAGATTCTGCACTGCATTTGTATATAACTCTGAACTTCATATAAAGTGTTAGCAAGTTCTCCTCACAGTTTACTTAGACAAAACAATCCTTTTCCAGCCTGAGAACCAATGACACCTTTGCAGCTTTGGGCCCAAAAAAAAAGTATAAACAACAGTGAATTGAGGCAAGCAATCTGGGAGGATGGGACTTCATAACCTGAAGCTGTAATTGAACAATTAACCCCAATATGAAAATAGACCAAAACTTATAAAAGTGTGAAAACTCGTGATCCATTGTCCATTCTGGGTGTAGTTTTGGCCAGGTTCTTGTACTGCCCAAGGTGTGTCCTTTGAAGGCCTTTTAATAAATACCTACTTTATTCCTTTAACACTGTCTAGCCTCTGTTCCAGGTAGCCTCTCAAGGCTCACAGGGATGGGGACATTCACAAAGCACAAGCCTAATACCTTCAGGAGACGACAGCCCCAGGGCTATCAGCTGCCAGGCTCAAACAGACCCTTGAACCAAAGGGTAGGGGGAGAGAGACTTTGGGTGTGTGTTGAAAAGCCCCTGGTTGGAGGGACTGGATCCCCAGAAGAAACTCCTGAAATTAGGTGGAAATTGTTCGTTCATGTCAATCAGTGGATTTTTTCTTATTTATTCTTGGTTTGGTCTGTGCCCCAAGAGAAAGATGAAAACAGAGTCAATCCCACCACGTGCACCTTGCAGAGGCAAGGACAAACAAAGAGACAGCCACTAGACCACTGTGCCTTCCTTGGAAAAGGCTCTCAGGGACCTCATTTTCTCAGGCAGCACTGAATTCCTCTTGAGAACTTTAGAGAGAAACCTTATTTTGAACATAATTGAAAACATGATTTTCAGCCCCTTACACACCCCCTCCACATAACTTCCTTCCCCCTTCCCCTCCAGTTAAATTGTCTGTTCTGTAAGCTTCTTAAATTCTCCGTAAAGACAGGGACATCTAGTGCAGGAAACCTGAATTTGTGTGGATACAGGGCTGCACCTGAGATGCAGACTGCAAAATGCTGGCAGGAGGCCACCAAGGGTCACTCACAAACAAGGCTGAACTACTGCCGAGCAGAAACTAATTTATTCACCTAGCAACAAAAACAGAGGGCTCACACTGCACTTGTCTGAGGTGAAAAAAATTGAAATTGTAAGCAAGGTTGGCTCATGGGGAGTTTCTGAGTGCTCTAGGGGCTGCCAAGTGCCAGTTGGAGCCCATCAACATGTGGAAGGAGGCAGTGGTATATCCTGTCCTTATAATTACACCTGCAACAAGTCACTGCAGCTGCCTCTGTGCCACAGTGCTTGCTAGCAGCCCCAGCTTTCCCACCAACTTCCAGGGTGAGCCCAGGATCTCCACACTCAATGAAAGCAGCCCCAAGCTTTGTCTCAGAGCTACCTGGCAGCTGGACAGTAACTGGAAAACACATATAATAGAAACTGCAGCAAATGCAATTTGAAAAAAAATAAATAGCTGTGACGTCCCAGCACCCCCCACCCCATCACCCAGACTCTCCAAAGCCCCAACACCATCACCCACAGCCAAGAAATTGCCACCTCTCCCTGCAATGGGCTTCAGCAGGGCATTGCCACGTCCTCAGACCAAAGATATGCAGCACACAGCATTGATGCTGCAGTGGCATTGCAAATAAAATGTGCCATCACCCATAACCATCTTTTCATATTTTAATGTTATAAATATGTAACTTTTTTTCTTTAAACAAAAACAAGCTGCTGCAGAGTTCACCATCTAACTCAGTGGAAGTCACTGAAGGATTTGGAGAGGATGTGCTGGAAAAGACACAATGCTCACTAATCCATGTGTTTTGTAAAAGCCTCTGCTTTTACAAAACCCTACATGTGTAGCTGTGGAGTCAGCCCAGCTCTGCTATGGTCACTGAGCCAGCTCATACCAGACACCATTAAGTTAAAGTAATTCAGAGTTCATGCTGAAAGTTACAAAACCATATACAAAACCCATCCATGACCTGAAAACATCAGGCATATGAGTTTGTGAGGCTTTTCCCATTCAAAAGGCCAGGGCTCTGTTTATTTTTCTGTCAAATTCCACTGTTTTCCAGCTGAGGGAATAAATACATGCAGAGTTTTTGTAAGCAAGGCCAGCTCTGCCCTTTGCTTGACACCTCAGCTGGAGATGCAGTGGCATTTCACTTACCCTGCTTGTCTCAGGGTTAACTTTTGCAGCAGCCAGGAATGGCATAGCCCTGCAATTATCTGAGGCTACCTCATGCCATGGACATAGGGTGGTGCTGTTTCTTTGGTAGTGCGTGGTCACATCACCCTGGATTTCACGAGGTGAGCAGTAGCATGTTGATTGTGTACCCATCTGCACATTCAGCTATTAGTATTGCTGTTACAGTTTTTCCTATTTCTTTGCCTTTTCTAGTAAATTGTTCTTGTTTCAACTTTTTGTGCCTCTAGTTCTCCTCTCTATCCTGCTGCATAGGGAACAGGAAGGAAGCAAGTGAGCACTTTGTGGTCTGGGGTGCTACAGCAGGAACACTAAATTGTGTGAGGTCTGTAGGGCCTATATTTCAACTCTGTTATTAGTGTCTTGTTGCTAGTCCTAATTTTCTTATTCCATTGCTGTTTCTGTAAATTGCTCTTGTTTCAACCTGTGATCTTTAGCTTTTTTTGCCTTCAATTCTCTCCATTTCATCACAGGAGTAGCGGGGAGAAAGTGAGCAAGCAGCACATGGTCTGGGGTGTGTCAGTGCGAATACTAAATTGGGGAACACCATTCTAAACCATGTCTCAGGACGTGGAAATGGAGTTGGTATTCACAACAACTCTCAGCCATTTAAATGAAGGTGACAACACAGAAGGTATGGTATGGAGAGAGGCCATAACAACTGAGAGTGGTACAACCATGCTGTTTCATGAGGACAATCAAATGGTAATTTCCTACAATTACAAGAACAGTCAGTATGGCAGTTACAGGAGGTTTGGTGATAATGTGAATTTGGCTACCACCAGCAGCCAGACAGGCTTTCAGTCAGTTGTGGTGTGTGCATTTCTCTTCTGGCATATGTCTGCCCTGCACTGTACACAGAATAAATGTTTCCAGGATCTCTATATCCTGACACCAGTCCAGGATGCTGCCCATTGACCGTGGCCTAAAAGCCCAAGTTGGAGTGAAATTCAGACCTTTGCCTTGCTGGACTTTGGATCTTGAATGGCATCACAGGAGGGATGCTCAGTTAGATCAGGATTTCGAAACAGGACACACATTCAAGCCTTGATGGAGTTGCTAATGATCAACCACCTGGCTTCA
Organism: Passer montanus; assembly: GCF_014805655.1. Classification (NCBI taxonomy): domain Eukaryota; kingdom Metazoa; phylum Chordata; class Aves; order Passeriformes; family Passeridae; genus Passer; species Passer montanus. Next base: position 2,259,041 of record NW_024374923.1, on the reverse strand, counting down.
CAGTGTTTGCAAGCATGGTTTTTGTTTCACAGATTTGCTCTGTGCTGCCTTACTGCTGGACTAGGTCACTGGGCTGCCTCTGAGTTGCCTGGACAGTCCTCCCACCATGAATTTTAGTGCCCAGGGCTTGTTGTCCATCTCAGGAGGAATTTTCTGCTGACCTTGACTCAGCTTTGTGGAGGGAAATGGATTTAGTGTCGAACAAGGTCCTAATTTCCTGAAGTGAAGGATCTTTCATAGGTCCTAGATCTTGGTCCTTGAACTTACACCTGGCTGTGTGTAGGCTCATCTAGCTCTCCCTAAGCAAAATACTCTAATGTAAATGTTTTCAAACAAATTAAAAACCCCAAGAAAGATTATTAAACAACAGGTAGGTAATTAGTACCCCAGTAATTTTCCAGTTTTCTGTAAAGTGAAGTAGTCTGGCAGAGAATGCTGGGAGCATGGGGGAGAAGCAGCTGGAGAGCCTGGGAAGGAAAAGGCTGGAGCCTGGATTTCTCTGCTTTCAAGCATGTGGACCATCCCTTCTAGATCTCTCAGCTCTGATTCACATCCTTTCCACTTTAAATACACAAAGAAGAGACAGAGGCTTGACTGCCAGGCAAGACTGGGAGCCCTGGTTCCTTGCAGGGCTCTGCACCTGACTGGGCTTGTCTGCTTTCAAGTCTGGGCACCCTCATCAGAAGGGCAAACTGGTGAGTAAGAGTTTATTTCTATGCTTGCTGTGCATGAGAACCTCTGCAACCAGCTTTTCCTCCCCTTTTCACATGACCAGATACTTCTGGAAGGAAAGAGTGGTTGGTGATCCAAGGAATCCATGACCTGTCACAATGGCCCTGCCATTTCTGGCGGGATTTGGCAAAGAAAATCCCTGACAGTAGTGGCCAAGAGGATAGGTAGCTTTGGATTTGCTGCTGACAGATTAGAGACTTGGTGACAGCGAAGCTGCTGGCTTTGTGTCTTGCTCAGCAGACAAGCAGCTGAGCCAGTCTCTGAACTCCAAATCCTCAGCTACTGTCAGGCATTTGCTGGCATTCAGGTGCATCTTGTCCTGATGGCTCTTTGTTCTGCCCATGAAAAAACCTTGGGTTCCAGCAGATTTCTTGGAGCTGCTCACCACCTAGCAAACTTAGCAGTCCTTAATTAACTAATGAATGGCAGCGCAATATGCTTGTTATTGATTTTTTTTTTCTGGTGACTCACGTAGTGGGGTTTTGGCCAAACCACCTCTTCATGTGATCTCCAAGGAGGAAGGACAGAAGGTTTCCTGCTTCCTGCTCTTTTGAGTGTTGGCTTTCCTTAGCCAATTAGTGTGCCCATGCTTGCATGACAATAAAAGAAGCATTTGTAAAAGAAAAAGAAGTCCCTTAATGAAGCTGTTTTCCACACACACCACTCTGTTCCCAGGATTGGGAAAAGTGGTGGTTCAGCTCCAAAATGTGAATCAGTGATTGCTTGGCATTCCTTGGGAGTGATTCAAAAGCCCTACTAGCCTTTTACGGAAAATAAAATCCCTCTGAAAATACACAAAAGATATGATTAATTTTAGGTGCATGTGACTTAGTGAAAAGAGAGAAGTTTCTTCAGGAATTGATCTCAGATATTCCATGTGCATCTGACTGATGTTTCCACAAGCTGAGAACAGTGAGCAAATGGAGAGGAAGGGTGCATGGGCTGTAAGAAATGCTTTTTTCTTAGGTTTTTTGACCTGATCTTACCCTGGAGATGCTGATGTTTCAAACATCGTGCCCAGCCTGTTAGTCCTTTTCCAATGCTATGAAAACCTCAAGCTGTTGTTACTTACTAAAAAATATGGCTTTGACTGAAGTTTTTCCAGCATCCAATAAAAGCAATTATTTCCTCAAACTCCCCTTCCCCAGGATCAGTAATGATTTGAGGATAATGATCCTTCCACCTCCTTAGTCCCTTCCTCCCAACCTGTGTCAGGAAGGCACTTGTGCTACTTGGTACTGCTGCTCAACTCCCAACATTTTCAGCTTGGAACAGCATGCTCTGAAGCTGCCATCTCTGGGGAGATGGACAGCAATCCCTGGGGTGTCACAGTGGATTAACAGGAGAAAGTCTGTGGCAGTGAGATGCTGTGAGCATGGTGGGTTTCAGCTTCCTGGTGCACACACATTGCAACACCCCATTTCTCCCGAGAGCAATGCCATCACCTGGAGTGCTGGATGATTTCCTGTGGGAGGCCTTGTGCCCCCCAGGATGCCCCTTTCCCCTGTCACGTCACCAGGAGCCCTTCACCTCCCCACCACCAACCTGCTGTGGGGCTTCCTCCCTTCCTGGGCAGCAGGCTGGGAGTGCTTACCTGCTGTCCCCTCCCTGCTTCACCCTGCTTTTGGGCACCTGGGAAGAAGCTGTGAGCCAGCACTAGTGGGAGACATAGGGATCGTGGTAGGTTTGAGGGAGGCTGCCCTGAAACAAGTTCACCTGAGGTGAAGTAGGGTAGAGATTTAGGTGTTTAAAACAGGTGGCATGGCCACATATCTGTGGCAGAGATAGCTTTCCAAAGCCCTCAGCTCTCATTTCAGTCAAGCATTTCAGTCACTAGAGCATTTCACAACGTGGAGCTCTGCCACTTGAACCCAGTATCTGCCTTGCTACCCAGCAGCAAGTCTGGGTAGCAGATGGTAAAGTGTTCCAGGCAGTTAGGGAAGAGGGAATGACAGTGACACTTCTGACATCTTGTTAAAGAAACATGCATGCCACTTCATCTCAGATGTAAATATACACTACAGTGGGGTGATTATTAAATAGAGTACTTCATCTTTAGAAATAGGTGTCTTTTTAAGAGGTGTCTGCCTGTGGAATCAAAATTTCCAAGACTTCTACATGAGGTAGCCAGATAATTTATTGACTGCTTAGTACCTCTCTGAATCTACTTTCTGACACTGTGATTTTTGAATACTTATTTATGTTCCAAGGACCTGCTATATGCCTTTTTTGGGCAAAGCTATTTTATTTTCCTTCTCTGTATATTAGTGACTTCGAAGGGAACCAGTGAATAGCTCTCATTGGAGCAAGCACAACCACTTGGCTCAATGCTCACCTGGTATCTATCTGAACAAGGGAAGGATCATTCATTTCCATTTAGCATATTTAGCAAACATTTCCACTCAGCCATTAGTCTGCCTTCTGAGAGACAGAAATGGAACACATTTTCCATTTAGGATGTTATTGTGACGTGGCTGTAACTTTTGAACAGCTATCAGATGGTGACATGATTTTCAGGGGTCTTTAGAAAGAGCAGGCCTGGCAGGGCTTTCATTTCCTGACCTGCTGGAAAGACCTGGAACACACTGTGATGCATGAGTGGTTCACCCGCCTCTGCTCAGAGCCCTGGCAAACAGAGGCCAATGGAGTGAGCACCACTGAAAAGCCTGGGATTGGCACAGTCCTTCCAGAGCCCAAATCAGTGAAGGTGCTGCCCCTGTGGAGCTTCTGGCAGTGATGAAGTTCCTGGCACACAGGCGTGTAGAAGCAGCAGGAGTGGGTCTGAGGCTGTGCAGTAGCACCATTCATCGTCACTGGTCCTCCCTGGTGCCCATTCAGAGGTGATCTGCAAGTGCTGCTCTCTGACACATGAAGGGGCTGAAGATCCATCCTCCTTCCCAATGACTACTTTGGGATATTTTAGGCTAAGATAAGGACAGTCTTCTTGACATAATTTTTCTTTCATTTCATTTTTCTTTTTTTTCATTGCTGCTGTCTGGGCTGAAAAGCAAAGTGATGGAGAACTATGATATTGACATAGGGATGCCAAGGACCTTTGGCTGGGCACTGCAATTGCCATGTAAAATTATGCTAGTTTTCAACTTTGGAAGTAAAGCAACTTTTATTTTTCACGCTCTGTTACCCTGGTTTCATGGTACATTGGTGCCTCAGTAAAGAAACCTGCCAGTCATCAGTTTGCAGACAATAAATTTGTAAGTGAAGAGCAACTGTCATGACAGAGCCAGCAGCCGAGCCCAGGACTGGACTTTCCCCTGGCTGGGTGTGCTCAGTGGAGACACACTGGTTGGGCTGCTGCAGGCAGGACTGCAGGCAGCTCCCAGCCCCTGGTGGCCATCCAGCCCTGGCCCAAAGCCAGCGGTGTCTGCGTCACGGCCCTGCTGGTTGTGCAAGTGCCCCTGCTACCAGACTGACCTTGCAATGGCTTTTGTAACCCCGCTGGCACGGCTCTGGAGGACTTTGCCCTCTATCCCCCTGGACCCTGGCTGACCCCAGTGCCTTTGCTCAGCTCTGACCAGCCACAGCAGGAGCTGGGAAGCCTGAAATTCAGGCTGGGAAGGTCTTGGTGCTGCTGGACACACAAAATTGGAAGCTCCCTTTTGGGCATCTGGTAGAGTTTTTGGCTCCTCATGCTGTCTGCAGCCACCCAGAGCTCAGGGCACCAGGTTGCACGTGGCTGAGCAGCCCTGGTCCAGGCAGTGAGCTGGCAAAGCTTGAGGTTTTGCCAACTCCCAGCCACGAAAACAAGGGTTGGGAACTGGCACCTTCCCAGGTGCCCGGCTGGGCTGTGTCCTCTCCCCAGCCGTGTGCCGGAGGGTTGCTTTGCTGAGGTAAGGAAAACAAGTCATGGCAAAGGCCACCTGGGCTGTGCCTAGGTTTATCACCCTGCAAAAGTGAACTGCTTGTTCAATAGCAAATTCCTCTGTGAATTCCCTACTTGAATTGCGTCAAACATAGATTTAATTATTAATAGATTTTTGTCCTTCCAGGGCAGCTTCAGAAGACATGGAAAGGTTCTCTCTCCTCCATGGGTACACCCTGGAGTTTGGGTGAATCTGCTGTTCTTCTCACACAACAGCTGTACTTTCTGCCTTTATTGTGTTCTAGTTTATTTTTGAAACTGCAGCTGCTCTATAGATGTGGTTTTGAAGAGAAAAACAGACTGAGAGAAAAACCATCATCAGTAGAGAGCTTGTAAGACTATCACAATTTATGCTTTGATAATCACAAAGGAAATTAGTAACAAAGACAAACAGATAAAATTACAGATGAGAATAACAGAATTGGCACAAGCCTCCAGGGATGAAACTGGGATGCAATCGGTCAGAGCCAAGAGGGTTCAAAGCATCAACATGGTACAAGAGATCAAACCCAGCTCTAGAAATGAGACAGAAAAGTCTGAACAAGAAAGCAAATCAGGTAGAGGATGGGCAGAAAGAAAAGCTAACTCCATCATCCTGGAAGACTCTGGATATCTGTTCTCCCAAGTTGTCTCTGAACCCCTAAGAAGCCCTTCCAAAATCTAGGCAAGAAGAGTGGTACCAGCTGATGAAAGAAAGACAAACAATGGACCTGCCTTCAAAGGGGAAGGAAAGTTCCTTGCACTATGAAAACTGAATGACCTGACAATGACAAATGTGGCTGGAATGGAGAGTAACACAAAGAAAGACGAGCAAATTTGTGGTGAGCTGTATGCAGGAGACAGTGGGGAAGAGCTGGGCCAAGGAGAGGCTTGAGGAGATGGTAATAAGAAAAGATTTAGAAGACATGATGTGAAAGAAGCATGTTTATTTTTCATAGGAGAAAATAAACAGCAGGCCCATGAAAAACAGTCTGCAAGATTAAAAGGCTGGTAGAACAATGACAGGGATCAACCAGCACTGCCCAAGCCAAGGTGCACTTCCTGCACTGGGGAAAGCAGGATCAGCTGTTATGCTTAGGAAAGACAAGTCAGAGATCTTATTATATGCCAGTGAAAAAGACAAGTCCCATCTTTCTGATGGCACCTTGCATTTGCTTCCAGCCCTGGAGGCCAATTTAGTCCCTGGAAAGGTCAGAACTCCCCTTCCCCTGTATCCAGAGGCATGCCAACATACCTGCACAAAACCAAAACAGACAAGAGTTTTCTCCTGCTCAGGGAGGTTGTGAAACCCCCTCTGTTTTTACTCCCAATTCTCCTGATTTGTTAAAGATTGTACCCTCCCCTGAGACCTGCCCCCAGATATAAGCTCCTTTTTCCCCCAGTCAGGGTCCCGGGGGCAGAAGAAGAGGAAGTTTACCATCAAATAAAGTTACCCCGGGACCGGTGTGCTGCTCTGTGTCTCTTACAGCTGGCAACTGGGATTCAGCGGGACTCGAGGGGGTTCTGCCACCCCACCCCCGTGGGTATTCACCTAGCCGGGAGGAGCGGCACCTGATGATCCTGGAGGTCTTTTCCCACCTAAATGATTCTACTACTCTCTCTTGTCTCCAGAGGATGGCTATAACCACCCTAAGCCCAGCAGGCAGCAAGCTGGAGGGAAAAAACCTTGACAGCAGGCACTAAAACACAGGGAACACAGGGATCAGCTTCTGTGCCCTAATGCTATCTTCCTGGCAAGAGAAAGCCTGAGAAAAAGAAGGATGAGCCAGGGGCGCTTAAGCAGACCCAGGTCTAATGCCACGCTGCCAGCTTGTCCTGGTTCCTTCCGCAGCATCCCTCACAGAAGGCATCTGCCTCCCCTAGGCCCCCTCAGCAGTTCATCAAACCCAAGAAGAATCCAGTATGCCCGGGCGGGTGGGGAGCCACATTTTCAGAAGGAAGCCCGTTCAGACTGGCTGCGGGCAGTGCCCTAATTTCAGCACAGGAATTTGGGGCTGCTCTTGGCCTCTCTGCCCTGACACGGGGCGCTGAAGCAACAAGGCCACGGAAAGCGGGGGTGAACAAGAAACAAGAGCACCCAGGCCCCAGCTGCCTGTGTTGGGGCCCAGACCCCGCTTATCGGGGGCTGCTCCTTCATCTCCCCCCAGCCCAGCGCCTCGCGGGCTCCCACAGGGGAGCGTGCTGGGGGAGCGCCCTGCTCTCCACGTGGAGACGCAGCGGGCGTGCCGGGGGGGATGCGGGTGTCCGAGCGAGCCATCCCAGCGGAGGATGTTGTATCCCTATTGCTGCAAAAACCCGGGCGGCCGCGCCGGGCTGCCGGCGGGGCGGGGCGGCCGTGAGGGCAGAGGGCGCCCCTTGCTGACATCACCGGCGGGGAACCTCCTCCGGGCCAGACCACTCCACAGCGGGGTAGGGGAGGCGGGAGCAGCCATGAGGCGCGTTCTTCCTACCGCGGCGTCCTCCGCCAGCGGCAGCGGGATCGGCGGGACGGCCGTGGAAAGCGGACTCGCCGGTCTTCGCGGACGAGCTTGGTGGGCGGGCAGCGGTGCCGGGAGGGTTTGTTTGTACCTTGTCACTCCCCCCCTCCGGTGAGGGTGGTAGCGCCCACAGTACGCGCCGCGCGGGGCGCCGCCGCCGCTTCTATAAGCGCGGCCGCGGGGCGGGCTCGGGGCTGGCTGCGCCGCTGCTCCCGCCCGATCGCTGCCGCTCCCGCTCCGTCCCGCCGGGAGCATGTACCAGAGCTCCGCGCGCTGCCTCTGCTCGGCCCTTCCCGCCCTCTGCTGCGCCCCCGCCGCCGCCTCGGCCTCCCGCCTGCCGCTGCCGCGGCCCTGCTCCCACCCGCCAGGCCCCGGCCCCGCCGCGCCGCAGGCAGCAGCGGGCCCGCCCGCCCCGGGGGCGCCGCCCCGCACAGGTGGGTACGGGCCGAGGAGGGTGCGGGAACCGCGCGGGGCCACAGCCGGTGCCGGAGCGGGATCTGGGCTCTCCTGCCCGCGTCAGCGCCTTCCCTGTGCCCTCGCCAGCCACCTCTCCGGGACCGGCCCGCGGGCCCTAAGGCAGCGGCCGTGGCGTTCGGCCGCCCGGTGGGAGCGGGCAGCATCCCTCAGCATCGCGGCAGGCGTTTCTGGCCCGGTGTCCTCCGTGTGAGGGAGAGGGCACCCTCCGCGCTGGGTGCTTGGAGTCTGCCCAGGTGTCGGCGGGCTGACCCGGCTGGTGAGCCGGAAGGTCCGTGTCCGCATGCCGCTGTCGGGAGCCTGCTCTCGGCTAGCTGAGCTGCCCTCCTTAGCGCTGCGCTTTGTGTGGGGTGAGCTTGACTCACAGCGAGGGCTTTTCACTCGTGACAGTGAGTGGGGACAGCCCAGGTTACCCCCTGGCAGGCAGCAGGTCCCTGTTAGCCTGCACTGTTAAATTATTACAATCTTGGAAAGTGCACAGGTGCCCTTGTGTGCCTGCGCGGACACCACCTTGGTGCGGTGCCCCCACCGCAGCCCTGTGGCCGGATCCAGCCTGAAGCCATCTCTGCTGGCTCTGGCCGTGGCTCAGAGTGCCCACCCGGAGCCGTTCCTGCTGAAAGCTGGGCTAGCAGGGTAGCAGCCACCGTGCTCCAGACTTGCTGTGGGTGGGGTGATAGGCCCAGCTCTTTGTCACTGAATGGCTTGGATTGGAAGAGACCTTACAGGTCATCTGGTTCCAGCCCTCCCTCAATGGGCAGAGACACGTCTCACTAGACCCACTGGGTTGCTTAAAGCCCTATCGAAGCTGGGCTTGGACACTTGCAGTGCTAGAACAGCCGCAGCTTCTCTGCGCAATATGTTTGAGGCTGTATTACATAACTGGCATGCAAGAGATCCACTTTCCCCTACTGCCTTCAGCTGGGGTTGGGGTGAAGTGAGTTCACTCCCTGTTGCTGCTGTTACAGGAGGAGTGTAAAAGCCAGGCTGGGGTAGGGTGCTTCCATTCCTCCTGTTGAGGCTAGGCCAGGATGCCATATGGCAGGATTGAAGGTTCATGGCACTGCAGGGAAGAGGAGCATATGCATCTGAGAGCTGGCAGAATTGAGCTCGTGATTAATAAAGCACTCATGAAGATAAAGGTTTCCAGAGTTTGTGCCAAGTACTGATTCCCTATATTACTGGAGGCAGGATTTGAGGTTCCCTCTTCTTTCTGGTGTTGCCTGTTGAGAACAGGCAGCTTCTGCCTTGCTCTGACAAACTCATTGCTGTCCCAGACAGGGCTGTACATGTAGTATGATACCTTGGTAGCATAGATTTTGTCACATGGGATGGTGCCTGTCAGGTTGTTCCTGGAACTGGGGTTCCAAGGAGGGCATTGCTAGCTGCTGCCAGCCTCTGGGGCCGTGGAGGCGGATGCAGCTCCAGACTGCAGGTGTGTGGAGTCATTCACCTGGCAGGGAAAGCCTTGTGGTAAACAGGGTAGGGCTTCTGGCTGAAAGGGGTGTGGGAGGTATGACCTGAAAAGAAGGGAAATGAGAAAGTTGTTCACTGTACCCAGAAGGTCAGGGCCCAATACCCTTCTGCAGCAAAGTCCTTAAAGAAAAGTCTCTGATGGCTCATTGCCTGAGATCCTAGAAGTTCATCTCTTGTGTGCTGGGTGATGCAAGAAACCTTCCAACTTTACACCCTCTTGTTACATTTAATTCTTACTTTGAATTCTTCCCTTGCCCTTACTATGCTGAGGTACCATCCTTGCTGAGAGGAAGGAACTTTTTGGTTTTAATCACCTTGAATAGTAATTGCTGAGTTGATGTTCCGTGTTACATAACACCAGGATAATCACTTTCATATTTGCTATCCACTGCTACAGTGCAAGCTCAGAAGTCTGCTTGTGCCTCTGTCCTCACCAGCTCCACAGTGTCACAGCACTGGCAGCACACATTATCCCAGCAAGTTACAGGTCGCTTAACTTGCACTGTAATATTCAGAGTGGTGATCTTATCCTTGTATTGTATAGCTGGACTGCTGTGGGTATGGTTCAGCATTGCAGAAATAACAAAATGCATTCTGTGTTTGGAGCTTTCATGGTCAGATTGTTGGCCTGGCCCCTGTGCTGCAGAACACCTGAGTCTGTGTTGTCATGATTCCAGCACTGGGTATGAAGCACTTGTGCAGGTAAGCAGGCATCTTTAGCTGGAACCTTCCCAAGGAGCCCCCTCCTTCAGCCAAGAACTTTCAAGCCACCTATGCCAGGACTGAAAGTGCTTAATTTACATCCAGGCCCTCTTTCACATAATTGTCTCTGGGCCCTCAAAAGAAGACTGAAGCTCTTTTTCCTTCCTGAGACATGACTGACTTTAAAAGCTGTCAGATCATTTCTGGGCCATAGTACAGGTTAGGCCATGCTTTATGCCCCATAAAGAGCTGGATACACCACGATTTCAGGGATGATGGGATTTAGACAATACTCTGGCTTTGTTTGCAGCTTGGCAGGTGGAGGCTGAGCTTGGCCTTGATCCTGCTGTAACAGCTGTAAGCCGCTCAGGGCTTTGCCAGCAGACCTTTGACTCCAGCTGTGTCACACCTACCTTGTCCCTTTTAATGTCATCCCTCTGACTCAGGTCATGCCACAAGCAGCCTAAGGGCTTGCTAATGGCTTCTTGCAGGGTTGTTATTTCCCAGTGCTCCTTTGGAGAGCCCCACATGAGCCATGCTCATCCATGGCATGGTAGGGGCTCTGCTCAGCTGCTGACAGCAGCCCTGATGCAGCAGAAAACACTGTGCTTATCTCCAGTTGCAGCATTCAGCCATGGGTTGTACCTGTCCTAAAAATAGGTGAGTGGCTCCCTGTGGAGCATCTATTAAAAGCTCTACTGATTTCTTTGGGTTTCTACATGGCTGCCTGGCAGCCCTGGTTGTGTGTAAACTGCACCCTTCTGTATCCAGCACAGAGTGTGTTTTCATTCCTGCTCCCACTCCCTTCACAGCTGTGTCAGGATCCTGCCTAGGGATTTTGTGTTTCCCCTCACTAGTAAATGCCACTTCTACTTCAGCAGTATTTGGCTTCTTGAGAAATAAATTTCTTTGTAAACTGAGAAAGACTGCAGAAACTGAAACACTACACATAGCTTCCCTGGAAAGACGTGTGTGAGCTCAAGATCACATCTCAGTTTGAGGAACTGCTATTACTTTAACTAAGAGGACAAAGATGAGGAGAAACATCCTATATCTAATCTAAATTCCCATTTCACAACTTTCTTGGAAAAAAGTTCTTTTCCATGGGCTTACACAAAACACACATTAAAGCAAGTAGGTTTCAGTAGCTTTTAAAAGTATCCATTTTCCTAAATACAAGGACGTGGGGCTTATACTGGAGAGTCTTTTTTTTTCCTCCTGAGTATGTTTGTTGAACTGTAAGGGTGTCCATCTTACTGCCTGCCCCTCTACCCTGTCATTACTGTATGTCTGTCACCAGCTCTTAAAATTGATAGTGCTGTAGTTCAGTCTGAACATGCAGGTGTGCTGGGTAGCGTGCCAAATCTTCTGCAAGATATGAGCACAAGTTGACGATTTCATCCTCTTCCTTTGTAAAGTAACTCAAATGTACAAATAAACCTACTTAGAAACCACTGTGAGCCAACAGCAGTGCAACACTGAAGTTCTTTTGCTTAAGATTCCCTTTGCAAAAGGCATTCAGAGTAAATAAGGAAGTTGGGACAACAACAAAACTCAGCGTTGCCTCTTATGCAAGTTGCTGTAGTGCAAGCACTGCCCTTCCTGCCTATGCTTGAAAGAGCCCTCCCTGAGACAGGGCTGGAGAGCTCTTGCACACACAGTGTAGAGATACCACAAAATGTGCAGAAGGGAAAAACAGAGCAGGGACACACGTGCATCCCTGTCCTGTGGCAGCTGTAAGCCCATGTGGGATAGGGGGCCCTCCCTGCAGGGGACACAGGGCTGGGCGAGGGCCAGCTGCATTAGCAGGGAGAGCTGGAGACAGCAGCTGGTGTGCAGGTCATGTGGGTGAGGTGGTCAGAGGAACAGGAGGTGACTGGGGCTAGGGAGGACTGCAGGGAGTGCTGGAGACTGCTGAGCTGGGGCACAGCACAAAAGAGGGAGCACGAAGGGAGAGAGGAGGGTGGGGGGAATGAACTTAGGGATGTGGAGCTGGGAGACACTGCCTTCTCCACTCCGCATCCTGCGGTCAAGCCAGCAGAAGCCTCTAGCTGCTTCATTCTCATGACAACATTACTGCTTTGGGGATAAATGACACTGATCAGAGATTCCTATTAAATACTAACCCTGAGGGTTAGTCAGGTTAACAAGTCTGCAGCCTGGAGGCATTCCATATGGACTGAGTGTACCAGGCCATACAGAGTGCCATCAGAAGCAAATGCTGAACATAAAATAAGGAGCAGGCAGCATTTGTCCACCTGCTGGACTCTCTCCTCTATGAACAGGGAAAAGGTGTGCTCTGTTGTGTTTTCTACAATATATGCAGAGTTAATTTTAGCCCTGCCGTTCTGGTTGAAAGACTTCTTTATTGAAGACAGCAGCATCATGTCTTAAAAGCAGGCTGTTTGCAGGCTGCAGCCCCTGGTGACAGGCAGAACATCAGCCTGCACAGGACTAATTTTATCTCTACATCCTTCTTATTTTGTCTAGACTCAGGAACAGGCTCCTGCACTAACCACTAATGGCTGGCACTGCAACAAGGTACTCGGGTGATGAGAAGAGTTGTGGTGGACCATCTCTAACACCAGCTTTTCCCTTGCAGTGTGTTCCATGGGAAACAGCACAAGCCGGCTCTACAGCGTACTTGCCAAGACGCTGAGCAGTGGTGCTGTGTCCCAGCACCAGAACTGCCTGGAGCAGCTGGACTCAGCACAGCTGGATCCTATAGACCCCAAGGATTTGCTGGAGGAGTGTCAGATTGTTCTGCAGAAGCGGCCACCCCGGTTTCAGAGGAACTTTGTGAACCTGAAGAAAAATATGGCCAGTAACCACCGCCCCATCCGGGTCATGCAGTGGAACATCCTCGCCCAAGGTAGGAAATGGTTGTGAGCTCAAGGTATGAGCTTGAGATCAAATGCAGCAATGAAAACCCTGGCAGAGCAGAGGGAGAGGAGTGAACTACATGAGACACAACTGACTGAGGGCCAGCAGGAATATTTTGAGCACTTTAAATAGTGGCTTTCCTTCTGTCCCATAGGAAAGGAGAAAAAGGTCTCTCCTTGAAACTCTGATGCCAGAGGTAGTCCTGAATTCCTGTCTGAACTGAGCATAGTGTATTCTAAAAGCTGTGAGGTATCAGTTTTAGATGGTTGTTAACCCCAGAGAAAACTCATCCTTTTCCTAAGTTTTATTTGTAAAGTTTCTCTTCAGTTTCTGATTACCCTATTGGTGAACTATCCATAATTTCAGATCTGCTATGGGAATTCTTAATGCTTAAAAATAATTTTAACTGCTGATTTTCGATCAAGGCTGTAAGTTCATGAGTGCAGCAGCCTCATCTTAAACTCTTTTGGTGTGGGCAGTTTCCCTCATAGGGACTGCCTTAACCTTCTGCAGTCTCTTTCAACCCACTTCATTTTATTTTGGCTTATGCTGCAGCAGCCACATGTGTAAGTACTTGCCCTTGTGTAGTGGACAGAGGGGGAGAGAGTCCTAATATATCTTTTATCTGTAAAAAGAACTTAATTTTTTTTGAGTGACTCCAGTGCCTTGAGAAGGGGTTCTCACACCTGCTGGAAGATTTGGTACCCTTAAAGTCACCACATGTAAACTGATAAAACATGGAGCATGACAGGCTGTTTCAGCTATTGGTAACTTTGGGGTTTTTTGTTTACCTTCCCTGCTAATTCCAGCTCTCGGGGAAGGCAAAGACAACTTTGTTCAGTGCCCCATGGAAGCTCTGAAATGGGAGGAGAGGAAGTGCCTTATCCTGGAGGAGATCCTTGCATACAAGCCCGACATCTTGTGCCTTCAGGAAGTCGACCACTACTTCGACACCTTTGAGCCGCTCCTCAGCCGCTTGGGCTACCAGTGCACTTTCTTCCCGAAGCCGTGGTCACCGTGCCTCGACGTGGAGCACAACAACGGCCCGGATGGCTGCGCCATGTTCTTCCTCAAGGAGCGCTTCGAGCTCGTCAGCAGTGCCAACATCCGTCTGACCGCCATGAAGCTGAAGACCAACCAGGTGGCCATTGCTCAGACGCTGAAGTGCCACGAAACCGGGAGGCTCTTCTGCATCGCCGTCACCCACCTGAAGGCCCGCACGGGCTGGGAGAGATTCCGCTCTGCTCAGGGCTGTGACCTCCTCCAGAACCTGAAGAACATCACCCAAGGAGCAAAGATCCCCCTGATTGTCTGCGGAGACTTCAATGCAGAGCCGACCGAGGAGGTCTACAGGGAGTTTTCAAACTCTAGCCTCAACTTAAACAGTGCATACAAGCTGCTGAGCCCCGATGGACAGTCGGAGCCCCCCTACACCACCTGGAAGATCCGGCCCTCTGGAGAGTGCCGGCACACGCTGGATTACATCTGGTATTCCCAGCATGCCTTGAATGTGAACTCAGCCCTGGGCTTGCTGACTGAAGAGCAAATTGGGCCCAACAGGCTGCCCTCATTCAATTACCCTTCCGATCACCTGTCCCTTGTGTGTGACTTTAGCTTTAATCAGGACCCTGACAGACTGCTGTAATGTCTTAGAACACCACCTGGTATTACAGTGTCTGAACTCTCCAGTCTTTTATTTTAGAGAAAACCTTGGAAGCTAGATGCTATTGAAAGATGAGGAAATAGTGTTGACTGACCATTATTTTCAGGCACTTGTTTGGAGTTACACTTGCTGTTCAGCCCTCATTGATGTGCAGCCTTCAAGGGAGGAAGAAGGAAGCCAGTGTTCTTGTCATGCTCTTCTCGCCGCGTCAGGATTTGAAAACTAGAAGGCAAATGGCTTTATTCTTTCACTAAGCCCCCTGTTTTCAGGATTTGATCCTCTAATGAATGTGAGGGCCTTAGTATTTAAATCAAAACACTTGTGTTTGTAAAACATCTTGCCCCGACAACAATTTTATTTCATGTTAAGCTTTTGCAAGTACCAAAGGGATGAGGTTCGACTACCGAGTGAGATTATCTTAAATCTTTTTCTGTTGCAATACAAAGGAAGTTTAATGCAGTTTAGACAAAAAGCTAAACTTATAATAGTGTTCTCTTGTCATTTTTCTATGACCTGAGATGATAAATTCATTAGAAATGTGAGGAAGGATCCCTCCAGTAAGAGCAGGTGAGGAAAGAGAGGTTGACTATGACCTAGAGTAATACCCTCACTTCTCCAGAACAAAGTGCATGTATCTGTCACACGCAGACAGCCTGTAGGCTGTACAGTGACTGTACCTTCATCTCTTCTGTGCTTCTCTCTGGAGGACACAGCTAACCAGGGACTATTTCGTCCTCTACTTTGAGTATTTCTTTTCTAAATGGTTTAAATTTGTAGTCTTGTCAATCTTGCTGTTTCAGTAAAGGGCCAGTCTTAACATTGAAATATTTTCTTTTATTTATCTTCAGAATCTAAAGCTACACTGGAAGCTGTTTTAAGATAAAATTTATTTATTGAGAGAAGTTGGTGATCCTGCATCTGATTGGAAAGCGTAGAGTGACAGTTTTCAGGAGCCTCTTCCTGTGACCCAGGGAAGCTCTGGCAAAGCATCTGGGCTACAACAGAGGTGTGTTAGTTTAGTGTGTTAGTATAGTAACTCCTTTGACTGCTCACAGCGACACAGAAATTGCATATTTGGGTTGTAAACATGCCATTATGCCAGGAAATGGCATAGGAAGAGAGTTGGGAAGGGGGACAACAGTTGGAGTTGTGCTGACATTTAGACAGTTGAGGAAGATACGGCAGGGCAAATAAAGAAGTATTTCTTTGTGGAGCAGGTACATAGTAACTCTTAAATGTTTAATAATAAAACTCTTAACTGTTTAATAATAAAATTCTTTGGAAAAAAGTAATATCTTGGCTGCTGTCTTTCTCACTTTGTTGTCCCAAGTTCCTGTTGCCAAGGAGGTGACCTGTGTCAACTAGTTTGAGCTTCAGGTTGCTGCTGATGCTTCCCCTTCCAGACCTCTTTTCCTCCACCCCTAACCATAATCTCAGAGTGGCATGGCTGCTTTTCCTTCACAGCACACACTCTTTCTCCAGCTTGGAATGTCCAGATTTCACAAGTCTGAAAGAAAGGAGTTATGCTTAGCTGTTAAGCTGCTCACTCATCTGGTTAGAGGGGAAACCTACACTGTATTAATTTAAACATTCCCCTCTCCAACAGCTGCGTGGAGCTACAAACCTGCAAAGCGAGGTGCAAGAATTCCTCCCTGAGGGCTGCTAAATGTGCCTGGGAAGGCTGGCCCCTTACAAGATGCAGCTGTATCTGCCACTTGCTTCTAAAACCTCATTTGAAGAGAAGAAGCGCCACAGGTGTGAGCTTTACACAGCCCATAAATTACTATACTTGCATTGGTGAGAAGGAAAATACAGAGTCTGGTGACTGGAAGTCCCAAACTCCCACACAAACACACTCCTCATCAGGCAAACAAATGAAGTGCTGTTGTGGAGCTGTAACATGCTCTGCACATGTTCCTGACCCTTGCAGGATGAGGGCGATGGTCTGCTTCCAAGCAGAGGCTCCTTTAACCAGCTTGGGGTTTATGTGGATTTGACTTTCCCCAAAAGAAAAGATTTTATAACCAAGGAGCCAGTGGCCTTGGTGAATACTGTTACCAGGCATGTGCAGTATGCCAGCACCACCTTTGGCTGGAATTTCAGAAGGAGCAAATTGTGTCCCTGGAAGCCAGAAGGGTGGCACTTCTGGGGGAGATTTTGGGCAAGAGATGCAACACTGCCAAGGCCCCACAGAAAGACAGACCTTTGAGCGTTGCTGCCATACCAACTAGACACTGACAGCTTCCTTTTTATGGTGCTGGCTGCCCTCACTTGTGCAGAGGGGGTGAGATGCAGAGCTTCACCTTTACAATTATTTTCTCTTAGGACCTTCCCCCAAATAGCCTTGCAAGGAGAAGAAATTATACAAGTGCCTGTTAATTAACATCTGTAGTCATCTGCAGCTAAACACTTCTAAAATCAACACCACAATGTAGACCTATAAGATGGTATCTTTAGGAGGTCAAATCCTTGCTAATCTACCACAAAAAACTCACACCAGAAGCTGGAGCTTCCATCCAGACTCCTTTTGGCAGTATTCTCTCTCTGGAAGAAACTATATTTGTGGTAGAAAGCCCTTACCTGAGAGCCACGATCAAGTCTGTATTTAAGAACAAACTAAACCATAACCAAAAAACCCCACCACTCCCACCAAAAAGCCCATGGTTTCATTTCACTTTTGTATGAGCAGCTCTGTTTTCCTCAGGCCAGTCAAGGTGTCCATCAGTGTGGCACCTTTCCCACTGCCACAGACCCGATTATGGGAGGCTTTTTTACCAGGAGGAACTGAATTATCACAGCTGCTGAATGCCCACTGTCACTCTCACAGTGGAGTATATGGTATCTGTGATTCTTAAGACATTTTAATTTATACCCTTGCTTGCATCCCTTGCTTGATTCTCCTAAACAAGAAATCAAACTGTTGAGAAGAGCATGATTTGTATGGTACTGCCGTCACTGCAGAACCTCTCCTGAAGTGGAAAGGGCTGGGATTCTTCTTTCATCCTGGACATGTTACAGTAGATGTTCACTGCTTAAAGGGTAATTTTGAAGTCAAGGCGGGGATGGAATAACTGAAAAGGCTGGGGACTCTTCCCATCTCAAGGCAATTTTTAATACTGTCCTACTCAGAAAATCCCTGCCAATGTTGAACCCTTTCTGCTGGATTAAAAAAAAAAAAGGTAGATAGGCTGCAGAAATTAACTGGTAAGTTTCCAGGCAGCTTCACCCTTTTTTTCCAGTACATGCCATAGTTTATTTTGCAGACAGACTCTTTTGGAAAACTTAAATGGATTATTGCTCTTGCTTTGTTTTATGCAGTGAGAGGCAAGCCTGCAGCACTGAAATACTTTTGCCAGCTATAAATATCAGTACACTAAATATTTTTCAGAAGCAGAAAGGATTTTTCTTCCTGTGTAGCAGTATGACTCTTAACAATAAAAAATGTCTTCCAAGCTCTTCTTATAAATGTATACCTTATAAGAACACCAAGGCTAAAAAAAGGCTCCACAGATCCCTTGCTTTTATCTTGAATAAAGCCTGCCTTAGCTTTAGCAGTGACACTTTTCCCTCACTCTCAAGCAAGCTGCAAGAAGAAATGACCCACTTGTTTAATTTGCTGAGAGGCAGAAGCTGTTGCTTATTAAAACACTGTCTCTCCTGGAGAACAATTAGGTTCCAAATACACAGTGTCATTTGGATCTTCCTAATAAGCTTAACACCTGCTATTTGAACTGTCTCTACAAGGCAGAATTGCACTTAGCTTGTTCTGGCAGTAACAATTTCACACGTAGCTGAGATCCCTGATGCACATGTCGTGCTGAATACCAACTTGAGGCTTCAAGCACCTCTCAATTTTCTCAACTTCTGACTGGCCCTGGCTCACTCATCTGGATCACCTGAGATGTAACTCTCCAAAGCCCTAAAGTTGATGAAATCAATTAGCAGAGCATCCCAAGCCTTCCTTTCAGCACATTTTACCCAGACAACTTGAGATGTGTCAAGGCCCAGACCCCTTCACAGGGAAAGACGTGCAAGAGATCTAACAAGAACAGTTGTCTCTGGAATGAGATTCCCCGTTCAACTTTTCTCATTTTTCATACTCAGACATTTATTCTGAGTTGCAACTCACAGCTGAGATTTTTTTCCCTTGTGGATTACAAAACATCACCCTTTTCATTCTGTAACTTAGAACAGTGGGTTTGACAAATAAAAATAGCTTTTATCTGCAAAATCAGTGGTACCAAGTCTGTGTATGTCTCAATGCCTTCTGCATAAAGCATACTCACTTCACACAAGTTTCATTCTCCCCACACATCTACGAGTTACTGCTTGCCAAGGATGAGTTAAGCCTGGACCCTTCTACATGAACCACCAGATTCAGATGTAAAAGGGAATTCCACTTTCACCCATGTACAAAACAAAACATTTTTCAATGAGATTTCAAAAGCCTGGAGTATAGCTAGATACCAACCATTTCAATATTCTAGCGTTCCTTTCATCTGTTCCAGATGTTACAAACCTGACCAAAGCTCCCTCATCCTGAGGTCACGTTCTCCAATACCACCAGTAAAAACATACTTACGTACAGAATCAGGTTAAGTCCCCTTTCCATTTCAGTTCCAGCGCATCCTCACACACAATGAGATTCTCACAGCACTCCATGAACTTCAGGTGAGTATCCTCTGGCAGCCAGCCAGTATCCTGTGCCACTCACTGGTGGCCAGGGGAGAGAGCCAAAGGACCATCACTGGTTCCATGGCAAGACACAGCACTGGCAGTGTCTCAGAGTTGGCTATGTGCTCACTACCCTGCCAGCAGTGGAGTTGGGTGCCTTCGTTCCTCTAGTTTTTGCCATTACATAATGAAGTCTTGGCATTACAAGAAGGTCATCAGCTGGAGATCCTTATCTAATTCTAGGAAGATAAGTTTGTCCCCATTTGACTTCCAGTGTATCTAAATTAGGTGTTGGAAAGGTCTTAATTACAAATACTTGACATAGATACTTCATGCTCTGAGATACAATCAAGTAACAGCCATCTAGAAGAGGGTTTCTTACAGACTGGACTTACAACAGTAGGTTTAAAAACACTTGTTTCTCTCTTCTTATCTTTTGGCTCAGATTTCTACCACCTGCCTCTCTTTACACTGCTCCATTTCCCTTTACACAGAACATTAGTACCTCTCAGACTGCCAAATTAATCAAGTGATTGCCCAGCTCCCCCTACTTCCCTTTCTTACCTTTCTTAGAAAAAAAAGTTGTCTTTTCTCTCCCTTTCCTTGTGTGAAGGGGTCTTAGTCCTCTACCCCATGCCAGAAATACAGTTCAGGTGTAAGAACTTTTGATTGTTTGGATTGCTGCCTTACACACACTTTTCTATCTGCTTCAGCTTCATTTTGTTCTTGAACTCCACCTCCCTGCTCAAGAGGATGAAAAAGAAGTTTTTCCAGAAGCCTTTCATAGTTTCCCCAATGCTAGCCTGGCTGTGTGGAGCTATTTCCATTTTTCTTACCAGTTCAGGGGAAGAATGGGCCTTGCTGCTAGGATGCTACAAGTAACCTGGTTCTCAGCATGTAAACTATTTCATTCTGTGTCTTCCAGCATTACAGAAGACGCCAGTTCCAGACAGCTGCTAAAACTGCTCCTCCAGGCATGAAGTACTTAGATTTAGACTTCAGCTAAATTTCAAGATTACCCAGGTTCCTGTCCTGAAGACTTTTCAGGGCATATCACTAGGAACTGGGGGTCCATTGGGCACTTGACTACCCACAGCATGATGTGCCAGCGTGGTGCTCCTGAAATCAGGGCAAGATACATATGAAGCCATGCAGACTGGAAACATGGAACCAGTATCTGGTGTAGCTAGAGGAGCAGTTAGGTAGCTCACAGAGCCCATGTGTATGCTCACCATCCTGAAAACGTGTAAGAACTAGGCCCCTGCCAGAAGTTACCTCACCAGCTACAGCAAGCTTCTCAGATATTTAAACAAATGAGTGAGAGAGTTGGTCAGCCCTTTGAAGCAGGGAGGAGTCCCAAAATTTCACACTGTATCATCTATATTAGGATGAATGCCTGGAAGATTTCAAGAAAAGGAGGTTAACAGGTTAGCAGAAAGGAAGAAGGAAAAAATAAACAGCACACCAAACACCATTAAATTTTCTTTCTGTATTTCATTAAAACCTACTTGAATACACTTTGAAACAAGAGTACAACAAAATAGAATATACTTCAAATGTTGAATATACAAACTATTATAGTTCGTTCTGAACACTGGTACTTCCCTCTTAACTCCAACTAAAAAAATTTACAGGTTTAGAGCTACCTGACAAAAGCTCATGCTGGGCGTGACCTTTGAAGTGAGAGTAGAGCTGAAACTGAAATGTATGCACAGATGTCAAGGCTACGTGAGAGAAACAGGCATGGTACAGCAGAAGGCAGAAAACCTGCTGCTACTTTGTCCACGATTAAGAAATTTAGACAGACTTTTAACTACCATACAAAATATGTTACATGTTATTCTATAACAATACTGTGCTAGGTACAAGGTTTTTAAAAAATCTGTTTTAATAAAAAAGCTTTACACAAACAAGCCATTAGCTTATTTCAAGAAAGATAACTGAAAATCAGTCTAAGGCTTTCAATTTGAATCTGCTTAAGCTGTATAATACAAAAATCCCTCCAGGCCTCTGTCTTCTTTTAGAAGCTCTTTAATCTCCTTTATTTCACTTCCTACAATACCTAGTAGCATAGTTTTTCACATAGCACCAGTTGAGTACTGTGGGCACACAGTAGTAATCGCTGGTATGCACATAAAATGCATCAAATTTGCCATTTGTGTAACAATGAGACTTTCCTCTCCCCCTGAAAACTAAAAACCAAGGCAAACCTCTCACACAGCTCTCTCTTAGTGTTGCAGGTCTTAGTGTAACTTGGTAATCAGTAGCGTAGTGAAATTGTTTGGTCCCTTTTCAGTCCCTCTCTCTTTCCTTCTCCATAGGTTCAGCTGTTTCCCAACTGGAAGAGGCAGTTTTTATCAGCGTATCAGTGTGGTTTAATTCCCACTGAAACACGGGAAAATAATTTTTTTTTTCCAGTAAGTCTTCAACATGTGCATGTTTATTAACATTACAAAGCTCTCCTATTTGACTTGGTGGTGGCATCCACATCCCTCCCCCAGTTATGTCAGTATATCCAAAACCGTAACAGTTAGAAGTCCATGCTGGAAGAAACCCATTCTTCATTTTTCACACGTGATGATTCCTTCTGTTTTCATTGTTACAGGAAGGGCAATAGCTGAGGGTGTACTAACTACTACTACATGGGTTACAGTCTTGCTTCCATCCACCGGCTTCTCCTCTTTTACCAGCTGCAGTGTTTTCACTTCACATTCCTGTTTCAAAGTGGCTATGTCTGATTTAACTTCTGGACCTTTGAGAACTGCACTAATCACCCTGGGAGGAGTCTGGCCAGAGGCCTGCTGAGCAGGAACTGACAGTCTCATTACTGGTGTCCCATGAGCTATGGACACTGGGGTTAGTGCTCTAACAGCCAGTGGGGCTCCCATAATGTTGATACTTCCTGACCCGGACAGGCTCGTTTTTGTTTGCAACTGACACTGCGTGAGTTGCGTGGCAGGGATCGTGATGATTTTGGTGGGCTGCATTGTGATTTTGTCTCCATTTTCAGCAGAAGCTGGCATCACAGTAGGGATTGTCTGGATTACCACCTTTGGAGTTGTTGCTGTGGTTGGACTTGTGTTGGTTATTAACGGTGACCCTGCATTTACTGACTGCACTGCCACAGTTGAGATTTTCTGTCCCAGAGAGGTCATGACAACGGGCACTTGCATTGCCACACGAACAGTCCTACAAAATAAACATGTGTGTTTAGGCCAAAAACACAGGGCACCATTACACATGACAACAAGGACAGACAGTTCTAAGAGAGACAGGTTTTTAACCGGGTCCTAAAAAAACCCAAACCAAACAATAACAAAAAAATGAAAAACCAAACCAGCAGGCAAAACCGAACCCCAAACCTTTTGCACATCTAGCAACAGAACTTTGGAAATTTATCAGCCCCATTAACACAAACCTGGGAGCTGTTGTTACTGGGACAGTAGCAGTGGTAGTAGAAGGATGAGATGAGGATGTGTCATGAGCAGGTGAGGCAATATTCACAACCCTGGTGACTGCTTTTTCTGTTCTGGTACAGCTTAGCTGAGAGGAATTTTTTCCTCCACGTGCAGAGGGTGCTGCTTTTAAAAGGTTTTCTGCAGATAAAGACACTCTTTCCAGGGACTTTTCATCTGTAGGCATTGACAAATCTTCATTACAGGACTCACTTTTGTCATCATCTATGACAACTATATTTTTTGGCATCTCCTTAAACTGATACACAAGCCTCTGTCCCTCAACTTTTGCCAGGATTCCTCTTTGATAGTAGTATCTGCAAGGAAAGTACAATTAAGTAGTAAGCAATATTTTAAAGAAAACTTCATTCTGTGCTAACAAGAAAACCTGAAGTAATCACAGTAAAATCTACAATGTAAGGAGGTATGGAAAGAAGCTGTTAGAACACACTGACAAATTATCTGAAGGATCTACCTGGAAAAAAAAATCTTATCTTTTTAAATACATACTTCAGGAATTAAAACTGCAAATTTACTGGTAACATAAAAAGTTACAGGGACTGCAAGACCGAAGGCTAAATCTGCAAAAGGGCAAAGTTTTTAAAATTTCAGAACCTTTATATTTCTATGGTCAAAATTAAGAATCAGATTTTAAATTGTAATAGATAACCTAAGGATCTGAGAGTTTTTACCTCAGAGCTCTTCCCATAGTCTCATAGTTCATGTCAGGCTTGTTTTTGTGTTTTCCCCAGAGTTTGGAGACAGCTTTTGAATCCACAAGTTTAAAGATTCCTTTCTCTCTCTGAGTCCATTTAATATATCGAGGACATGTATTTTTGTCCTGAAGAAGGTCCAACAGGAACTCCCATAAGTATGTTGTATTTCCTACAATCAGAAAGCATTTTTGTGTTAGAAAACCACTTTTAAAGATAACAGAAAGTTCTCCATATGACCTGCGTTACAAGCAATGTTACACAGAGGATGTAACCTGCACATACTCATTCATTCTGTTAATTTTAATGAAGTTTCCATAAATATTTACATTCTGAAAGGAGGCAATCCAAGTGGTCTGCTATACAGCACAGGAGCCTGCCTGTTCAATCCAATCCACCCATTCTCAGTTCTTGAAAAGGGAGGGTGTTCTAAGTCAGTACCTATCTATGTAGCAGAACAAGAACTTGCATTTTCTTCTCGTATTTGATTAAACAGGGCATGAAAATGCCAGTACATTTTATGACACTGAAGAACAGGAGGATATAAATAGGTGGTTTTTAAAAAGCATGCAACCTGCAGCAACAAATCATCTCAAGTGTGGTTAAGTTTGTCCAGGATCCGGGGCTCTCACACTAGCTGGTGCACCCCATGTTCCAATCCTGCCCAAGTGCATGTTGCAGAGTGACCAACATCCTTCTAGGTAGAAACCCAGTCCAACTTCTTAAAGGCGAGTATTCACAGGGCAGAAATCCCATGTACTCTTCTGTAATTAGGGGGGTATAAAATGAAGTCAGGCTTAAAAATTTAATGCACTTGTCAGGTATTCAAGAGGTGCACCATCTTCACTGGAGAAGCCCCAGGAAGGGGTTTGTATCAGGATGCCATAGAATGTAACACAGGTTCTGTCTGCACTCTGACCTGACCGTGTGCTTCTAGGAAGAGGAGGGGGAAGAGAACCCAAAAAAAAAGGCAGATCACATTGCAATTTGTACAGCTGGAAAAGACTCCTCAAGTTTCTGAGAAGGGAGAACGAAGATCCACAAGAAGAATAATCTCAGAATATTAATAACAATTCTTTAATTCTTTACGTCCAAGGACATGGACCAAATTGTATTTTTGCCTGTGTGAGAAAAGGTCATTAATTCTTGCAATTTAATGGTCTAGCATAGCACTTGTTATGCCATGCAAAGATAATTAAAATAAATTAAGGCAGATTAGAGACCACTGTTGCAGATTTTGAGAAGTCAGCTATCTTTGAAAACCTCAAAGGGTAAAAAAGATCACAAGTTCCATTTTCTGGAAAAGCACCTCATAGTGAAAAATTGTACTTTACAATATGCTCCAAACAACAGTAAGTACCTACTCAAGAAATACAACTAGAAATTCAACTAGATTTCAGAGACATTTGAATAAGACCTATATGAGGAAAGAGTCAAGAAGAGAACTCAGGGATCTTTAAATCATCCTCAATTTTAGGGAATTAATCTCAGGGGTTTTACTCCTTAGAAAGTGAATTTCTGGGTTGACCACTAAATGCTGTAGGTCTACAACAGAGTTTCTGCAAAAACTTAAGTGGCCTTCAGGATTAGAAAGCAAACAGGATCTTCAAGAGAATAAATAAAGTGTAGGGCACAATTAAATCAGATTTACAGCTGCCTCACTTTGCACCAGAAAGTACCCAGAATGCACAAAGGAAGGAATGCCAACACGGGATCCCCTTTCCAAATGTGCACAATTATCTCTCATTCTCCATGACTTAACTCCAATAGTACTAAACTGTAGAATAATTCCTGTTTTTCCAAACCATGCTGCATATGAAATAGCCTACCCTTTGCAAGTGCTTTTTAAAATAAGTAACAAAAATTAAATCCAGTTAACAAAGTATTTTGCAGGATATCAAGAAAAAATTAATTTATTCCAGTTGTAGTATAAAATATTTAATGAGATACTTCATGAGAACAAGAGATATATGCAGGCCATTAGGAAGGGCCATAGAAATAAAATTTAAAAGAAAGCTAAAAAATCTCCTGAAAACTAGAGAGCAGTACCATCTCCCACCTTATAAAACAAGAAGCTATAGAGCTGAATTCACCAGCACAAAAAGGAGAACAGAAAGAAATACAGGCCTCCTTTTTAATATTATTTCTCCAGGAAACTAGGACCTGGGACAACTGGAAAGTACTGTTCAAGTAACAGAAAGCTGTAATACTAAAATCTGAAACAGAAATAAAAGTAAGGATTCAAAAAGACTACATAAAAAGGAAATACTAAACAAGATTATTTTTAAATATAGCAGATACAAAATCTGTCATCTCCCCTGAAGTCCACTGCTACACCAGATCTAAAGCAACTGTGGGCACTGCAGGGAAGTTGAATTAGTGTTTGCACTGGTTTCCATGAGCAAACATCTCCATCAAGTCAGTCCCATTCTTCCTTGCCCGACTGACAAACATGCTGACTCAGGAGCTGTAGCCCGATAAGGAATTACATAAACTGCAGAGACCTTGTTTTTAAACAAATGTCAAAATAATAGTGGAGCTGACCACTGCACACTTTCTCAGCCAGCATGTTCTTCAAGTCCAAGTCACTGAACTTGGTTACTCCCAGGTGTAGCAACATCTCAGAACAACTTTCAGTGCACCAAGTGGAGGCAAGATCCAGATTTTTCACCTGTAGCCAGGGAAGGCTGATACACTGCATACCATCCCAAAGGTAAGCTGTGAGCAAATGTCCCAGTCTGCCTCCTTACTGAATGACTAGCAGGGGCTTGGAATCCAAGAAAGGAGCCTCTATTTATCAGGAGAAACACTAGGAAACTAGAACTCTTCTGCACATAATTCTCCACTCAACCAATATAGAAACACATCATCATTTGTTTTTCTCCTTAAACTAAACTGAACCTATTAGTCAAGGAATATATTCCCACTGATGTTTGTCAATTAACTAAGAAATCATATTTCTAACCTTATTACCTTTACTTCCAAGCATCACCTTTCTAAATGCTCATATGATGCCTCTACTTGAAAACAAGTCTTACAGCAGTAGCTTAATAAATTACGCGTGTAGCACTAAGTTGACACAGAACACAAAAGACATCACAAGTCAATAACCACAAAGTGAAGCAAATAAAAAATGAGAAAGCCTATTAACTGCGGAGGATGCTAGAGGAGACTCCTAGAGCATACATCCTTGTGCTAGATCTTGTACAAACAAATTTAAAGACATTGAATAAAACTCTAATGAAAGTCAACACAATCTCATCCATCACATTTTTAAAGATATGTACATTTACAGTGATAAATACCATGCAGATACACTGCTTATTTTTAAAGACTCAATGAATGGAAAAATATACCTTTGCCTTCTCTAGGTTTCTTCTTTATACCTAGATCTGGAGACCCATCAGATAAAGCTGATTGCTGTGTCTTGGGTTTACGGCCAGCTGCACATAATACATGGGGAAAAAAAGAAGTATTAATCATATGCAGAGAAAAATTTTAGTTTGCCTTTGCTGAAAAAAGCAATTTGTGTATTTCCCCCCCTGCTGTTTCCTCACTACAGGTATGGATAAACTTAGATTCTTAGATTACTACTGCACATTCAGTGTAATTATGATTTGGTTGCTTACTTCATAGGCAGATTTAACTCAATTGCAGACAAGTTAATGTGCATTTTTATTAATTCTAAGACTCACAGATCTTGGATTTGTGTAGTTTTATCACTATATTGCATTTCTTTCCCTCTAAATTACAAGTAAATATTCCATCTCAGCCATGAGATGGAAACCATGTCTGGAAACCATTAAATCAAAGTTCCTAAAGTTATGTGAACTGTATTGATGCCTCTAACAAAACTGTTAGACCAGAGAGAGCAACCTTACAAGGTGCCAACCTCTCATGTAATAGCAAAATGCTTAGAAATCAAACACTGTTCTGAATTGTTTCTCCAAGATATGCCAATTAGACAAGAAAGACAAAAATTTTACAAAGATCTTATAATGATTTTGTAAACTGATTTATGGGTTTTTTTAAGTTAATATTTACCCTGTTGCTTCACAGCATGAACCCCAAGTCTACCATGTCACCAAATATACCCACATTTCAGACACCAGCAGCTACCCACCACAGAAGTCCTCTTTGAATACTCTATCCTTCCTCCACTTTGTGTTAAAATATACAACACAGAAACCATCTTCCTTTATGGCTTGTCAAAGCCCATTCTCTTGCACCCTCTTTTTTCTTGATGCACACCCATTCTTCTAAGAACTCACATTTCAGACTCCCATCAATCTGTTTGTATGAGCAAAGAGATCAGACCATCCAATCCATCCTCCCCTGTATCAACTGCACCATCCACAGCAGTGGACAACAGAAGGAAAATTTTGAGATTGCTCCTATGAAAAGCAATATGTACCCTTTTTCTTTTTCATTGGTTCATGGATATCAGGGGAAGTTGGAATGGGAGATACATCCATTTGTTCAGACTCCTCTGTTGATACTTCCACCACGGTTTCTGTGATCACATCAGGTCTCATGGCTGCATGGATAAATTCTGGTGTGGACACACAAGGAGGGACAAAAACTTCTACTACAAGAGAAGAAAAAAAGAATATCTGATGAAGTTTCTACCTGATTATTTTAATGTATTTTACATAAAATTGTTTTAAACAAAGCATACGCAACAGTGTAGTAAGTTCTGCTTACTATATTTTTCTGCTCCAAAATACTGTCACCTTGGAAATCAATCCAACTCCCCAAAACATGCACACTTGTCAGTAGTTTTAGGCAAAACCAAGGACCGCATCAATATTCTTCAGAAACAAACTCAACTTTAAATTAAACAAATTAGAGCTCCACCTTTTCCACTTCTTATTTCGTAGCTTTTGCATTTCAGTTTGACCATTATTTCATCCAACATATATTAAATAACTTCAAAAGGGACATCAGTTAAAGTAACCATCAACATTAAGGTTTGGTCTTTCAGACTGGTAACACTTTGCAACACATTGGTTTTGGGTATTCTTTATAAAATAGAAAGATGAATAGAAATTCTTTTCCCTTAAAATAACTCTTTATTTTAGCAATTTGAAATGTCAGATTCACAGAACCCAGAATGGCTGGGGTTAGAAGGGGACCTGGTCCACCTCAAACTGTGCCCCCTAGAGCTGGTTGCCCTGGATCCTGTACTTTTTAGTATCTCCAAGGATGGAGTCTCTATGGCCTCTCTGGTCAATCTGTGCCAGAGCTCTGTCACCTGCACAGTGAGGAAGTATTCCATGATGCTTAGTGGGAAAAATTAATTTTAAATATGTCATTACTCAGCTATCTCTTCCCAACAACCCCTCTCAGACAAATGATTTAATCTGTAAGTATACGTGTTGCAGGGTGAAGAAATCATGTAAAACTCAAACAAATCAGTAGTTTTTAAATATGCAGGCAAATGTTTTA
Source organism: Passer montanus (assembly GCF_014805655.1). Taxonomy (NCBI): domain Eukaryota; kingdom Metazoa; phylum Chordata; class Aves; order Passeriformes; family Passeridae; genus Passer; species Passer montanus. The sequence goes on along the minus strand of NW_024374923.1, from coordinate 2,230,467 downwards.
AACAGCATACAGCTCTCCACAGAAACAGGTTTCCTACTTGGCTTGTCTTACGGATTAGTAGAAGGAGAAATGGCTCCCAGAGCAGAGACTGTGGCTGACATACCAGGACTCCTGGCATCTCTCAGGCAGGTAGGAGACTCCATATGAAGCAAGGCCTCCGCAGCTTCAATTGTCTTATCTGTGCAGGGCACATTACTGCCATGAACTGATGCTTCTACTGCAGAAGGATACAAAAAAAATTATGAGAACAGGTTACTTACAGATGTCCACATGTATACCTGTACAACTATACTTCTCAATCTTTAACATGAAAAACACAAGATTATCAGATGTCTTCACACTTTTTGTACCTGCCTGTCAACAGACGTATTTAGGGAAGGCATAAGACAAGCAGAACTGACACTGTCACTTCTTAGATTAGATTTCTAGTTCACTAGCAAGCTACTCATTTCCATGAGGAGTTCAAAAGCTTTCAGAAAGAGACTGAGATTTGTCTTCTGCCTTCGAAGTAACCAGAAAAAAACAGATTGTGATGAAGATGATTATAAATTAACAAACGCATTAAAATCTAAAGGTCACTTCTCTTCAAAGATTCAGTCTATTGGATAAATATATACATATACATGTCTATGTATATATATATATATATGGAAATACTAGACTAGTTTCCAAAACATACATCCTGTTTTGATTTCTGACATTAAAAATAATTTTGAGTTCATTTTAGCAGGTTGATTATTAAAAAAAAAAAAAAATAACCAGAAAACACAACGAACAGTATAAAGGGTGTGCTTTATGCAAAAACTAAGACAAAAAGGTAAAAATAGTTCTTTTTTCAAGTTCTGAAATTTTAGGAAAACTAATTAATCAAAAATAATGCAACTTCAAGAGAGCACAGTTAAGTTTGCACAGTGCAGATCACAGCACCTTGAACACAGCAGCAACACTAAAAATTCCCAATGTACCATGTAAAACTACAATTCTGTGCACAGCTAACTCCATATTCCTCACCCTTGTAAAGGTTTTGCAAAGTGGTGACTGCAGAAACACCTGTTGCCCATTATCCACACTCTGGCCAAGGTAGCTGTCTCTCTTCAGTTGCTCTTTCCATTTATGGCCATCTGCTCTAAGCTGAACCAGTCCAGCAAGGCAGCCAGCAACCAGGAGATCTATCTTTAGCCCAAGCAGAGTCACCTATCTCTAGTATCACAGAACTAAAGAGGATTTGGGAATAATTCTCTACAAAAACTTCAAGGCAAGTATGCTGTTACTGAATATGTCTAAGAAATAACTCGAGGTTTGTTTAGTGAAAAGCAGGGAAACATAATGCCAGAGTTGCTTCTGACTTAAAGAAACACGCAATACACACAGATTCCCTGCAGGCTCACATGGGGAAGCCTTCCAGCATACTGCAGTTTTTTGAAATGCAGTGATTAAAACCTTGAAAAATCTACTAGCCAGCAGAATAAAGATATCAACCAGAAGCTGAAAGTGGGTGAAATGTGGAAGATGCAAAAATGCAAAACTACAGGTGACTGAAAGTTCTGAGCCAGCCTGGTGCCTATCTGCTGACTGGCTGATGGGATTCCCACCACAGCCTGTTAGCTATGGCCTGGGATGCTATTTAGAGGGCTTTATCTTTTGGAACAGTAGATGCCTGTTAAAGCTGACATTGCAACACTGCTTCACCCCAGGCTATGAACAATAAAAGCTTACCTAAGAGAACAGGAAAATCAGGAAAGGGTCTTTATTTTTCACTCTGTTTCTTGGATAACCAGTGGCAACCAGCACAAACTATGCACCATGAGCCTCTTCCCCAGCTGCAAACCCTGGATGCTCCCCATGCTTGGCCAAGTGTTTCCTTCCCAAGCAGCTGTTTGGGCATATCCAAAGTCAGAGGCTGACCACCTGCATTGTACCAGGAGTGGCCCTCCTGCAGCAGGAAACTTTCTCCCCAAACATTTCCCTTTCTAAATAAAGGTTTCAGTGGCGCAGAATTTGATCACTAAAGTTTCCCTCATCTACCTGATAAAAATTTTCACCGATTATCAGAATACAGGAACAAAATTCAGATAATTGATAAAAAATGTATAAATTCTACAACGCTACTGAAATTAGAAAGTCCAAATCAATATTTAATATGTTATTATTCTAATGCATGCAATAAGATTCAAAGCATGTCAGCAGAGCTTATCCAACCAGATAGCTGCTTCTGTGCCATTAGGTCTAGTATATAAAGGACTTTTGTAAAGAAATTCAAACTCAGATGACAAATTTCAATTGTAAGAGGGTAGTGAATTCACTACCTTCTTAAATGCTTAAAAGCATAAAATATTTTCCTACAGAGAACAGTTTAGATGCTGCACCAAAACTAAGAGGCACTTAGCAGAGGGCAGGAACCAGGCAAGAAACCTAGCAGCAAGCCATCTATGTACTTTTCTAGTACTAGCATATTCTGCAAAAGGACCAGAGTGGAGGAGAAGGAAATACAACCAGCATTAGGGACTAAGACTGCACACTTTAACAGCAAAGCAAAGGAGCCACTCGACCTCTCCCCTTCCATTTCCAATAAAAACACACTATCTACTCCACAAAAGCCTCTTGGAAGCTACTTGGGACTCCACTAAAACCGTCACCTAGAAAATATCAAGCAAAAAATAGTAACACTTCTGGCTTTGGCTGAACAACACATGCTGTCTGTCTATCACGACAGTTAACAAAGTAATCTAACATTGCCAAAAGGACAGCTATTAAAACACTTGCTAAATTCAGTTCTATTACCAACTTTCAAGCCTTCCCAGCTAACTAATTCTCCTTCACTCAGTACATGGTTTTAGCCTTAGAGGCATTTGTCTACCCAGTGAACACCAGGACTTTGCATTTCCTTGCAGGGAATGTTTACAGCACCAACACAGTGGGAAGGAAAAAAAAGAGAAATTTGTAACCTAGCACAAATGTATGTAAAATATCTTTCTGACATGCTAGAAAATGTCTAAAAGAAGACAGCATGTCAGAGTGCTCAGACAGAAGACAAGGTACCCAAAACCAGCTAAAAAAGACATCATAAAAGGTGAAGTGAGGGAGCAGGCTCTCTCAGAGAAGGGACAAGTAAAAAACAGGCGGCTCTTCCTGCAAATGACTAGATCAAATGTCATCAACCAAGTTATACTTGTACACTTGTAGCACAACAGTTCTCACAAAAAAGATGGGGGGGGAAATGAAAACAAAATGAGGAGGATTCCATAATTCAAAAAAGACAACTTTCCAAGACTGTCATACACAAGTGTCACATTTCTAATCAAAGACTGAAGTGTATCACCCACTTCTCTAAAAATGCCCAATTCTATTATATTTATGTTATCAACTACATGAAAGACCCCAAAGGTAAAACAGACTGTATTGTTTCAGCAAAAAATATAAGGTGTAGGTCTGTTATATTATACAATCATTTCAGAAAGAACTGTCACTTGCCCAAATGAAGCAAAGTAGTTTATGTGGACGGAAGTAAATTTTCCACACTTTTGTAACTGAGTAACAAGAGAACTGCCATTTACTGATCTAGAACACATCCGAGCCAACACCAGCACTTATCTTCCATTCTTTAAAATCAAACCTCATCTTACTGCTTTTAGGAAAGAATCTGAGTCCCTGGCACATTATTTTAGAATGTTTGATTTTTAAATTTTGATCTATTTATAGAAAAAAATAAACCCCAGAAAACAAATTCAGATCCAAAGTGTGAATAGATAAGTAGGCTAGTTGATGTCTATCTTCACTGCTGGCCTAATGTTTGCTAACTCCACTTCCTACCCAGGCAGTGTGTATCGTAGATTATTCAAGGTTCTCAACAGCTGTTACAAAATACTAACCTTGCTAATTAGGTCTGAAAGGGCTGTACTTTGGATTTACAGAGAAAAATAGTGGCAACATATTCATTTGGTAACAATGTCCTCCCCTTTTAACACAAGATTAACAAAATTAATGAAAGCAGTTTATGAGATTGAAAAAATGGATTGAAATTTTCAAAATGTTACTCTTTTGCACTGCACTACAGTAGCACCTGCAATAGCTTACCCTTTAATACTATCAGGCAACCAAGGCAACATTTTAATGAAGAATTCAGGATTCCAAGCATGGAATTCAGTAGAGCGACTACTATACACTAACAAACCTCATTAAAAGTTTACTGGCATTCATGTGCTTGTTTTATTTCAGCGTTTAAAAGCAGCGTTGGAAGTTAGTAACAGTGCTTAAACAACATCTTAATTAAAAGCAGTTGAACTGCCTCTGTACAAAATATCCAGAAATCTTTCTGTATGCAAAACTTGACTGGAAAAGAAAGCATTCTTCAGTTTACTGCTTGTTTTATGGTGGATATTTATTCAGAAACCAAAAACCAATTTCTTGCCTTTTTTAATATTCCCTAAGCCTGCCTCTGTTCAAAACTCTCAGCTACACACAATTTAAGGATGATGCCCAACCCACGGCATAAAGGCTAATCAATAACAAAGATGAGAGCAACCATCTCAAAACACTTCTGTCACTGTGAGTCGTATGTTATCAGCCCAATATCGACAGAAATATTAACTACAAAGCAAAAACGTATCTTTGTAAAGTAATTTAGGAGTTGCTCTTACAACTGGCAATTAAGATAACACTAAGCAGTAACAATTTTGGTCCATCTTATTTCCCACAGTTATTAAACACTGAAGTTTTGTCAACAGTGAAAACAGCAGCCACGGGCGAAAGCAACATATAATTATTAGAACCCCTTAGGATAAAGAATTCCTAACTTAAATCACGTGATATCTACATACAAAACTAAGTAAACAGATATGGTATCTTGATAGTATGATGATGGGAATACTAGGCCTGCATAGGTACCAGTCACTGCAATGCAAATATGGAAAAAAGTAATGAAGTTGGTTAGCTAATGAGATTAGTATGACAAAGGACATCAAAAAGAGCAATGCAAAGGTCATTCATTATTTATCTAAGGGCTCGATCTCAAGCAATCTAGTTACAGTGACTGCAGAAGGTGTTGACACAATGATCAACTACCTAAACGTTTTCTATTCAGACAGTCAAAAGTAAAAAACAACTCACTGAGATCTGCAGCAGTGAGACCTGCAGAAATCAAAGTTGTTCTAATGGCAAAGTCAAGCTACTGATCCATCCTAGACCCAAGTGTCAAAATGTTTAAGACCTACTCCCCTTCTGTTGCGCAGCAGAACAGTTCTTCACTGCTTTGTAGTGCATTTTTCCATGTCTGGGGTGTGGGTCATCCTCCTCCAAAAAACCCTGGATATTCTTCCACATTAAGTAAAATAAGCGATGACGAGTATGTGACTTGGCCCTTTCTGAAAGAATATCTTAATGCACTGATAAACGACAGAGCATTTATCTTCAGGCCTGTAAAAACCCACTGCCATGTCAATGCAAAGCCAGTATTAAGCTTGACTCTGAAAACCCACGTGCAGCTACTGCACAATTCATTACCTATAATGCCATACACTGCACTCTTTATGGTTCCAAGAACTACTTTTAGAAGTTGAGCCTCATGCTGCAAAGGCAAAAATAAAATCAGATCTAGTACAACTTCAGTGGAGGACTGAATGCTCAGCACCGCATTTGAGGTTTGGGTCAGTTGTAACCTTGCTCGCCCTGCAGAGCTTTACCACACTTTGAGACAAGTCCTGCGATCACCGCAGTATCCTGTTGTCAGACCGCTATAACAAAACGGAAAGAGACCAAACCACGCAGGACGCTAAACACAACCCCGAAGAAGTGCTACACCTGGCGTAAACCGCCCATGTCCCGGCAGCGGCGTGCGCCCGGGGGCTGAGGTGCAGAGGAGCGGCCGGAGAAAGCGCGGCACCTGCAGGGGCAGGGAACGGCATTCCCGGCCCGGGAGGGCGCACGGCCCCGCCGGGGGCGCCCGCAGGCCGGTGCGGCCACGTGCGGCGGCGGCGCGGCGGGGCCGCGGCCCGGCCGCCGGCGCCTCCTCCCGCCCCGCCGCCGGAGCGCAGTTTAAAAGGGCACGGGGGGCAGGCACCGCAACACCGCGGGACGCCGTGCCCGGCGAGACCGGGCCGCGGCCCTGCGTGCGGTGCGCGGCGGCACTCGGCCTGCCCGCTCAGACGGCGTGGCGGCAGCGCTCGGAGCGGGGAGAGGGCCGGGAGAGGCAGGAGGACAACAGCCCCGCGCACTTCCTGGTTCTCGCCCCAGCCTCCCAGACCCCGCCAAACTCCGCCGCAACTCCCGGCGCTGCCGCCCGCGCCGGGAGGCGAGTGCCGCGGGCCGGCCGCTGCCAAGGTGATCACTTCCTGATTGCCCTCCATTGCCTCCCGCGCCGGAGCGCGACGTGCGCCGCGTCCTCCCCCCCGCCCCGGCCCGTCCCCGCTCCCGCCCCGGGTCGGCCAGCAGCGGCGCAGCTCACCGGCCCGAATGAGGAGGTCGAGCTGGTTCGTGGGCCCCTCATGCACGGATGCCGCCATGTTTACGCTGCCGGAGCGGCTTCACATTGACGGGCGGGCGCGCGCGGCGGCCGGCCGCCCCGCCGGACGGGCAGCGCCTCCCCGCACCGCGCCCGCGGCAAGGACGCGGCGCAGCCCGGCCGAACGCGGCCCTCCGCTGCCCTCGGCCATCCGCACCTCCGTGCCCCGGTGACACTTCCTGACCGGGGCAAACCACCTACCGGTATAAGCCGGACAGTCCTCACCGAGGCGACCGCTGACGCATTAACCAGATTTCTCCTTGACAAGTCCCCGGGGCACCTATGTTAGTAACAGCTTGCCAGAAAAGCTCCGTGCCTGCAATCCACCTTATCTCCGTTAGAGTAACAGGGCTTATTCCAGCTAGCCAGAGGTCCCACCCACGATTCATCTCTGAAAAGACTTGTGGAGTGAAAAAAGTTTCATGGCCCTCTTAAAAAAAAAAAAAAAAAACAAAAAAAACCAAACCACTATCAGCACTTTTTAGGGTTGCATCCTCTCCCTGCTGAAGAACAGCTGTGGCAGTGAGGCCACAGCATTACCTGCCAGGCCCCAAAAAAAAAAAAAAAAAAAAAACCAAAAAAAACCACTATCAGCACTTTTTAGGGTTGCGTCCTCTCCCTGCTGAAGAACAGCTGTGGCAGTGAGGCCACAGCATTACCTGCCAGGCCCCTGGAGAGGCACCGGTCAGGAGAACACACTCTCCACACTCCCTACCCAAACCATGTGGGTAGCAGTGATTACTCCCAGGGTAAAACTTCAGAGCTGCATACAAAGAGCAGCTGCACCAAGAAAAGCCAAGGATGTCTCACACAGAGCTGTGCATGGAAATTACACACAGGAATTCCTTCATTAACATCACACACCTGAGTAGGCCTACACTGTTAAAGCAAGGATCTAGCAAACACCTGCTGCCTACAGAGCCTTCCCTGAACACATAATCTTCACAGCTCCATGAAAACAAGGTGAAGGGATCCAGCTGCAATCTGACTACACAATCTCTTCCCCTCTCAAGTTTCAGTAGTCCTAGGACCTAAAGCAGAAGGAACAATTTAGAAGCAATTTTCCCCAGCACCAAAATCACAAAATAGTATCCAGCAAAAATCAACTCCAGCTGGTAAATTCAGTGCTTTGAACTCTTGACAAATACTAGTCCTCCACTACAGCTCCCAAGACATTATAGGACTACATTTTCATAACTGTATTTGTACATAATGTTTATAATATACAAATAAAAAATCGGGCATCTTGTAGATAGCAGTCATCTATTCCTGGGCATAAGGAATTAATTTCTGCAGTGCCTCATCAGACAAAGAGCAAGACCTGCAAGCAACATCATTCACTCTCACATTCATGAGAGAGGCCATGATAGGTAAGAATAGGTGCTAAAATTCTGCCAGTCAGGATTCTTCCACAGCCAGAAGCACAGACAAAAAAGGCACCTAGCCAGCTGTGAGGGCAAAAAGCTCTCATGCAGCTCCAGCTTTGCCAACAGCAGAGTGCTCCTGTCAGCTTTTGTTATTCAGAGAGGTGCAACAGCAGTGCTAACAAGAATTCTTCCCATCAGCATATTTCCACTAGGGGACTCTGCTGTATTCTCCAGCAGAAATTTTCCTAGTGGAGACAAGCCCAAGGACAAGAAAAGACATTTTAGGTAGGCACACACTTAAATGTGCAATAAAATTTAATAGTCGTTCATTAGAACATACTCAGATTGAAGTGGAAGCCTTATACGGTGTAGTGTAGCAACACCACAGCTTCAGCTTAGATACAGAGTACTGGAACAACCGTGTAGTCCTGTCACTTTGTCCTGTGTACCTCCTGTTGTTAAAAACTCTTATTTATCCACACTTCAAGCTATAAAATACAGTTTAAAAGTTTGTCGGTTTAGATCCAGATCAAAAGCTGTACTGAGATGCTAAATGCCTTTGAAGAGCCACACCCATGTCAACAGGAGTTCACACTACCATACTTTGGAAAAGGTGCACTCATAGTTTTTTCCTTTTTTGATTGCTATGTAATTCAGTGAGGATTGTTTACTGATTGCAGCTTTCAGTAAAAAACTGAAGCATTTGACTCATACCCAATAAAGTTTTGCCTGAGATGTGTGGACTACTTGAGCAAGTGCATGTAAGTAACTGGCACTGTTTAACTTTTGCTAAACCCAATAGGTCCAAAATGAAAAAAAAAAAGAAAAAAAGAATATTAAACATTAAGTTCTTGGTTTAATACTAGTTTCTTAAGTAGCACTTATTTACTACTGCAAGAACAGACAGCACAATGTTTGCCAATGCACACGAAATGGACTTGAACAGCTGCACACAAGTGCTCTGATTCTTCCCTCTCACTGGATGCCCAAGGGATTCCAATCACATGAAAATTAAAAGAATCTGAGCCTGTGCACTTCCAAGATTATTATGCAAAAAGCCACAACAAATTATGAAGTGACCTATGCATACCTTATCTGTATTAGTATTAAAGCATAATACTGTCTTTAAGGAGGAATGCAACTTTCTCCAAAAGTCCTGCAGTTTCATCTGTTTACATTATATTATTTCTAGTATTTTATGAATGTTGATTGATTTGTCATGCTAATAAAATCTTATTATTTCAGGGGAAAAAAAAGTCAACAGGAAAAAAGTAAATGTGCATTCAACTTTTTAATCTCTTTTAAAGCCTCCTTTCTAGGCTGAAAAAGAGGGCTACAAAATCTACTCAGTGGGTGGCCCACTGAAGCAAGAAATACTGTAATGGAACAGGGCCACAGGAAATTGCAGAAATTTCATTTCTCTGGCATGAAAAAAGTAATAAAAAAAAAAATGCGTAGAGGAACAGATTCTGGACCAGCATCACTCTTTGTCAGACAGAAACATGTTTATTTACCCTAGTTTATTGTTGATTGGCTTTTGTTTGTTTTTACTGTTACTATACACAGACTAAATTTTATTGTAATTTTAAACACACAAGTTCAGCTGTCAAGATAGCCAGGTAGACCTACATGCTACGTTTATTAACTGCCAGGAAAAAAACCCAGTCAAAATGTTTAATAAGCTGGAAAGTTATTCAAAATTATGCTTCTAGTTACTACATTCCTGTTTGTCATAAGCTTTAAGGAACTTCAAGACAAGTGAATTCTATCTCCATTCTTGTATAAACACAGGAGTAAAATATCTATCAGCTCATGCTTTCTGGTTAAGGGATATGGACAACTTTGTTCACAACAAAGGAAATGTAGGAAATGTATCACTTCTTCTCTGCAATATACACTAGTTAAAACTCATTCAGATTATTTTGAAAAACCAAGAAACAATTTTTAAAAAGCAGCTGGATGTGACTAATTGCATCCAAAACAGCAGATGTAAATTCAAAATCTGAAGACCTGGTGGGTTTCATCAGATTTGCAGACTTGGATTGGCATAGAATCATCAATTACCTTAAGCATGTCCTTGAACAGTCCTCAAAACTAACAGAGCATTCAGGGCTTACAGAGGAATTGTCATTCTCCACTCCCACAGTCTCCTATGCAAAGTTGCATTTCCTACAATTCCCACAAATATGATGAAAGCATTCTCTGATAACAGACTAGTTTTCTCTTGGAAAACTACTCCACAAGCATTGTAGCTTGAAATGCTAAAAGTACAGCCTTCCAATTGCACATTTTCCTTCCACTGACAGCAAATAATTAACCAGAAAGAAAAAAATGTGTGCAGTGAATTACTTTTACCCCCAGAGGATTCCAGCTGTATTCTAGTAAGACAAAGCTACCCTGGGAAAAGGCAATCACAAAGCACTTGCTTATTTTTACAGAGCTGAGTTGTTTGAGTTAATTTAAGTAAGTGGAGGGTAGATGGCAATCTGTGCGCTGGTTTGGCATTAATTGATTAGTGGCGAAGTGGGAAAAAGTCAGCCACGGAGGTGGTTCCCTGTGAGGAGGTGCTAGCAGCTCCTTCCATGCCTGGCAAAACCAATCCCTGGCTGGCTCTGAGAATTACCACACTGCTAAACCAATTAGGGAAAAAAAAACAAACCTGATAACGCCGCTATGACAACATATTTAAGAACGAAAAACCGCGGGAAGCTGTCTTGCTCCCTGCTCTCCAAAGGGTTAGGGGGGGTCCGGCTGGGCCCCCTTCCCAGAGGGCCGCTGCACCCTGTCCCGGAGCAGCCACCGCGGGACGTATCCCGGCACCGCGGCCAGCCAGGCAACCACGCACGGCTGCAGCTGTCTCGGCATGCCTCGCAATGCTCTTTATTTACTTAGCCGCTTTTAACCAGCCATGCTACGGACAGGACTAAGCAGCGGCAGCAGTTTGTTGGGGTTTCTTTCAGCGTCCCGCACGAAGAAAACGCCCGGAGCGGAGCCCGCAGCCAGCGCGGAGTCCACACGAACCATACAGAGAGAAGCTCGGCGAGCCTTTCCCCAGTTCGGGGCCTGCCTGGACAAGATCAACCTTCCAGCGCTGCAGAGCTCTATAAAAACCATTGCAACTGATAGGACTTGAGAACAAACGAACCTGCAAACACCAATTCTCTCCCGAGTCAGATAAAAGAAAAAGGTGAAGACACATGAAGAGAACAACACGGTGACACTAAGGCTGGTGCAAAAGAGGGAGGGGGAGGAGGAGGTGCTCCCGACATCGGAGCTGAAATTCTTCTGCAAGCCACGACGAGGACTACAACAGAACAAACTGTTTCCCTGTAATTCATGAAGTGCATGCGGGGATGCGGCATTCACCTACAGCCCGTGAGAAAAAGGCACTCGTGCTGGAGCATGTGGATGATGAAAAGCTGTGACCGGGTGAGAGGTTTGAACAGAAAGAAAACTCTTGCTTTCAGAAACAGAGGAGAAACTTGCTCTTATACTAGAACAACTCATCCTTAAAAACTGCACTCCATAAGCTAGATGGCCCAAGAAAAGCAGTTGTGGGAAGACTGCTTTGCCCGTGGGAGGGACTTCACGTTGCAAGCAGGTTTTGGGCGGACTGTTTGCCATGAAAATTAAAACTACCTTGGAAAAGGTCACAATGAACTGTCTCCTGTAGGAAAGACCCCACAGCATAGCAAGAAACTCCTCTCCCTAAGTGAACTGAAGAAAGATTTTAGAAGTGACAAACTGACTAATAATTCTGTGTTTTGTCTCTCTGTGCTGTCGGTGGGAAGGAAAGAAGGACGGGGGACGAAGGAGTTGTAATAATTTTAGTTCTCATTATCCTCTTTTAATTCTGTTAATATTTTTTTCTTTATGCCTTTCAAAATTTTAAGGCTGTTTTGCCCTTAAAGGGTTTTTGTGCTAATCGTTATCTCACCCCATGTCTTTTCTTTCCCCCTCCTCTGCTTAACTATAGCAGTGGAAAATGAATAAATTATTTTTGTGGGTGTACTGGCATTTGGCTAGCATCAGCCTAACGCAGTCTGAGGGCATTATTTGCAGTCTACACTACATATTGCAAGTGGTAACAGAGATAATCCTGAAACACCAATCACTTCAAAAAGCTGCAAGTAATTTCAGAAGTCCAGGCATGCCCTGTCCCAAGTGCCCAAATCACCTACTAATTTTAAAGTTACATAAAGGTCAGTTTTGGCCAGGATGCTAAACAAATTCCCATCTAATAATTACAGAAGTAGCTGCTGTCTTCAACAGCAGGCCATCACTGTTGATACCTATTACTGCATTGCAAAGGTAACAACAGAAAGAAGCATTTTTAGCAGTTAAATGCCAGAAAACACACAAGAAGATGCAGCCATCTGTTTTATCAGTACATCAACATAATCATTACCATCCACTTTGGATTTAACAGTAGAAAATGTCCAAATAACAAAATAACCACAAAGTGTCCCTGGAAGATGCAGGGAAATATTGAGGAAAGTGGTCCATGACTATGCCAAGCTCATTTTCTTGACTACACCATCCGAAGTCTAACAATGCCAAAGTCTGTCACAATCTGCACTTTTGTGTGAACTCAGAGTCCTGATGTCATTATTCGTACTGCAATTAATGATTCCAAACAGAATAAAAACAAATGTATCCTCAGGATCTGGCACTACTTCTGACAAACTGAAAAAGAGTTAATCAAAATAGCAAGTGTCTACATTCCAGCATTATTACTTGTGCATGCAGAGTATTGTCTTGAAAAAAATTTAAAAACCAAACTACCAACCCACAAACAATCAATATTTAAACTTCCCTGCTTTATAAGGAAATTCTTTCCAGGGCAGTCTATTAGACAATGATTAGTCAGGTATTTGCATAGCACTCGATACGATCTTACAAAATTAACAGTATTTGAGATTGGTAATAGGCTGGCATATAAACTGTGCCACACTTGAGCAATTTCTCTGTCCCAAATGCATCATTTTTAAGTCCTTAAGGCTTTTCTGATAACAACAAACATCTATTCTCTAAGTCCACTGAATGTTTCTACAGATTAAATGTCCTGCTCAAACACAGCTTTATTCTCATCCTAGAGTTTGCTGTCAACTACAATCTCTCTTTTAATATGCAGATCACCTTTAAAAATTATTAATGTCAATAGTTTTTCACTATCTTTTTGATCAATAAACACCACTAACTCTTGTGCACTCATAACACAATGAGTTTGGATGTCCTATTGCTTTCTAATTTCAAGGTAAAAACCCCCAAATTTTTCAGCTTACATTAGTAAAATGCTGTGGCTGAGTCTTCACAGTAACAGCCTACAAATTCTCACTCCCAGCTGCAACTGGAGTAGGGAGTTTGGAGGAGAATCCATCTGTGCATCTGAAGTCCAACCCATAATGCCCCACACCAGCAAACCATTGAATTAGCCTCACATCAGCCTCAGAAAAAGAAAATTATGCCTGAAATGTGTAGTTAAATTAGACTTTATTACAAAATAGTCTTGCAGCATGCTTTCGGTATGAATGGAGCACTGAATGCTACAAGGCAGAAACCTGAAATCTAGAATGAAATTGACACCACAACCTGCCTGTCACCATTATGTTAAAATACTGTTGTCCAAGGAGCAGTTGTAGAGCTCTTTTCCTTAATTTCTCAGAAAAGAGAACACCAACAAAGATGACACAAAATCTAAGTTGCAGTTGCATTTTGTTTCTGAATTAAGAATGTTACTGAAAACAAAGATGTGTATATCCTTGGCATAACTGCTCCAAGCACTACGCAATAGCTCATGCAATAGGAGGGGAATAATTTTGCCTCACTGTCATCAACATTTAACCACTAAAAGTACAATGGATTTCTTGGCAAAATAAGGATTCACATGGATACAGTAGCAGTACCAGCATGGTGTGTAAAACACAATTTGTTGACATCCAAAGGACAAACTCTTACCCCATTAATGTGTAGGAGGCATCTAATTCTTGCAGCAGAGCAAGCAAAGTTTTGTTTATCTAGTGCATAGGCTTCATCTTAGCTCTTTGAGGAATGTCACAGCTGCAGCTGCTCTGAAACTGCACAGATAAATCCGGCCATAACTGTGCCCAATTTGGCTAACCTAGTTCATTCTAGAATAAAAGTAACCAAGTGGCCAGGTGAAGCAATGATAGGTTGGATTTGAACTCAGACAAGGAACCCCAGCCAATCCCATTTATCCCTGAATGCAGATCTATCACTGGCCTGTGAGCTGGGCGGTGTTGAGACCCCAACTAACAGGTTGTTCAGGCATGGGAATTCTGAACCCCCTATCAAAGGGGGCAGCCAAGATAAACAGTAGCTGTTGTTGCATGACCTCAGTGCATTCAGTCGTGTGTCTGTTTCCAAACTGCGACCCTAATGTAATAGAGGAAGACAGCGCCAACTTAAAATGAGAGTTTAATCAAGCTGTTAAAATGTCCATACTGTTTGTTTTTTTTGTAGTCAGCACTGTCCTCTAAAGCAAATGGTCTCTCTGCATGTGTGAAGTTCTCACTGAGCTGTCAGTGTAAGAAAATGACATTCAGTCAATAGGGGATGTCAGCACTAACAAGAAGTACACCAGATGCTTGTGTTAACTCATTTTTTCTAAGAAGCAGTTTAACCAAATGATGTCTGGCCAGAATGAATTCTAACACTGTTTTATCTATCCCTGACACACACATACCATAATTGCAAAAGTTAGATTCTAACCAGATCTAATACCAAGTTCTTAGTAGATTATATTTAACTGATGAAAATTTATCTGAGTTCACAGACTCAAATTTCTATAAGAGACAATAGAAGGAAGCAGTTTTAATCATAATAAGGGAAGACATATAAAGTCAGAAAGAAGGACAGGCAGTAACTAAAGACTGGACATAGAGATGCAGAGCTGATTCCCATGGGGATAACTGTGTAACTGGTGATCTGAAATTTCCTCTGAGAAAGATGATTTCTCTAAATTATATATTTTATTTATCCATTTGTTTTAACTGGGGGAGAGTTAAGCCTAAACTCCCTGTTGATTCAACATCCCCCATCCTTAAGAATGGCTGTCAATTCACATGATAGTTTCAAGTGAACTTCCTGGTCTTTGTAGCCCAATACTTTTCCATCCTGGAAAGGGTCAATTTCAGATCAACATTTTTTTGATGCAGATCTTCCACCCCCCTGTGGCAATAAGAGTTTTAGAATTGAAACAGACTTTCAGCTTTTACCACAGGGAGGATTTCTGACAGGACATGAAATTTTAAAATCTGGTGACAGTTCACAAACTGAATGACACTTCAGCTTCTTGAAAACAGTAATTTTGTTGCTTCTTTAACCTTAAAGCTGTGATGAAAAAATAAATCCCCAAACTTGTACTTGGTACTTTGATGATTAATAAAAAAAGGGGAAAAATACCATTCATACAAGATGTTAGAATCACTAAAACAATTAAATCAGGGTCTACACTGGCAATACTTAAATACTATCTTAGTTAACTAACATCCTCCATGTCCAAGATCTGTAGACCATGACTCTGTTACCTTCCACACTGCTCCTATGGTAAATTCCAAAATTAGATTACTCCATTATATCCATGTTACAGTTTCTGTGTGGTGACAAAATAAACAGAATTGTAGCTATTGTTAACTTTAGACACACTGCTCCTTTAAAGAAAGCAGCTTTTGGTATTGTGCAAACTACAAATGTTTTGTTGAATAAATCCTAAAACTGAAGGGCTAATTATTTTTAGGGAAAAAAACCTGTAGGAAATGAAAGCCAATAGAATTTGAGTGTTATTAAAAACTTGTCAAGAAGGATGTGTCTTTTATGATATAAATATGTTCACTGTTGCAGGAAACAAAATTTTAAGGCTGTAACTCAGTTCTCAATGATCTGAAAGTACCACTCCCAAGAACATCAAACAAAAAAAGGAAGAAATTCAAATACTGTGTCAATCTAACTATTTTATTTTAGATGTTAGAATCACTAAAACAATTAAATCAGGGTCTACACTGGCAATACTTAAATACTATCTTAGTTAACTAACATCCTCCATGTCCAAGATCTGTAGACCATGACTCTGTTACCTTCCACACTGCTCCTATGGTAAATTCCAAAATTAGATTACTCCATTATATCCATGTTACAGTTTCTGTGTGGTGACAAAATAAACAGAATTGTAGCTATTGTTAACTTTAGACACACTGCTCCTTTAAAGAAAGCAGCTTTTGGTATTGTGCAAACTACAAATGTTTTGTTGAATAAATCCTAAAACTGAAGGGCTAATTATTTTCAGGGAAAAAAACCTGTAGGAAATGAAAGCCAATAGAATTTGAGTGTTATTAAAAACTTGTCAAGAAGGATGTGTCTTTTATGATATAAATATGTTCACTGTTGCAGGAAACAAAATTTTAAGGCTGTAACTCAGTTCTCAATGATCTGAAAGTACCACTCCCAAGAACATCAAACAAAAAAAGGAAGAAATTAAAATACTGTGTCAATCTAATTTAAAAATAATAAATTTTATTTCCCCTTCCAATCATTACAAAAGGCACTCACTACTTCCAGAAAGAATGTCATAAGGTCACCTGAAATGACCCAGATTTCTATCTTTTGTTTTTTTCTAGAAAACTCCTTTTTCTATTCCAAGCAAATTGGCATATTTTTCTAGAATAAAAACAATGAACGACTAAGTCTTTCTTGTTTGCTGAAAGACACTTGGCTTTTACTTCAGTAGTTAACAGATTAATTTTACAGTTAAAGAATTAATTATAAATAATGATCCTTGATTCATGAATCAAAATAGATTAGTGGGAAGGAGTCTGATGGGGGGCAAAAAGCCCCATACTCTACTAGAATTAACTAAAAACTCCTAAGTACTTATAATGATCATATAGTATATTTTATTTGAATTGTGGTTTTATAAATGTTTTGTAATTAAAAACAAACTGTAGACCCTGACTCTGCCCTTGGCTCAGCACTGACTGTCGTTACAGTCCACACAGTCTCAAATCCATTCACAGAACAGCAAACCACAAGTAGAACCATTCAGTGCACAGCACAGATCATCTCTTTAGTGTCCTAAGGAAATTTTCCCACAGCAGCTACCCTACAACATTTTTTACACAGGGTACTAATCCCTGTCTCTGGAGGCTAGAATAATGTTATATTTTAATAAATTATGATGCTTTAGATTAACTGCAAAGTAGCCTGAGGCTATTTGAATGTGTGCTGTAATGCTATAAACCACGTAAATCAATAGTCATTGGAATTGCCAATGAATCATCACAAGAAAAGGAAAAAAATCAGGTCCATGGCCAACACAAAAGATACTGAAAAAGGGGGGTGTGTTATGTGAAAAGGGATTCTTTTCAAGTGCTGCCAAGGGTTCTTTAAGATGGGTTTTAGTATTTACCATGCTGTCTGTATAACCTAGAACCACAAAAAGTATTAAGTCTACTCATTCTTGGTGCAACAAGGATACATTTATCAAATACCATGAACATCTTCGTAGCAATTAATTCTGTCATTTATGAAGTAGAAACTATTGAGACTCCTTTAGCAATAATAGATTTTTCTTCTAAGATATCCAGAAATCAAACTGTTGCACCTCTCTAAATTGGGATCATTAGCATAATAAAGGCACGAACTTCAAAAAATTAGTACCTTAAAATGCTCCTTAAGCATTGTACCTTGTTTATTGCCTTAGCCTGCTTTCTCATTAACAATTACCATGGCACCTGTTACCACCCTACAGTAAATTGCTACCTACCCACAGCCCAGTATCTCTACTACAAAATTAAAATTTAAAAACAGCGCACTCAGATTCACTGTCCTGCAATTCATTGCTAACAATGGTGCATTACCAAAATCAATGTTTCTTGGGGCTTTCATACTTTCTCTCTGCCCATCTTACCTCTCCGTATGAGAAATAATTCAGAAAGACTGCTGCCTGTGTCAAAACGTGTCGCTCACAACACATGCCCCACAAGACTGCCTTCCTCAGAACAGCCTAAACCAAGCACTCCTTTGCCCAAACTGGACATGAGCTCTGTGCAAGGACCACTACTCACTGTCATGTGTAATTACACCATGAAAACCACACTGGATTAATAGGTGTTTACACTACACAAATAATACTTAAAAGATGGACAGTAGGAATGGGTGTGCATTCATAGCTTTTAAAATCTTAATTAATATTAATTTCTCCTTTACTGTTTATTGTCTTGTCACTGCCCATTAATTCTTAGACCAAAACTATTAAAACTACTAAAAAATAAATATTTGAACTGATTTAAATATATCATTATCTTATCATACTAAATTTTTAAGAACATATTAATGTCAAACTGTGAAAACAAAAGCAACACAGAAAACATCAACAAACTACACACAGTCAAGACAAATCTCTTACCATCTCCAGCCATATCACCAAATCATCAGATCAACTACTCTATCAATTTTAAGACTAACTTTCAAATATCAAGGCTTTGAAGCACTCATGTCCCTTTCTTTGAACAGCAGCTTACACAAAACTATTCCTATAGAAGAGCTACAAGTTTTTAACTGTAATTTCCCCCAGTGTATAATGGCCATAAAATTATGCTTAAAAACATAAACAGTTCATTTGCAGCAGCTCTTTATCCTGTTAGCCATTAATTTAGCAATTTATCTACAAAAGTCTTACTAGAAACAGCATATTTAATGTTTAAAGAACAACTTCTGAATACAAAAACCTTCGAGGTATAAGCTCTGAAAAGTTTTCAAATACAAACTTTAGTTTTAAAACTCAGTTTGGGAAGAACACTCTCACTTCTCACTTACCTTATCCTCAAAAGTTTTATTACCATAACCAGAAATTAAATTTAAGAAATACATTATTTTGTAACTTCTCTTTATATTTATTTGTTGAACTTCTAATTAGCATATTTCTTTCAAAACGCGTTTCAGTAAACTGGAATTGTATGTATTGTCCCAAAACCTGCATCACTAGCTCATGCTCACCTTCTGAAGTTGATGCCTGCAATTTTTGCTGCAGTGCTACAGGATAACATCCAACTTGAGAAGGATGTATGAGCAATTGCATCCAGTTTACTGAGAAATCTGCACTGAAACGTACCTAATCTGTTAGGAATGCATATAATGGGATGCCAAGTTAAGCAGCTGAGACAGTCTCTCACCTTTATCTTGCTTTCTTGACATCATGAATTTAAACACCAGCTCTAAATAAGGCAGCTGCAGAATAGGAGCATATGCTACCAATGTCAAGTGGGTCTCAACAGTTACATATGGAGTGCCCAAGAAGACCTGTCCTTTGGTTGCAGTTCTATGTGCTCCCTACTCCAACACTCTGCTAATCCAGCAGAAATTTAATTCAACAGAAATACAAAACAGTTGAGGGTCTCCTTGCTATTTTTCTTCTTGTAAAGTTAGCATAGAGAAGTATGAAAAGCAACACAAGAGAGCAAGAGGGAAGGACAGCAGGAATCACAGGTAGAGGTTATTAGGCTGCTAGAGCAGCACAGCTTTTGTTTCTGCACCCTTTGGTGCCCCTCAGAAAATCTCCTGATCATGTTCTTTGGAGAGAGGGTGTACAGAAAGATTCGTGCTTATCACTAAACAGTTAATCTTTCACAGCAAAGCTCTACTCCTTTCTTCATTCCTAACTTGTTATTTTATAGATAGATGTGTTAATTTCAAGGTATTAAGCTTTTTGCCCATAAAGGGACAGCCCAACTCCATTCCCCCTAGCCACCCACTCCTGCAACCAAACCAACAAAAATAAATTATTGCACCAAAAATGCAGGATAGGAAGGGACAGACAGGAAGGGACAAGAGTTGGAAGATGGGATAAAGAGAGCCACACAGTACCTATTTCCAGCTGCCCTGCAGCTGTGTGGCTCACACACAGTGTGAAACTGAATTCTAACCAGCTTCCTCGCCCAGCTGATTTTTAAAAACTCCAAGTTTAGCTGTCTAGTAAACTCCCTGCAAAAGTATGTAGCAAAGACATAACTGAAGATCTGCCTGCTCTTGAGGGAGGAGACACAGTGTTACAATGCAGCATCCTGAATGTAACCTGACATTTTTACCTGCTAAGGTAATCCTGTCACCAATGAAACCTAAGTAAAGCTAAGCTTAGAGGAAAGAGATGTGAACCCATGTCAAGACCTTAATCGTGTGAGTAGACACATTCCTTGGGGATTTCTAAAAATAAAAAAAAACTTCATGGAAGAAAAGAATTAAGTAAGTCTACCTGTTTCCACAGTTTCAGTCTCAATTTCTTGTTCCTCTGCTACATCTTGCATCAGGTAAGTCTCATCATCATAAACCAGGACCTGAGCAGCGTAACCCTGTTCTAGTCTGGCACTAGGAACTGGCTCCACAACCACTGCTGGGAATTCAGAGACAGGCTCATTTTCCTATAGAAAGGGAAAAAAGGAAAGGAAAGAAAAAAAATTGCTCTAAATACTGCACTATTGAACTCTGTGTCAACGTTTTCCTCTTATGTTCCTAAATTCTTTATGAAATAATGATAACATTTTCAAATATTTTTAAAGGAAATTTTCTTCCAAAGCAAGAGATTAAAAGAATAACAGATAGTTATCAGCCGTTAGAGGGGGCTTTCTAAATCTCAAAATTTTCCCTGAGTTTAAGACAAATTCAAAGCACCAGACAGCTTAAGATATTAGAAAAGAGCACACTTTCTAATGAAGACACTGAGCTGTGAGAAGTTTCTCCTCCCTCTGCTTGATGAAAGGTAACAAAGGCTTTGACTACACACTCCAAGGTACCTACATCTGACCTGTGTCTTTCAAACATGTTTTGGGTTAAATGCTTAAGTTATTACAGAAGAACTGACCACTTCAAAGCTTATATGCTCATCTCTACTTATTTAAGGATCAAAATGTCTGTAAAAGCATATATAATCAGTTAGTGTTGCAGAAGTAGAACTGTGCCAGACTATCTTTATTAAAAGCTACAGAAGAGTAGAATATATTTATTATTTGTTGATAAGAATGCAAAATACAATAAAATATCCTGTGCTGGCTAACTTGAAAAGAGTGTGTGTATTGTTCTGCTCAACTTGTTCTATACCTCACATCTGAGATCTTTAAAGAAAGCTTAGTATAGAATATCATTTTGTAAACCCAGTCTATAGTTGTACTGCCAACTTCAAAACTTCCTGCTTCCACTGCTGTGACAACAAATTCTTCTACTAAAAGATATTTGAAAAATGGCTGCAGTCTTCCTCCTTACACAACAACAGATCCATTTCATCTGTTTTCACAGCAAGTTTACAGCGAAATTTTCTTTCAAATTAAGATAAAAGGTTTCAAAGTTTGATAGTAAATAAGTGCTATTTACTTTTCTAACCTCTTGATTTTTTATTTCATTGCTGTCAAACTCCAGGGCAGGGCCTCCATTGTCAATCACTACTGATGTCATGGTGCATCCCCCGAAGATTCTTTGAGAACTGTTATCTCTCTTGAAGATACTAATGCTGATAATTTTCAGGATATCAAAGGCTTGAATTCACAGTCCACTGCTCTTAAACAGCTAGGCAGAGGTTGCTGAAACACAAAATAATTTTAAGTTATTTGCATAATTTATACTCAAAAGTCTTCCAATGTTTATGAAATCTCTTGCATGCTGCATCTCTACATCAAAATAGGGCATCAGCAAACACTGAGATCAGTGCTTTATAACAAAAGACAGAATTTTAATAAAATCCATCCATCAGAAGGCTACAACAATCACTGAGGTCTGCAAGAAAACAGGACCATCTAATACACACTGAAGAAAGAAATCATCATCAGTACTCCAATGGGCAAACTCAAAGAGTTCTGCTTTTTAATAGCAGGAAGCTGGTTTAAACTGAACTAATCCTGCACATTTAGGGAAATGCTTGTTTGGATTCATGCAGGATAACTGGGTGCCCTACACGAACAAAAATTACAAATGCTGATCTCTCCAGTCAGATGCAAACTAAGCAAGGAATAGGCATAAGATACTTTTCCAAAGAAAGAAAAAATATACACAATTTAGGAAAAAAAAGGCTTTTTTTGCTCACATAGGCAGTTCACTCTACATGACAAAGCACGACTCATACCTAACTATATTTAATTTGTAACAGCACAAACCACCCCCCCACAAAGTTACTACTTTATTTTCCATTGTTCCACTTGTAAAACTAGCACCACTTTTTGATGAAGAACAAACCTAAGACCTCCTCTGCTCCCCAAACAAGACTCAGGCTGAAAAGCCTTTAACAGGCATCTGCTGGAGCCATACACACCTGTCACCCTCCAGATCAGATTTTTTAGAACAAAAAGCATACTCCTTACCTATCCAAAAGTCTTTGAATTTAAAAACTATGTTAAGCAGAAAAACAATTGCTTATGAATACACTAAAATAATCAATCAGAAGAAAAAAAATCCATTTTATTGCAAAACCTTTTCTTCTTCTACAGTTTTCCATTTATATACACAATAGAAATATTGCCAATGACCCATAACCCAAAGTAGAAGTCCAAAGAAATTAAATTGCATTTTAATTTAGAAGCACAGACTTTCTAACCTGTTTCAAACATCAGCATTATTCCTGCAACTCAGACTTGCAGCTCAGTGAACATACAGTGCTTCATATGGTACCTCTGCTTAAGCACATCACAAAGCTAATTTCATTCTCATGCAGAATATTAATGCCAACCAACAATCAATAATAACAAATATAAATGCAAATAAATCAAATACTAGACCACATCTACTGTATATTTATATTTGAGGTACGATAATCCCACACAGATGGCCAAGTAACTGCCAAATTGCATCAACTGAAAACACTCAATACTGTTTACAAGATCAGGTTCTCTCAAAAACATGTTATTTCTGTCTCCTAGGTTACAAAAGGTTTCAATTACTTTTATGCTGATCTATCTCTACGTGAATCACCAATTTCCTATAAAAATGAAGTTAAGGCAACGCAGAAACATAAATAATAATCCTCATTTTCCAGTTGCGGCAGAAATCATAGTAAAGACCTTCCAGGGGAAAGAAAGTACACAGAAGAACATGTGAGATGCTAAATCTCAGCATTCATTAAAAAAACTGTATCTTCAGACTGAATATGTGGAATAGTCCATCAAGGTACTGAAAGTCTTTACATAATAGGATTTGAACTTCATACTGACGTTCAGTCAACAATGTTTTCAAAACTCTGCCAGGGTAGAGAAAACAACAAGCCCACTCACTCATCAGCAAGTGAGAAGGCAAAAGAGTTTCAGTTCAGTCTGGTTTGGAAGTTCTAAGTTAAAGCAGACACTCAAACACACCCACACACCTACATATATGTGAGACTCCCACAGACACAGCCCTTTCTCAATGAACCAGCACTTCCCTTCTTCCCTTTCCCTAAGGAGCATGTCTCAATGGAAGACTTTTTGCTTCTCTCTCGAATTTCAGCACGACAATGAATCTACTCCCCATCCTCTCCATAGCAAGTCCCAACTCATTAGAGTCCTGTAAAAGGAAAATGCTGCCTGGTCACTTCCAGGAACCAGCTCAGAAATTCACATTTCCCGAGACTAAGCCAGCCAAAAAGGCCAAAAGACAATTAGACTCAGACTCTTAAAGTAAGAGATGATTCAGGTTTGAAAGAGACTAGGCTGTCCCCAGTGATACAATTAGCAAGCAGGTTCACAGAAGCTGGTTCAAAGTACAACTGGTTTTGAATTACAGGACAACCTGCAGAAAGAATAAAAATAAAAACAAAAAAAATGCACACTACAAATTTCATTCCTCTCTGGATAGATGCTTACAGTAAAGCAAAATAGAGAATAACATCAGAGGAGAAAAAATAAATTTAACATTTCCAAAGGAAATTACCAAATCATGTTGTTACAGTTCTGACATCCACTCCTGTTCTTCCTGGTAATGGAAAATTCAGAGAAAAACTTGTTCTGAAACATTTGGAAAAACCCTTACAACCACAAAAACATCCTTGCTGTTATTTTTATACATATCTCATGGGAAAACAAAAATAAATCTACATGCTCCCATCACCAAATAATAAAAAACAAAACCCCAACCAAACAAAATATTCTGAATCTTAAATACTTTGCCCCAACGGCAAGAAGTTTCTAACTATTTACCACTACAAAACACACAACAAAGACTAAAATTTTTTATAACTTTCACTGGTCAAGACAATCAATTAGAGCAAGTCTTCAGAGGTTACAGGGCACTTGCAATAAAGGCTGCAAAATACCCATTCATTCACATATTGAATAGTACATTTATCTGACCTACATTATGTATCCAAGTGTGTGCCTACAAGAAATCCAAACTGCTCTCGTATGTTTCTGGCAGAAAGCTTAAAACCACTGCAAATTACAACTGTGATGAACACGTCCCAGTAAAAACAGTATCTTAAGTTGATTCTCCTATGCATAACTACCTATCAAATTAACAGGGAAGCAAATATGCAGCTCAACAGATTAAAAGATAATAATTGAAAAACAGTGTGGAAAGGATGGTAGAGAAGGTCATCTCCTCTAAGCCAGACTTCGAGTGAAGTTATTTAGGACTGATTTCAGAATAAAACTCTAAATATAAGTCTGCTTATAGTCTCTAAATAGTTTTAGCACACTTTCATTTTAACTATAAAAGAAACTAGCAAAAAAAAAAAAACTCAAAACACAATGCTTGAAAAAAGATGCCTAAAACCAAGAGAAACACACAGAAGTCTGGGCAGCAGTGAGCAGAGGCAGCTGCTCCTACAGCACTCGGAACCGCCACAAGAGTACTTGGAACAACATCCCCCTTTTATTCCGGTCGCATCCTAAATCCTGACAAGAGATTTATGCAGATACCTACACAGATGCATCTGCAAGTGCAGGACTCCAGCGCACAGCAGCATCACATACAGCTTTTTTTTTTTTTCCAAAACAGCCTTCTTTTGGTTTAATAAAAAAAAAAGTTAAGAAAGTTGGCTTGAAAATGAAGTTAATTACACAAGCAGAAATTCATCGGCCAAGATCACTGCAGAATCCCATTAAGAGGAACAAGGCTTCCTAAGGGCACTAAGGTGTTCTTTCATAGGTAGAACTTCAAATACAGCAGTAAATGCCACTATCATTTCTGATACATATAAACCACAGCACACTCTGTAAAACATTTCATGCTGACTGAAACATCTTTTTAAAGATGTTTTCCCAGATCATATTTACAGCTCTATCTGATTCACACAGGCACGTGCAGAAGACATAGCAAATTGGCTTTCTTTTTCTGAAACTCAACGAGTCTAAGAACTGAAAAATTAAGTTACTGAAAAAGCCCTCTGAGCAGAAAAAACCTCCTAAACTTCTTGCTAAAGTTTGTTGCACAAGTTATATCAAAATTAGGACACAAAGTAAATCTTTGCATCCATGAGGTCAGGGGAGCATGGAATCCATGCAGTTTACAGTACCTCACAATTTGGACCAAGCACTAAAATTTATAAAATACAAATCAAAATAAGGAATGTGCAAAGTAGTCCTAGCCACACAATACTTCTTAAGTTTTCACACAAAAAAGCAGTAAATTTATTCCTGAATGCACAGAAACTAATACACTGGATCAAATTAACGATGCATCAAATCCAGTAAAGCACTAGAAAACCTCCTTCCACACATGTATAATTTGATAATCTGAACACCCAAAGTTTGCTCTGAAACCTCAAAAGCCAAAGCTGATGAGCCCCAAAACATGTAAGCTTATAATCACTCAGAAACTATTAACGTTCTGCAAAAAGCTTTGTGGCTTCAGCAGGCTTCTTCTGGACCTTCCTGCATCTCATCCTCTTAGCAGGCTCTCTTCCTACTGCTCTCTATTTAAAGATACCCTGTAACCTTCTCTTCCCTCTGACAAAACTCTCACATACTTTCCCTTAACTGGTACCTCTCTTTCCAGCAAATTGATTGTTGGTCCTTAATAATCATTTCCACTCCCCCACAAGCCAGAGCAGGGAGGAATTATTCATCACTTTACATAATAAAGCAGCAGAGACTATTAAATTAAATGGGGAGGATGTAGGTTTAAAAAACAAACCCCAACACACACTCCAAAAAGAAGCAGTGTGAAAAAATTCCATAATTAGTTTTGGTAGCACATTCCAGAAATCAGAAACTTGTAAGATTTAAGTTAGACGGCTTTACGAAGGTAAAGCCCCTAAGTTGCTTATGAGACTATTGAACATAAAGATGTGAGTAACAGTCTAAACTTCAGGCACCTTCTGAACCAGACACTACTGAAACCTGAGAGATTAAGAGTATGTCACTGATGCCACCACACAGAAGAACCATCCTTTTAACAGCACCTTTCTGAAAGCAACTAACCCTGTCCCCTGTAAGAGATGGCATGAGAGGAGAAGGAAGAGCAATAAGGACTAGATCCAGAACCTGTTTTTAAACTTGCAGTGAGAAGTTAAACAACAAAATAGGAGTCGCAAGAAAGGTAACAGTGACCAGCCATAAGGGAGGGAGCAGGCAGAATGAAAAACTGAATTATTCAAGTGGGGAGAGACAAGAGGGAGCACATCCAAAGAGGTAACAGATAAACACGAACTGGGCTCACCCAGTACGACGCTTTACAGCCGCGGTACAATGAAAAGTACGCCAGGCTCCCGCTGTTTACCGGCGGTGCGAGCAGCGCAGGGCGCACGGCGACCGCGGCACGGGCGGAGCGATCACGCATGACAGCGAGTGTCCGGCACTCCCGGGCTGCCATGTTCTCCCGACGCCCCGTGTAAACAAGGCGCTGCCCCTTGGCGCTGCCCCAGCCCAGCGCAGCCCGGCCGGGCCCGGGAGGCCGCGCCGCCCCGGGCTGCCCGCACTGACAGCGCCGGGCGCCGCCGCGCGCGGGGGCGCTGCGGGCATGCGCGGCCGCTCCGCGCCTGCGCTGGGCTCGCCCGGGCCCGGCGGGGTCCGGAGCGTCCCTCACGCTGCCCTGCGCCCGGCGGGCGTGTCCCGAGCCGGGAGGAGCCCCTGCTCGAGACGCAGGGAGGAACGCGGCAGGGTGTCGCTGCCCCGGCGCTGTGGCGGAGCAGGTGGCTGCGCGGGGCTGTGGCGGCGGTGGCGGCTCTGCTGCCGTGTGCCCGTGCGCGGCAGCTGCGGAGCGCATCCTGTCGGGGCAGTGCTGGAGAGCCGCCCCCGGTTCTGCCCCGCCGGCTCACGGAGCCACCAGTCCCATCCGTAGTGCGGTTTTTGTTGTTAGCGCGGTGCGAGTGTGCATCGAGACCGCTTTAACCCAGCCCGGTCTGAGGTTCTGAACGGAATCGGTATTTTACAAACTCTGGGCTTCAACCACTATGCCGTTCTTTGGCGTTTCACGGAAATAAACGGGAGAGCTTTAGCTGAAGAGGAGGCATTACGTTTTCATTACAGAGAGGAAGAAACCCCTACACTGCCAAGGATATTTTCTGCAATGAAAAGCCGCTTGCTGTAAGGAGCTCTGGGATGATAGTTTTGTCCGGACTGATTTGGGCCCCCTGTACCTGTACCTTGCAAGGGTCTGATTGAAGGATCTTGCTCCTGACCAGAGCCCTGTGACAGACAGTTCAGTCACACGCCTGCTCCTCACCTCCATCTGCCTGCAAAAGCACCTCTGCTACAGCTCAGTGTCTGTCTCACTATCCACATCTCCCTTGGCCCTCTGCATCCCCTGCTTCACCAACTCTGATTTCCAGACTTCATGCCTTATGCATGTTACCACCTCTACTGCTCTGGCTCCTCTTCCTTGTACATTTGAACTGAATATGTCTTCCCTCTGCTTTTCAGGGCATCAGCTTCCTTTCCTAAGGAAATTAAATCTTTCAGGGGTCTTTAGGCTCTGGAGTCTGATTGACTTTTACAGGTTACACACAATTTTAGTTTTCCAGGAAAATAACATGGGCAGTTATTTTACTCAAGGATGGCACAGACATCTCCCTGAGGTTAAAGGTAGCCCTAAAAATACCAGTCCTGTGCCCTGAAGGATGGGAACACTAGTGATTCTTTTTTTCCAAAAACATGTCAGACATTACTAATAATAGATGGTGCTACCAGCAGCTTCTTACGTAAGTGGCCACTACTGAGGTGTAAATTTAAATGAGCTGTGGCTTTGTAGTAAAGCACACATCATAGCAAAATTGAGCTTTTACCACACACTAAGGCTGCCAGATATGTAATAAGGCATACTCTTTGATGTTGTCAGTTACAGATTTTGCTCCTAGTTTATATTAACAAAAAACATTTAAGTTGTCTGCTCTTTGAAAGGTAAGAGGTATCACTTTTAGGTCTTTTGTTTGCCTTTAAAAATAAGACTCAAATGGGGAAAAACATTATCATTTATTAGCAATATAGCTGACATCCATGTTGCTGCTAGAAATTACAGTATTCAGTGTTTGCACATTAGAAAATGTAATTATTTTAATAGTCAGCATGTAAATTGCATCAAAAATATATCAAAGATGTAGAGTTAAAATTTCATTAATAGTGGATGATGGAAGACAGCAGATGACAATTATGAAATAAATGTGAGAAAAGAGTAAGTCAAGAGAAGGGTGGGGTATTGGGAGGAAAATATTAAATACTTCCTGGCAAAAATTGCCTTGTTAGACTGGAAACAATGGATGGGAATTTTAGCCCTCAATGACAGGTTTTTTGCAGCCTGCGTTTTGGGGTGACTTTATGATGCTTGTACCCTTAATTGTCTGTTTTGTTTATATTGGATGTTAAGTTTTGCATTTTTAAGACTGGTTCCAAGAGCACAGCAGGGGAGAGAAGAAGCACACAGTTCATTATCAGAAACTGCACTTGCTCCCCCACATCCTTCTCCTGGACTGTGTTGTCTGCAGCAGGAGAGAGCTTTCCTTTGCTTTTAGTTAAGTTTTTAGCTAGCTGAGGCAGAGAAGTTCCCTAGACTGTGGTTTTTCTTTTTCCTAGAGCTGTTTAAACCTGCTCTAGACTGAAAACCTAGAAAAGCACTGGCAGCTCCACCTGTGGCCACTGGGCCAGGCCTGGGCTGCAGCATTTCCAGCACTGGAGGGACTGCTAACACACTGGGTAAGGCGAGCTGCAACCCACGAAAAGGAATTCCTGAGTTTGTCATCTCTTCAGATTGACAGGAGGTTTTATTGTTTAATATTGTTCATTTTTTGTGATGGTGAATGCTTTGTCTGTTAAATAAACAGGTTTTTCTTCCACTTTTCTCCTAGGAAATCTTTTTTTCCCAAGCCAGTTGGGGGAGGGGATGCTTAAATCTGCTTTCTAGAGGAACCCCTTTAGAGGTTTTCTCCCAAATTTGCCGTAAATCAGGACAAATACATTTTTGGCACCCACCACGTGTCTTGAGAAAAAAAACCTGCGCTGATTGCATTTTAGTTGTACTTACTCTGTATTGAAATAAAGCAGTAAGCAGCCATGTTGCTTAAATTTGTGATGTCTCTCTGAGTGGAAGCCTTCACGTGTTTTTTGTCCCTAGGCTTTTTTGAGGTTTTGATACCTTTCTGGTCCCTAGTCTTATTTTCTTATCCAGAAATAGCTGCAGTATTGTCCCTAACACACAGTTTTTACAGTAGAGGGGCACAGATTAGAATAGCTATTTTGCTAGGCTCAGTGATAATGATTTATAAAGAGTTTACAGAGGTACTGGAGTCTGTTCAAGATATGTATGGTTTATAGTTTCTTCATCCTACCCTGCATCCTAGTTCCAGTAGCATGCTTTGGGAGTTTATTAGTAATTGTACCCAGTTTGTTGTGCCCAGAAGAAGAGCAGGGGATGAGGTTTCCCAGCCTTTCCTTTCCTTCTTTGCATCTGTTAAGTCTCTTTTTGAGAAAGTTCAGTTTCCCATGAATGTTAAAAGAGACCTTCCTGGTATTTAATCTGTTAAGCTTCCTCTGTATGGTCTGCAACTTCTCTAGAATGAGATGTCCAGAAGAGCTGATGAGACCCCTCACCCAGGCATGGAAAATTCTGAGTGGTGTGGAGAATGGGATGAACCCTGAAGGAATTTTCTGATCCCCTAGCCTGGGAATTTTCATGTGAACAAATTCAGAACCCCGACAAGGTACGGAAATACCTGAGAGATAGCTGCCATGATGACTTCAAAGAGAAAAAGGTCATTGCAGTGAGCTGGGCCATAGCATATGCTTATTGCACACTGCTAGATACTGTAGGGCAGACAGGGGCAGGGAGATAAATGAGCAAATACCCCAGTCACTCAGGCTGCTGAGCGCTGCTGTGCTGGATATGCTGGAACTCCAGTACGAGCTTGAGTGCAAGGCAGCGAAGTGGTGTGCCACCATTAACATTGCCAATGCGTTTTTCTCCATTCCTCTGGCAGCAGAATGCAGGCCTCAGTTTGCTTTCACCTGGAGGGGCGTGCAGTACACCGGGAAGTGACTGCCCCAGGGGTGGAAGCACAGTCCTGCCATCTGCCATGGCCTGATCCAGACTGCACTAGAAAAGGATGAGGCTCCACAACATCTACAGTATATTGATGACATCATTGTGTGGGGGAACACAGCTGCAGAAGTGTTTGAGAAAGGAGAGAAAATCATCCAGATTCTCCTAAAAACCAGCTTCACAATCAAGAAGAGCAAAGTTAAATGACCTGCTTAAGAAATCCAGTTCTGGGAATAAAGTGGCAAAAGATGGACGGCACCAGATTCCCACCGATGTCATGAAAAAGATCACAGCAATGTCTCCACCAACCAACAAGGAGGAAACAAAAGGACTAAGGAGTTTGTTGCTGTGTGTTAGACTTTAAAATACAGCAGTTGCAGTATTTTAGAAAGAAAAAGAATCAATGTGAAAGAGGGCTTTACCTCATTTTCACTTAGAAAATACATGGAATATATATGGCATGTTGCTTTTCTTAATTTGGAGGTAGCACAAAACACAATGTCCACTTCTTATACAGGGAAACTGTTTGGAAATTGTGAAGAAGAAATTCCATACAGAGGCTAACCACTTTATTTTCAGTTGTTCTGGTTTAAAGAAAAAATACAAAATAATTGTCCTCAAGGACATTTCTGTTTTCTGTAGCATAATACATTGAAAACTACTTTTCATTTAGGAACAGCCAGGCTCTGCAATTCACGTTGACAGAGGCGAGTGAGGATATCTCAGAACTGGTATAGAACACAAGACTCTGGGAAGAGACATGCAGAAAGGCAGTGGGGTAGAAATCAAGCCAGTAAAGGTTTCTCATAAAGTAACAACTTCAGACACTTTAAAGTGTCCCTTTCTCTTTGTTTATAACCAGAACTGGGTCCTTTGTGTAACCTCCTGCTGCTGCCAATAGTAAGTGAAGAGAGGTGAGACTGCCATGATTTTGATTTCATAGAATTTCATTAATAATTTAAATGGTAGCAAAGACATTCATGTCCAGCCTCATTCTGTTCCCAGAGCAAGAACTGTCAAGCCTTGAACACTTAATCCCAGTTTGGCTCTATTCACTTCATAAGAGCTTCAGCACCGAACATGTTGCATTGGAAATTAGTCACTAAAACAGCAGAATAAAAGTATTTTTTGTATGATTTGGATTTTCTACAAACAACAAATAAAAACAAACAAACAAAAACTCAAACAAACAACAAAAAACAAGCAAACAAAAACTCAAGCCAATTTTCTTCAGTGGGAGAAAAACATATATTATGAATTTCTCCGGTATTTGGGGATAAGCAGTTCTTTCTCTGTCCCAGGTTTTAGTAATCTTACTCCCTTTGATTTACTGCCCTCTTCTGCTTGATGATGTGAGTTATCCAATGGTTAATTATACTCAATTAGCCCTCACTGGATAATAACATTTCCCATTAACTACTCAGAAAGAAGATAGCCTTATGCAGGAAGAAGGAAGCCAGGAAAAAAAAAGTCATCACATTATGGGGGAGTGATCAATGAACCTCCACGGGCCTCAGTAATTTAATTATATTACAGAGACAGAAAGAGAAAATACGATTTTCATACATATTACTGTCTCTCCACTTCTCTATATTTCCCTCTTTAATTGGTTTGCATACCACAGTCAGTGCTGAAGTAAGATAACACTCTGGCAACTGAACTTCCTGAGATGAAACACAGCAACTACAACAATTTTAACACTTTTCCTAGGGCATGCATATAATTTTTTGAAGCAGAGCTCACACATATATTTTTTTGAAGATCTCCAAGTCATGAAGTCTTGTCAAAGTCTTGTCAATCAACTCCTTCTTTGCTGTCCAGTGGTGGAGATCACTTTCTTACATCTTGATTGGAGGTCAGGTGTTGCCATAGTAACAAGCCAACCTTCCCAAATGTCCCGACTACCCAGGCCATCCTGTGATAACAATGCAAGGATGGGGGTAAAACGTAACTATAAATTTATAAAGCTTCTCTTAACATATACATTATATTTGCCTTGTAATTGTGAGAGTCAGCCATTGCATTACTCATCTATCACGCTCGGGACACCCTGTCAGCATCTGCTTGGCAGACAGAGCATGTGTGCAACAGAGGGGGGCCAAACGAGCTGAACCTCCAGGTGAGACCCCACTCCTTCCAAGAAATGAAAAAAAAAAAAATGTCAGGGCTAATTATGTCACAGTTAAATGCTTTTTTGGGCTAAGACTCCTCCCATAGCCCGATTTCCCGGGCATTTTTTCCCAGGCATCTGGGGGCCTGTCCCACCACAAGGAGGGTGTCAGTAGGTTGGTCACTTGCTTGTGGCCTGTTCATGGAAGCTTTCTCTGCTCTGAGAAGACAAAGTCCCCTCAGAGATAGGGCTTCCCACCATTTTCCAAAGCAGCTGCCTCTTTAGAGACTGTAATGTCGGCTGTCTCTTTCCCCCTCACGTGTCCCAGCTGCCTCTTGCATAAGGCTCCCCACAGCCCCTTTAGCATTTTCCACCCTGATGCCTTGAGAAGGCTGACCTAGAACCGAGACTAGACAGAGTTAAAGAATAAAGTTGGCATTTACCATGAGGCTTCAACAGATCCACCTTGGGCAGCACAAGAGCCCAGCCAGGGCTACAACCCAGGTGAACCCAAAATGGTCGTGAAAATGGACAACTGGTCACGGAGTCTCACACTTCTGTAAGTTTTGGTGCATTAGCATATTGGAGTTAATTGTCCAATTACAGCTCCAGCCCATGAAGCTCCATCCTTCTTGTTTTTCTCTCTTCATTTTGTGATAAATGGATGTGATTCATGCTAACAAAACTGTAATTATATAAATATTTTGGGAAAATAATTGGAAAAGTATATGTGATTAGTGAAGCAGATGGGTTTCTTTGTAGATGATACATGTGGGAAACAGGATACAGGAGATCAGAATGGGCCTTGATGAACAAAACTTAGGAAGACTCCCAAGTCAAAACTGGCATGTGTAAGACAACTCCCAGGACAGGATCAGCCTTGACATGAATAAAGTTGGGACAATTCCAGACAGGAAGTCTAAAATAATGGTCTTATCTATGAAATAATAAGGCTAAATGGAACATAGTGCTTACTTACGTAACACAACACAAGACTTGGGACGCATGCACAACTTGCCAGGTTATTCAGAGGACAGCGAGGAAGACAGTGAGCCTTCCTCCAAAGAGACCACCAAAGAGCCAGAAGACCCCTTAGCCACAGCAGGAGCATGCGCTACAGTGACGTAAATTTCAAGAATCAGAAATAGGAGGAGATTTATGGGAAAGTATTAATGAATATCTATTAGCATACAGTATATAAGTTGTGTCTGGATCCTTTTGTACATGAGGCAGGGTGGGAAGCCCTCCCCATACCCCAACTGATCAGTTTTTGCTTATGCTTTATCCCAACCACTGCCAAATTTATTTTTGTAACTACTGGATTATATTTGATTGTATTATTTTATCTCAGTTAAAACTGCTGCTAAATTTTAAGTTTGTGGTTTATTAAATTAGACCTATAGGACATTTATAACAATTTCACCGTTGTTTATGCTCTTGTGCCTGAGATCTGGACTGGCTGTCCTTCATCCCCAAGAGAGCTTGGTCTTCACAGAGAACTTACTATACCCTTATATGAAGCCCAGACCCACACACTAAAGCAGCACAGAATTTGAAAAATATAAAAGCTAAAACCTGAGGCATCAACCCCATGTCATAAAATGGATTTATAACATATATTGAGGCATAAATAAAGATTAAATTGGTTTCTCTCAGGAAACCACAAGCAAACCACATTGTTTCAACACACTGTTTAATTACCTGTAGAATCACAGCACATTCTTTGCTGGGTTGGAATTCTTTGGGTTTTTGTCTTTGTTTTGGGTTTTTTGTTGTTGGGTTTTTGGTTTTTTTTCCCAGAAAAACAGATTTAAAAAATAGTAGCACAACATCAAAGCCTGTTGCAGAGATATAAAAAATTTTGATTAAAGTATTTCACTCTTGGATTTCCTAAGTGCTGAGTAGAAGCTTGCAGTTTGAATAATGCTTTTTAGCAATTGTCTTATGTTTTGAAGAAGTAAATGAAAATAAAATTGAAATGCTGTACCTGTAGCAACACAGGCAAAAAGTAAACCTGAAATCATGAGATGGACTTCATCATCTCCAGGATTTTCAGCTTTGTGAACAGCTGCCAGCAGCAACAGGCTGTCACCCTTCAGAGAGGCGAACTAGAGGGACTAATGGGCACTAGAGGGAGGTGAAAATCCCTGACAGCTGTTTTCACAGATGGTTGCTGACAGCAAAGGAGCAATGTGCAGTTTGGACCAATTCTGGAATCTCAAGCTTTTCCCTGGCCTGTGAAATGTATTCTCAAGACCAATCTGATCTCCTTTAGTCTTGCATTATGTCTGTTCTCTGCTGTGGCATTGCTGACCTTAATGATCCTTCTCAACAATATCTTTCAACATTTTCCATTGCAGCCTTTGTGTAGCAACTCAAAAATTCACTTTTTGAAAGTGAAGGACAGAAAAAATTTAATGTATCTGATATTCAGACTCCATACTAGTAAGACTGAATCGACAATGGCCAGACCTCTGTGAATTGCAAAATATCACTGTTGTTACTCTACGATATTCAAGTGCTGAAGCAGGTCATACTGTGCTGCATGTCTTTCTTTTTTTAAAATTAAAAACCTAAACAAAACAAAAGCAAAAAAAGAGGAACTCTGGCATCTCTGGCATAAAGCACATATATGGGCTGTTTTGGGACTCTCGCAATTTTTTGAAATGGAAAGGACGAAAAGCTTTGGAAACCATAGTTTGTGATTTAATCATTCAGGCAGCTGTTCCAGAGGGCTAACATATTTTGCCATGTACCAGAGCAGTTCCAGAGATAAAGAGCCATTCAGAAAAGACT
This sequence comes from Passer montanus, assembly GCF_014805655.1. NCBI lineage: Eukaryota > Metazoa > Chordata > Aves > Passeriformes > Passeridae > Passer > Passer montanus. The sequence goes on along the minus strand of NW_024374923.1, from coordinate 2,195,264 downwards.
ACCATATCAGAAACCCTACTGTTAGATGCAGTTAAAATAGCTTCTTTTACTAGGAATTAGTGAAAATGACGAAATAGAACATTTACGTGCATACATCCATCACAGCATTTTTAATCTACGAGATAAATATAGACTCATATTCAGTAAAATATCAGTCTAAGATTTTTATTCCAGTAGTTTGGTCTACAGAAATTGCTTTTAATCACAGAGGCTTTGTCCTTTAAGCAGAAGGCTGTGGTTTGTCTTCTTGAATCTTAGGTGTCTGCTTTTTCTTCTGCCTTATTCCTGTTATTCCTAAGTACGTCCAGGAGAAACAGGCTATATTTTTTGTTGGAACACTATTATAATTTGCTTTATGATGGGGGAAGGAGCATGTGTTGCTTTGTCCTGTGGGTAGGAATATCCTAATGCTGTTGTTTCTCTTTCAACATTTTCCAAACTTCTGCTTGAAGAGAAAAGAGTCAGACACATCTTATGAAACACACTTTCTATATAAATAGTACATAATATACCTTATTTGGCTCTGGTTTAAAACCATTGCCAAACTTATTGTGAAGACACTCTGCCCAGAGGGAGGAGCCAAGCATTCCCAACTAGATATAATCTGAGATCCTGGGACAGCAAGACAGCTTCTCCACTGCATTTCCCAGAGGAACAGCTGCCCCTTCCACTGGATTTGCAGAGGAAGAATACAACCTTCTACAGGATCCCTGCTCCAAGAGAACCACACCTGATACTCCAGGAGGACTGCAGCCACAATTCCAACTGAACTGCTACCAGCACCCTGACCAACAGGGTGTCAGGTTGTATTCTGACTGTCAGTGTTGTTTTGGTTTACAACACTGCTTATTTTATCTTTTTATTTTCCTCCCTAATAAAGAACTGTTATTCCTGCTCCCATATTTTTGCCTGAGGGCCCCCTTAATTTCAAATTTATAACAATTTGGAGGGAGGGGGTTTACATTTTTTCCATTTTTGGGGAGGCTCCTGCCTTCCTTAGCAGACATCTGTCTTTCCAAACCAAGACACAAACAAACTGTTATTAATAATAAATGTGTTTTTTAGGAAGCTAATACTGAGAAAACAAGGTTATTTAGCTGTTTGGTTCTTTTCTAGTCCCTAAGAATGCCTGTCCATTTGAAGACCTGTTGCACAGCCCTTCACAGGGGTTTTGCACTCTGTGTACAAATGCTCTAGAGACAGCCTTTGCCGTGGCCTAAAGGGCTTGTGATTTGCACCAACTTGAAGGTTTATACCAAGCTTTGGTGTTGTTACACTACCACTACATGCAACACGAAAGGACTAGCAAGCTGGATGAGATTTGGGAGGAGCAGAGCCCAGCACACCCAAGGCGGGAGCCAGCCACCACTTCGATACATGATGAAAACGCCAACCAGTGCTACTTTGATTGTCAGGCTATGAAGTACCTACGGCTACTACTTGTGAACAGGTTTTCTTCCCAAAATGTTTACTCCTGGATGTTAATGTGCAAGGAATGGTAGCACCTGAAATGTTTATGCAGGGGGAAAATCAGGTCATGTGCAGCCAGATATCCTATGCTTACAATCACAAATCCAAACTCAGGAGCAAACATGTTGTTATTTTCCAAATTTAAAAATGCTAACAGTTACTTTTATAATATTTTGGCTTGATTTTAAAACCTTTTGCTTACATTTTAGCATGGAATGTTACAAATGTATAACTATGCACAACAGTTTGGACCAAAAGTAAGAAATCAACGTACATATCAGACAACAAAGACATAGAAGGAGTTCATCTGGCATCATGCTGCTTCTCTTAGCACAGGTATTTATGTGAGTGGCTTGACTGGATGCTACTTTCTACAGCAGAGTTGTTAGTCACAGAAGCATTTCTCTAGGCAATGCAGTTCATCTCCTTCAGCACTGAATACTGGCCATAATGACCAATGTGTGGTAGGACAAACTGCACAGTTTCTTTTATGTCTTCAAGGAAGAGAGGTTTCACACAGGAATCAGCTGGTTAATTGCCACAAATATTTGCATTAAAGTTTTCAAAGATGTCCACACTGTTTACTGGGGAAAAAGAAAAAAAAAAATCTGATTTAGAGGAAACAACAATAAATTATGTTTAGCAACAGACACAATTCAGCAGGTTATTTTCTTTTCAAACATTCAAAGCACACTGTAAATTTGACTGCAGGTTACAGTTAATTGAATTACAGAGTATACACAGCACTAATGTATAAATCATGCTTATCTGACAGCTCAGGGAACTTGCTCTGTTGCCATCACCAAAGCCCAGTTTCAAGGAATCCCTCACATTCATCCACATTGCTCAGGCATAAGTGAATTCCTCTGCATGCTGGACTTCTACAAATAGTTAGAAGCTTATGCTTAAATTTAAGCACAAATTGTATTTGCTGAGATTACTGACACAAGTAGTTCCATAGCAGCATCAGTTTGGGCCCAATAGCCACACCCAGGAGAATGGCTGAACATATTTACTCAGGCATGCTCTGAGCATCAACTTAGGGCTTTATCTGAGGATTTAATCCATTACTACTTCCTCTATCCCTTCACAAAATAATAAGTAATTTTTTTTAAAAGTTAACTAGATAGTGATGTGATTCTCACATCAATGTTCTTTTAATTTCATTTTCTTTGCCTTGAATTCGTTAAAAAGTGTAATGTGTTTTAATGCAAAGTCAGAGTTAAGCTTCATACTGCAAAGTGCTTACAATCAAAACACCACAAAAAAAAAAAAAAAAAGAATTATTCTTTCCTGATTGGGAATGGTTCTAGACTTGTAAATTGGACAAATGACAGCCAGCAATCTTTCAGCACCAAATAGTAAAATATTTCATAAATCATTTTCTCCCTGCCAACAAGATCAAATTGAAACACAATAAGAGGCCCTTTTGTAAACTTGTGTTGCTATACTCATAACAAGTAATTTTTTTGTCAAAAAGAGTACAAGCAGTTTAAGCAGAATTAAGTGAACCTGTACACTAGTAGGAGATTAATCTATTTTTTAATCTATTTTCAATTTATTACATCAAAGATGTTTCCTACAGCTTGCCTTCCCTGCCATCCCCACCCTTTTCAGTTACAATCTCTGCCTTCATTAATTGAGTTGGCTATAGAGGGTATCTGTTGTCTAAATCAAAATCTGGAATAGCAACAATCTGTAGGGTTGTCAGATGTTTACAAGGAAAAAAAGAGATTCCTAACTCAACTGCCTTGTCTATACCACAACATTTATGTGTTCCAGAACAGAAAGAATTTCTTGGTAATTTGGTTTTCTGATGTGGTACTCTGAGGTACCCTTAGCTTTCAATTTGAGCAAAAATAAAAACCTTGAGAGGCACATGCTTGCAGCTTATCTGACAATAAAAAAATAAATAAAGCCACATGAGAAAGACGCTAGCAAATAGAAAGAATATTATATTCAGTATTTTTCATTAGCACAAATTGAAAGTGCAGAGAGACTAATAATAAAAAAAAATATTTAAAATAAAACAGTCCATGGGGCTATTGCTTTATGTTATAGAACAATAATCTAAAAGTCCAATAGACACATATAATTTAAACCAAATATCCAAAGAATGATTTTTGCTTGGAAGAAAGCTACAACTCTTAGGTCTTTATCCAGTTTGCATGGGACTGAGATAAAGCTGTAAGTAAATACACAGTGTGACAATTTATATAGGATTGGTTCCTAGCTTCTAAAAGATGCCAGCAGTGGTTCCCAAAACATAATAAATACCTCAATAAAGTTTTGTTGTTGTTGAGAGCAGAAATACAAATTCACCATAACAGTGCATGTGCATCTACCACATGCTGCAATTACCACTAACTGAGAACAAAAGAAAGGTGAAGAATAGAAAACTACATGCTGCAACTGTACTGTGTACCTTTAGGGCTCTTTACCGACTTCTTCAGCTGTCTTCTCCTCCTCAGAAACTGGAAATGGAGACAAAACACCAATGAGAAACACTGGAAATTATTTTTTCAATGACAAATAGTCAAGTAAGTTGTTTCCCTTAGTCCAAAGGATCCTTGGACTAAAGGGACAGAATTTACAAAGCTGTATTAGGTATGCTGACATTTTTCCTTTTAGCTTTTTTATTCTAATTTTAAAAGAGTTTAGAGGCCAAACTTCTAAACTCCATCCGAAAATCTATCTACACAGTAATGATTTTAACATACATTTTTCTTTGCATTCAATTACATCATTCAACTTCAATAGCAACATGAGATTACTTATAGTTGCATCAAAGCACTACAAGCTTTATTCATACCACATGCACTATATTTTTCTTGACACCAATGCAAATTAGGAAAATTCTGTCTTTCAAATCAAGACAGATGTTGAAAAAATGTGTTATATGCAGCACAAGGAGAATTTTCCTTTCTTAATGAAGTTCACATCCAGCCACTTACTGAGCAGGGCACTGAGCTCACCACACTGCCGCGATCAAATTTAGCAACCTACTTCTACTGCACCACACATAATTTGAAAATTGGATTTTCTGCTAACACTGCGATGCCAAACACAGCCATCATGGGCAGCCACACTGCATCACTTGAGTTCTGCATGCTCTTGCAGCTGGTTCAGTGCACACAGCCGCCAGCACTTCACAGACACAAACATTTCAGACCCAGCTGGACTCTTGCACCCCCTGAAGTTCACCACAACTCCTCAGCATCCTTGTCCTGGCTCTTTGAGTCTACATCAGAAATCTCTTGAGCTCCTGAAGCTACTCCTTCCTTGTTGCTAAATTTTCTTCATGGGCAGAAGAAGCTGCAACATCCAAGACTTTATTCCCAGTTTCTATGAATCAAATTAGAAAGATAATTGTCTTCTCTTTCCATTCATTATCATAAATGAGGGCAAGCTACCAAGGCTCACAAAGCACGAAGTGCCTGCCTAAAATATATGCTTGAAGTAGCTGAAGACAACAGGATCTATCAGATGATTAAATTTTATCATGCAAATAAAACTTTGCAAATGGAATTAGAAGGAAAGTCTGTCTCTTTCCAACCCTGGAGCAGAAACCTATAAACTGGAGCTACTTTCATGTATTTACGCACAGGCAAATATCCTCTAATGTATATATTTTCTCTTGCAGATACTGTTGTTTTTTTTCTTGTTTCTGTCAAATTCATAGGACATTACATCTACACTCCACATAACCTTGGACAGACATCATGGGTAGTTTTAATGTAAAAATATTCTAGCATCAGGCTGAAGATTCAGGCTGCAATTCAGACTGTAATGGCCAACTAGTGATTTTTCAACACACCTTTAAGCATAAAGCAATCTGTCTCTACAAAAAGCCTGTAACAGGTAATATTCAGTAGTAGGAAGTCTCTATACAGATACACTGCAGGGAGACTCAACACATCATCCAGCAGTTGCATGTTAAATTTTACTTGAGTAGTTTCTCTCATACCCTGTTCTTCTAACCTTCCTGTCAGAGGTCTCCATCATCACACTCTTTAACTGCTCAGCAGGAGGTTTGTCTCTTTCTTGTTCCATCCTATACCAAGCTACATGTCTATTAAACACAGTAAGTAAACAGCTTCTCTAGGAGTTCAATAAATGCAGCAAATAAGAGTTTTATAGAGCTAGCATCCCATACCTTTCCCCAAATATCGCCTTACAGCTAGTTAAATACAGCATATTTTGAACATCAATTATTTCACTTTACTTTGCAGAATGCTTTATGGATTTTGAAGAAGCAGCAAATGCTCAGGAATTGGTACTTTTGCCTTTATAGGGAAAAGCTATGCAATATAAACAGTACATTTGAAATTTGGAACTTTAGATATTTTGTAGCAAGCAAAACTTGATGTAATGCCATATATTCGCTATGTTAACAAGCTGCTAGGTTTCAGTTTGTAATGTCAAACATTCAGCTTATATTACCAAAAGTTCTTTCTCTAGCTGATACTATTTAATCTTTTTTTTTTTCTTGTGAGTGTTTTAATTTCTTTTGCACTAAGAAGAGTAGATCAGTAGGCAACTAGAGGGAGCACCATGGTTTTTTTCTGCTTTTTAACAAAACCTCATTTCCTTTGGATGGGAATTGTGTTTATTTGTTTTCTACATTAATACCTGCCTTAAAACCAAACATTAACCTCTTGTACTGAAAAAATTGTCCCTGGTCTGAATTATTCCTTATGGCTATCAGAAAGGCAATCGAATGCAAAAAAATATTGATTCCTCCCAAGGTGTTCATCCATACACATCCATACATTGTCTCTGTGGAGTAGCTGTCACTGCCTTAAATACAAAGGGTGTTGTGGCAGGCATTGTATTTTGAAAGCCCGTGTTTGTAGAATGGGTGTAGTATATTTATATACAAAATTGCCCTTGATTAGGGCACAAATCTTGCATTTAAGTGGCTTTCCCATCTGTTCCTTGAGCACATGTGGCTGGAGCCCCCTTCCAGGTGCCAGAGGTCTTTTGGAGAAGAGGCAGGTGGCAGCAGCTGGTGGTCCCCATGCACGTGCTCGTGGCAGCTGGCACTGGGTCACTCTCCCTCAGGCCTGACCTCTAGCAAAGTCTCAGAGTGGCTGAGGAAGGTCATCTTGGCACTGGCTCTTTGTCGTCCTGCATACTGTCCAAGTGTCTTCCAGTGTTTTGGATTAGGAAACAGTCTCCAGCCCCCTGATGAACCCCCAAGGGCTCATTTGACACCAGCACAAATCCCTGGTGTGAATGACGCCCTGGCAAACTGAGAATGAATTCCCTGCCTGGCTCAGATTTGAGACTGTCAGTGGGGTCCCTCTGCATGAGGAACATCAGACATACTGCCCGAGTCCTCACATCCTCCCTGCTGATCAGCTGGTGGCACAAAGCCTTACAAAGTTTAGGCATTTTTCCTTTGTTTCCCCGTCCGTGCTATTCGCGTTTCATATTTTTTCAATCCAGTTTAATCTCTTGCAATTGCTCCATGTAAAATCCTGCAGTAACACCCTATTTCATATAAGATATTTTAGTCTCTGCCTGGTACAATGGTGATTCATTGTCCATAATCCTTGGATGAAGGATTTTCTGTCTGTTCAATTGTTGTTAATAAGCCTGTCATGAACTCTGCAGCAAATAAAGGATGTAACTGAAATCCACTCCTAACTTTTGTTAGTTCAAATACTAAAATATTAAGCTTCTTTTTTTTTTCAAAATATTTGTAGAGGAGTTACAGCATCTTTACTTGGTTCTGTGCTGTTTCCTGAATGATGATTAGCTTGAAAATCTGAAATCCCTGCATTTCTTCATGCAATGATGATTATGATTCATTTTGTCTATTTATGCCAGATCCCTTACAATTTCCACAGGCTGTAAGTGAATAAAATAATCTGAATTGTCCAACTGCTTCTCTGCAATGAGGACACATGGTATTTAATATTATGCTTTCCACTGAATGCCCAGCTGCTTTATTATCCTTATAGAACAATACCACTCCAGCTCCTTGACATCTTTAGCAAAACACCCAATTGCAGCATTCCTGCCAAATGGATCTCGGTCAAGGGATAATTCCATCCTGATCCATACAATTTAAAGCCTGCCAAAAATTATTTCGTTTCCCTTCATATTCACAAAAGTGGGGCTCATTGGACTCTTTCTTAATTCTCTGCACACACACATCCTTCATCAAAAGCATTGGAGTTAAATGGCTTCACAATTTTCCTGCTTCATTTGTGTCCTGTGCTTCCCCTCCATCCTAGTAGGATCTATTATTACTCTACAGAATATACAGAATGTTACTCTACAGTATGGAGAAGGTATACTTCACAGTTTCATACAAAGTATTATATTGGTAGCAAAAAAATCTCAGCCCCTGTGTATATATATTTATTTTTTTCTGAAAAGTTGATTTTTTTTTTTTGTTCTTAAGCTTTTTCACTGGTTATCTGTCAATTTTCAGTTTCCTCCTGGGATAAGTAGCTGCATCCCGGCATTGCTGGCTACAGGGCTACAGCTTTCTTCAGTTTTGGCAGGCATTTATATAGACCTGAATTAGGACCTTAACTTTCCTGTGATTTCAAAAAAAGACAATATAAAAGAACTTAAAGCCTTAGAGAAATTAAACTAATCACAGTTAACTAACTGTAGTCAAGGGGCTTTGCATATTGCATCAACAGCTGTTGCCAAAGCACTCAGAAGGATTTGGACACAGCAGGGATTGTGAGGGCAGCATCCCCAGGGTTAGTCAGAGCCACAACACACATGCACTGCACAACCATCAGTGTCTAGCACCTGTGTAATATCCATTGCTGATGTGTAACAAGGAATCCCAACCAAAATGCTTCCTGCTCCTGCCCAGGGTAGCTACAGACACTGCCAGGCAGTCCTTAGCTCCTCTGCTTTAGGAGATAACCATTTGGAGAAGAAATGCATCCTCCCAAACTGCACTTGCAGGAACAGAACATGACTGGGCAACATTACACATGCACCTAATGCAATACCAAACCATTTCTGCTGTGGAAACACATCTGGCTTGAATTGAATAAATACAGAACAGGAAATTGATTTTACAGACAAAAGAAAATTGTGGATTTGTTCTGAAAGCTGGTATTTAGCTGTTTGCTTTTTTTTTTTTTTTTTTTTTTTTTTAATAAGGCATCAGATTTAGGAAGCTTATTAGCACAATATACAACATTTCACCTAGAAATGTAATTTTTTAGGAAACTATCCTTATCATTTCTGTGAAAGAAAACTCACCAAAAACTGCTTCCTATGTAAAGCAGTGATTCCTGTTCTCTTTAAAGACAATTTTTACAAGTGCTGAACTTGCAGCCCTGAGAGTGAGTGCAGAACTAAACACTTCTGTGCACTTACAGTAGAAGATGGAACAGTCCAAATACAGGGTGATTCTGCATGCTCATGGTGGTCAGTTTGAATTGTGTGAATATTTGTGAGCTCAGCAGAACAAAGTGACAAGATAAGCAGGTACTTGTGTGCCCTGTGTGACTGACCCATCTTTGCTGCAGCTGATAATAAAAAATAACATGCCTAGATTGACTTTCTCCTGCTAATAATAAAGGAAACCCCGTGCAAGTGCATTGACTTCCAGGACCCAGATCCTACTGCTTGCATAGCCTCTTCCCCAAAAGCCTTCAAGCTTTTAAAACAAGTTTTCCAACTTTCCCGGGGTAGTTTTTATGTAAAAAAAGTAAAAAAAAAAAAAAAAGTAAAAAACATACTTTTGTCTGGGATGTAAAGCCCTAATGCAAAATTTGTCCAGCTCACACTGGCAATCATGTCCTAGCACCTAGGAGAAAACATAAGGTGACCTTGAAGCAAGGAGGTGGAAGAGATACAAACTAATTTGTGTATTATATTTTTTAATCTTACTGGATTTTAAACTTCTACCTTGTATTTTTAAGTGGTTTTCTAAGTATGTTTTCCTGATTTACAATAGAGATTAAAAAGACAGCTGTTCCAGATTTTAAAATGAAAGCTATATTCAATCTTTTCCTTGCTTGGGGAGAGGTGGGGATTCCTTCCAGCAGGACAGAAGTTTTATAATTAGGTTATACAAGATAACTCCAGCCTTCTCAGGAGTACAGCCTGTATTTCTTCCCTCAGTTTTGCATTTCCTTACCAATACATTTAAAGCTAACATATTTTGATCCTAATACTAATTCTTTGATTCATTTAAAATTATCTTTCCAGTTAGAAACAACAACAAAAAAAATTTAGAGAGGCACTGGTATCCTGACATTTTAAAAAATATTTAAAAATACACTTTTCTGAGTGAATCACTTTACTTGAAGCAGTCTCCTTCATAAGATGATTTTCTTTTTTTCTAGGCAGTCAAGATTACAGATACCAGAGGCTGGTATCTGTAATGCCAAACATCAGGTTCAATTACTTTTAAAATATTCTTTGCAGAAGAATTTGGTTTTATAAAGCTAAAATAATACAAGTTAGCCAGCATCATACAAATGGAATCCACCTGGAGCATGCAAACCAAAGCTGGAGTACAAAACAAGGCTTTGATATTTCAAGCTGCCAGTAACATAACCAATGTCACACACTAATTCCAAAGGAGGGGGAAGGAAGAGGAAAGTCTAATTGTGAAATTAGAAACAGTATTTTATTTACAGTCTTTTAGAGACCATCTTACACTAGAATGTTTACATAAAGCTTCCTCAGTCAGGTCCATTGAAGGTCTCAGAATGTCCCCTGAAATGTTAAGATAGGCAGAGAAGAATATTCCTGGTTCATTTTCATAGTTTAAAGACCTGCTAATGGAAAACTGGCAGTGAAGTAGAATTGACTTTTAAAAAGTCAAATTCTGTCACATTGGAAAAAATAATTCAAGAATTATTTGAGAAAACCTGCAAAATAGAGCACAAGAAAAGCAGGAGTACTTGGCTCACTCAGGTCTAATCCAGGGGAGAAGACAGCAGCAGCAGCAAGAAACTGTGATTCCCCTTAAGAGCAAATTCACATATTTTGGCTCCATCAGCCTTAGGGAAAATGGAAATTGTGATGACAGCTAAGCTTCCATGATTTCACCAGAAGACACCTGTCACCCCAGGCATGGCTGCCTTGGGTTCCACACCTTCTCCCTCTGGTCATGGAAGCTCAAACCACATCAGTAGGAACAGGGGGAAATAATAATCACTGATACAGTTTGGGACAAAACAGGCAAAGCTATGCAGCTGTCCCTGTAACATGACCAAGTGCTTCAGGTGCCATTGGCCAGGAAGATCCAGGGAGCTCAGTATGGAGGGCTTGCAAATGTCCACCAGGAACATCCCATCACCAGGAATGTCACTCAGGACCACATGAAATGTTCTCTCTCCTCTCCTCTCTAGCATTTTATTCAGTAAACATTTAGGACTCCAACCAGCTAGAGAAAGTTACTCAACTTACTGCTTGGAAAGGAAAAACACTTTACACCTACATTGGGCTTAAAAAGGAAAAAAAGGCCATTGACCACAGACTAATGCCTCTCTACAATACTGTGAAATCAGCACTTGAGTTCCACACAGGAAAAAATAAACTTTGTCGTTCCAAACAGAGTCAAGGAAAGAACAATTACTTAGAAAAGCACTGATTGTTTTTCAGTCTGATTGTTCCTATCCTTGAATGCACAGGATAGGAACTAGTGGCTGGCAACAGCTGACCCGTTTCTGGACCCACCCTGGCCCGATGGTGCTGTTACTCAGACACAACACGAAGGCAACCTCAGCCTCAGCCCTCCCTCCCTAGAGCCCCTGGGGGGAATCAGGAGTTTAGTCCCTCTGACATTCCAGCAATTCCCTAGGATGAACACAAACCAAAGGCTCAGAGCCCAAGGTCTTTGGGAAAATGATAAAGAAAGGAAAGGTCGGATTTCTAATAAACCTGCCACTACACAAATAGGACATATTTTCCTTTTTGCGAGCCATCCACAAGCAATCTAGATAAAAATCCATGAGGTCCAGCTGAGAGCCTAAACCATAGCATTATGAAGCCCATTATTAGGAATAAAAATTTTCATCACTCCGTACAGAAAGAGAAACATGTTCAATGAGCCAAGCACATCACAGGTTGTTTGTGTCTGATGTAGGTCACTAGTTCCCAAGAAAAGCCTCATTAATTCTTACTAATGACCAGAAGATTCCCTTGAAGAGAGTTTATTCTACAATTGATAATTAGAAAAAGATTCAGAGATGCCTATAATGGTCACAATAAAAGCATAACACTGCATGTCACATTAATCCAGAATAGTTTGTAATACCTCATAAAATTTAAAAAATATTGCTTTATATTCTGTAGCACAGAATTGTAGCAATGAGAAGCAACTCTGTTTGTTTGTTTTTGTCTGTTTTAAACATGGAACAATCTTTAGCTACTGACTGGAATGGATCACAAGGAAAACTAGCACAAGTTAATATAAACCATCTGTATGAAAAATACTCTAATAATTTGATGTATTAAATCCTTTGGGAGTTATAAAAAACTCCTAATTAAGACATTTTCTTTAATATTCCTCATACAAAGTAATGCACCAAGTTTTATTCACTTAAAACTTTATCCACTTTATCTGCAGTTTTTAAAGGAGTAAAGTTGTTGTTTGAAAAGGATGTTTTTCTCAGCTATAGGAAACATTGCCCAAAAATTAACTTCAAAATCCCCATCATTCCAATTCTGGTTTGAAATGCCGCCACAGGAAAACAGCAAGGGGTGCCTGTTGCCATCTTTTCTCTAAAGTAGGGGACTAACAGTATTCCTGTGAATGTTGTATTTACAGGAAAATTTCAAACTCAGGTAACACTAAATTAAATGCTAACAGATTTTGTTGTATAAAGTGAGTTGTTGCTTTCAAATTTAAATGCATATAGTTATTTTAAGGGGTTTTTTTAAGTCTTGACAATGAGCTATTAATACTAGTAAAAGTAGTACATCTATTTTCTCATTAATAGTGACATTCATTTAGGCAATATTATTCACTGTATGACCTTCTACCATTTTTGAGAAGCCACGTACCATGGCTGGGGTCTCCATGTACCAGCTGGGGTCTTCAGATGCTCACAACTTTTACAGAATTTTTTTTCTAAATATTGTTTGCTTTCTTCCAGTTATGCTATGATGAGTCATCTAAAACTCAGTTTTAGGAAGGAAAAACAGAAGGAAGAAGAAGAGACTAGTGGCCAGTGTATGGCAATCAGAGAGATATAAGATAAATGCAGCAGTCCCAGAGACAGATAAAAGAAAGTGATAAATGTGTAACAGAAATACCCAAGAGAAGTTCCATTACATAATTCCACTTCTTAGGGCCTAATTTAGCCAGATCAGTCTATCATAATCAGTAAAGAGAAAAAAGTCTTCATTCCTCCATCTCACACAAACAGATGCCTAGAATGGTGTGTCTGTTCTACTGAGCAATGTAATTCTGAAAGGCTCTGATTAAGTATGAGCAATTGCAAATCACTCTGAGGACTCTCCAGTAATTTTCTAAGTACTAACAGTGTCAGCACACCCAGAATTTGGTAGTGCACCAAGCCAAGCTGGTGTACACTGATTATATCAGCTGCTTTTGTCTGCTTGGCATCACTGTGTGATGGGGTCAGCAAAAGTCCTGTCCTGAAAGCAGCAGCTCCTGTCCAGAGCAGCCTGCATTTGTTTCTCTAGGCTGCAGACAGCTGCCACTGCAGTGTGTTTGAAGCTTAGCATGGAAAACACTGGCACATTCACACTCTAATCCTCCCCAAACCCAGTCACTCACTCAAATAGCCTTGGAAATAACAGAGAAGAGACCATGCCCTTCAATACTTTAAAGCTTAGGGAAAAAACCTATGCTAGAGAAGTTAGGAAGAAGTCTGGAAAAGCACAGTTTGGGGCAAAATTGCTTCTCTTATTTCAGTTTATAATGCCAAAACCTCAAGCCTCAATACCAGAGCTGGAGAAGAGTTTATGGTGGCAACCCAAACACCAGAAGTCACAGATGCAACAACCTTGCCTAATCCAAATAGCAGTTTTGGTGAATTTTTCAGCATTTGGTTTGTCTGAAGAAAAATTTAATTTATGGTCCCAGACACAGAGTACACTAGGAGGAGAACAACAGGAATTTAATCGGCATCAGGCAGTAACCAAGAGTGACAGCTCAAGCAATAAAAAAGTAGAGAAAATTAGAATTTAGAGGAAGTTAAAATCTTGGGAACAGAGTAACAAACTTCAGTACTTATTTTGGTAACAGTATTTCACAGAATTCCAGATTGGAATTGTGGATTGTAAATTGCTTAACTTGAGGCAAGGAGAACATTCCAGGAAGGTACAATTGTTAACTGTCTGAAATGGGAATTATCCTGATTAAGTATTAAGCATCCACCTCCAAGGCTGGGTTGTTTTTTTGTTTGTTTGTTTGGTATCTGTTTTGGTTTGGATGGGAGGTTTTTTTGCACATCCATGTATAATGATACATTTACATTATCTGTATACAGGAGCTGGAGACAAGCATTCCTTCACAGCTTGCACTTCCAAACGTTAGAGAAAGCTTTATAGATTAAAAGAAACAATTGCATTTGAAAAAGCAGAGGTTCACTGGTAACAATAAAAATACTTATACCTTCATCTGCAGAAGTAACACCAAGTTACCAACAAAACTAGTTAAAGTTACTCAAATACATATTTCTCTACCTCAGTACAAGTGGAGCTGTGTTATTTTTTTCCTCTAAATGAAGAAAACATGAATGATAAAGATGCTTAAATCCAAAACTGAAAGTTATATCCAGAAAGATTTTAATTAGATTTTTTTAAACACAATAGCTGTTGGCTGCAAGTAGACACTGAACGAAGTGGTACAGAGAAAGCAGAGAACTTTTGAAACAAACCATCATCTTCTTGTTAGCATGATGCCAATGGAAACTAGTTCTTATGTAGCTTAGAGGAAAGGGATGCTGGTTTAGGGACGCTGATCTGGATGATCAGACCATGTGCCTTCCTTCCCATGGTCAGGAACTCTGGGAAGAACTGCTCTGGAGGCCCTGCTGTCCTTCTGCAGGCAGGACCAGGATGAGGAGAGCAGGATGAGGGAGCAGGGAGCACTAAGGTGACCTGGAGCAGGAGCCTGTCCAGCCTGCCAGGCCAGGAGTTGGGTTACACTGGGTATAACCTCATGTGAACCCTGGAGAGGTCCCCAGGGTTCAGCACCCTGGTCACACCTGTCACCAGCACTTGCTCACAGCAATCTGCACTCGGGTCCAGTGCTGCAGGACAGCTGTGCTCAGGAGCAAGTTACAACATCCCGGGAACACCCAAGACATCAGGCAAGGAGAACACTCCTTTGCTTCAATTTCTTGACAATTTTACATCCCAAAGGTTTGTTTCTGCTAGCTTTACCACCCAGCCAAGGATCACCACTGCAGCAAGGTTTGGTAGAGGGCACCTGGGATGACCCTCAGGCTCCCTTACAACTTTCAGCATAACAGAAGTCTGGTTCTAGTGCTATTTTCCTCCATAAGTATGTTGCCAGAGATGCTAAATCTTAGAAATCAGTAATTTCTAAAGAGCTCCTCCACTTCCAGAGAACACCAGCAGGAACTAACAATTACAAGCCATATTTCTTCTTATCAAATAGCAGTCACTGAGTACATGAGGTCTACATGTTCAGAATGAGATGCTCAGACCTAACCACAGAATCACCACAGAGTGATTTGGGTAGGAAGGGACCTTAAAGACCATCTTGTTCAAACCATCTGCCATGGGCAGGGATACCTCCCCCTAAACCAGATTCTTCAGAGCCCCATGCTACCTGGCCTTGAACACTTCCAAAAATGGGGCACCCACAGCTGGGAAACTGTTCCAATGCCCCAGTACCCTCACAAGAAAGACTTTATTCCTAATATCTAATCAATTTATGCACCACGTTTCTCAGGGAAGATCCCAGCTTCCCTTTCTCAGGGAAGAGCCTCTTCGATAAAATGGCAGAAATATGTACCATACAGAAGATCCTACCTTATCCAACAATGAACAGTTATTCGTAAATAAGCACTGTGAAAGGAATACACAACCACCTCCAGACACAAGCAAGTGCTTATGAAATTAAAGGGAAATTTTGTGATTGCTCTGTAGAGCAAGAGATGCAGCAGTGCAGTTTTAAACACATCTCTTAATGGCTCTAATTTGCCAAATTTTACATATAACAGACTACTTCCTTTCTTAATGAAGTGGTCTACATATTCCATAGAAATTGAAATTTTTAGGGCTCTATGTATTTTAACTACTATCTTATAAATATTTCTATATGTAAGCAGTAATAATCACAGCCAAGGTACTTACTTCTACTTTCTATAAATTGTGTTACAGCAGATCAGACTAAGTATTGTTTTAAAATGTTATTTGTAATAGATTGTTTCAGAGACAAGCACAGGAAGTAGTCACATTTGAATTAAAATTGCATTCATACACAGACCTTTCACAAAACTCAGCAATTAGATGTGCTGCACTATTTTTCAAGTTTATTTATTAAAAAGGCTAATAAGATGCATCCACTCCTCACTGGAGTCATCAAGGAAGAAAGTGAAAATCATTCCAAATCTGCTAACACTTTTGACAGTACTATGATAAAAGCCCATAGATTAGCAGTCAAAATACTTTTAATCTCAGTTTGATCTGTATTTTAGACATATCCTCTCAAGACCAGTGGCAACAAGAAAATTTAAAAAAACAACCTTAATAATCTGCCAAATTAAATTACAATCCTGTATCTTACGCATGTTATGGATAGTTTTGCATTTGTATTATTGCAGTTTTTTAAAAGCATAATAAACCAAAATATTTCAAACACCCTGACAGCTCAAAATACTGAATGTTTTGCCACTTACCAATTTCAGTTTTTAACAACAATTTGACATTTTATTGTGAAAATTTAGTCTAATATACCCTTAAATTGAGACTGTGACAGCATTTTCTTTGCTATGCAAGATCCTGCTTAAGTTACATTGATAGAACAGATATAATTATTCAGGGTGAATATCTTTGGAATGGCTAGTGAACTAAAGTGTTTAGATTCCTTGACACATCCTTGAGAACTAGATCACTAAAACAACTGTTTAACTGATCACATTATAAGATCAACTTAATATTTTAAGAAATAGGATGGGGTAGAAGAATAAACATTTGACTCGTTTTAGATAGTAACTCTGGTGCCAGAGGCAGGATGCTTTCAGAGACACTGATTTAATAAACTTAATTACCTCATGCTCATGATATGTCAATGTTAATGCCTGAATTAGTTTTCACTGCTGGACAAAATCCATTAGGAACACTGATGTTCATTCTTAATGTTCTGTAAGAGGCAGAGCTTTAGAACACACACACACACACTCAAGAACTACATTCATAAATTAACCTTGAACTGCAGCAGCTTCTGAATTAGCAGCAAGTTCCAAATTAGCAGCAGCTTCTGAATTAGCAGCAGCTTCCTGCTGTGCTTCTTCCATAGCGTGGGATACCTCTGGAGCCAGTAAGTCATTCTCCCCTCCAGCTTCTGGGGACACCCCAGAAGTCTCATCCTGTGCTGTGGGTCCAGCACTCTCATCCTGTGCTGCAGGTTCAACTGAAGCTGCTGCATCAGCTTCTTCCACGGTCTTCTCTGCTCCAGTGACTTCATCCACCTCTTCTCCATCACCTTCTATGGATTTATTCAATACAATAAAGAGAGTAAAATGCATGCATGCAACAAAAAATTCACCAAATACTTTTTATCATCATCCTCATTTAAATTTGAAGTGGGAAGCCAAGATTTGGGATCAGAATTAATAAAGATCGATAATTAATCCCCCATATTGTCTAATGTGGCATCAAAAAACTGTGTTTATAAGATGAGGAAACCATATTCTTAATTACTGAGTTTCATAACATGTTTCAGTGTGATACAAAAATAAACTGTGACTTTAAGCAAGTGTTGGGGGTGCAGGGAAGGATAACAAAGGACATTGTCAAGTGTGGCATCAAAGCACTCTGCTGAAAGGGCCAGTGAAGGTACACACACAGGTGCCAGAGGGAGCATGACTCTGTGGAATTCATGTGGGGAATAAGACATTTGGTCTTATATAAGTAAGAAAACAACTTGCTAATTTCAAGTGGTCAGAGCTCACTTTCTTAGATGTATGACCATTTATTAATAATCATGACTGATTATTTTCTTTTTACAACTCACAACTCTCTTTTAAAGACTTGTTTACACCACTCTGGGTCCAACTCCTTGGAACCTGAAAAATGGTGTTTCCCAGTCATGCATCACTTCAAATTCAACTGAGACAAGTAATGAAAAACTAACAGCACAAAGCAACAGAGATGCTCAACCACCATGCAAACATGCACTAACATCAAGCTCACAAAGGAAAAGTTATACACCAACAGTTCATCACAAGTTAACCACTAGAACCAACTCACCATGCAAAAAAAAAAAAATAGAACTGGAAATCAATTTGTAACATAGTGTAAACT
The DNA here is from genome assembly GCF_014805655.1 of Passer montanus. Classification (NCBI taxonomy): domain Eukaryota; kingdom Metazoa; phylum Chordata; class Aves; order Passeriformes; family Passeridae; genus Passer; species Passer montanus. The sequence goes on along the minus strand of NW_024374923.1, from coordinate 2,177,327 downwards.
ATGTGAGAATTGAAACAAAAAAGCTTAAAGAGACATAGTCAGAGTTTGTTTGATTCTTTTGTATCTGTTTAAAAACTAAACAGATCAATTTCATTTCTCAGTCATCTTATGCCAGTGAAAGCGTATAATTTGGTGTTCAGGTTTCAAGACAAGCCCATTCATTGCTCGGTAAAAATCAAAACTTTGCCTTATTACACCTGATCATGTCCCTTTAAGAAAACACTGTTTTTAAAAAAACCTTCATTCATTACACAAAGAACAGGCTAACAGCCAAGATCAGCATACAGTACACTTTATTGGACAGTCAAATATAGAGTGCATTAATTCAGAACAGCCAGCTTCTCCATCTCAGAACTGCCTTCTACAAAGCAGATTCAGTAATAAGCTCAATATGGTTTGGCCTTGCAAACATGGGTAGTTCTTTTAAAGTCTCACACAAAGGGAGTTTTACAAATGAAGGTATAAAGTCATCCCAAGGTAGGCTGCAATGTACTCAATGGTAAACGATTGTCCTTTGTTTGTATTTAACTTCCTCAGGTTTGGAAAAAGATTTCCCTTGTGTCTGGAAAGTGTAAAAGCAGAGCATACATTAGAAAGTCTGGAAAGTGTAGAAGCAGAGTATAGATTAAAAAGATCGAATCAGCTTGCAAAGAGTTAAAAAGAAAAGTCATAGATAAAAAAGAAAGAAGTCAGGAACAAACATCTTAAAGGACATGAACAACAAATGGAAGAAAAAACTCAGTATTCACTAAACAAGCAAGGAGAACATCCTGCAAGCCAAACATCATTTTACATTTGAAATGATGTCCCAGATTTTCTACTTTTGAGTCAGTCTTCTTCCAGGGGCTTTTTAAATCCCTCCCTAATTTGAGAGTAGCTTTTAGTAAAAAAGAGCCACAGAAAAATTGCTATCAGATCTCTTTCTAAATGTCTGTTATCATTAATTAAAATATCATTAAATATAATTTCAACCCTCTAATACACAAAGAACCTAGAATGATTCTTTCTCTTGTTTTGACAGACTTGTTCACTATGTACAGTTCTTTGTAACAGAAATTTTGGGTTCAGGCATAAGGGGAGAATTTTCCCCCACATGAGAAACCACAAAAATCCTATCAAAAGAATCTCTGATCAGCTGCTCTCCAGTATTAAGTTCTTCCACATAGAAAGTTTTTTTACCATAGGCAGCAAATACGCCTGCAAACATGCTGCTTGGCATACTGCTTTTCTATACACCACTTCATATGGTTACCAGCTCTGTTTTAGAGCTGATTTTAAGCTTGATTTAATGTGCCCCTAAACAAATATCAGAATACTTTGAGAACAGAATTTTTAACTGCTCTTATCAGCAATGCTTATTGTGAAAAAAATATAAGGACTGACTCTAAAGAATGCACAGGGAAAGAAACTGCAATGGCACTTCTGGGAAAAGCAATACTATTCTAACACTCTGTGACAAGATAAACATAAAAATATGACTATGCAGGGAATGGGAGAAAAAGGGGAGGGAGGGGACTGTTAACTCTTTTGAGAATGCACACAGTGGATTCTGTAGGAAAAGTAAGAACAGAACTGATGCTCGTTCTTAATGTCCTGTTCTTTTGGGTGTACACAGCTGGGAATGAAGAAGGATTTTAAAAAGGTGCTGATTCAATGGTGGTTTTGTACTTTGAATTGGAATCAGCTACTCAGAAGTCCAACTAAAAGCTCTGGGTTGAGCATGTATTCAGAAGTCAAATATTGAAAACAATACAGGAAACGAGTTTCAACTGTATTCACTGAATAGCATTAGAAGCATTCTTACTATCAATAAAAAGAGAGATAGCAATCATCTGCCATGGGTTGTGACATTTATGTGACTTTGTAAGCAGCAGATTATGGGATGTCTGGAGAGTATCCAAGATCAGTTGCTGAGCACTCAGTGCTGTGGGTGTTTCATTCTAACATGTGGATAGGCCAGGGCTAAAACTCAGTACTTTGCAGAAGTGCACCTTGGGAGAGAAGAGGGAATACACTGACATCCCTGGCAATACGTTGGAAGGTTTGCTAAATGCTTCCCTGTTCTCCCAACTATGGCAATCAGAGTGTAACAAGGGTAATCCTCACTTCTGCCCTGCACAGCAGGAGACTAGCTCCATAGGAGAGATCTGCTTTGGTCCTCGTTACATTTTCTATTTTAGGGACAATGAAGGATTGCAAATTGTGGCTGAATTCTCAGCATTTATTTAAACAATTGAGTTTTAAAACTGTACTGTGTTCAGCTGCTTGCTTGTTTTGGAAATTAAGGTATTTTACTACTTTAAATCTTAAAATCTGCAATTTTAATGTTCTGAAACTAAAGCATGTGTTGTAGAAGTTCAAGGCTAGCAACTTCTAAAGAAATAATTACAGAGGCAGACAATTTAAACCATGCTCTCACACTGAAAACAAAATTTAAACCCGAGATACTTTATTCAAATCCATTCTTTGTCTGCATGCAAATATACTAAATCAATTCACTAGAAGTCAAGAGTATTAAAAAAAAAAAAAGGAAGAGCTTCAAGTGCCCTGGCTTCAATACTTTATTTTTTTTAAATAACAACAAAAAATATATAAAGATCCTTAAGAAATTTTCCTAGCAAGGCCATGCTTCCCAAAGTTTTCTACCTTTTACATTAATGCTATAACACTAATTGATGTAGACAGGGACAGCATTCCGTTACAAGTAATTGAACTAACACAGTCTAACTGTTCAAGCACGAAGAGCTAAGTAAGGATTTGCTATGCATTTAGGTAATTCCTGCATTTCATCTAACCCCAAACCAGAAAAGACAAAATCAAAGTTGTAGGAGAAAAAATTGACCCAAGTTAACTTTTTGTTAATGTAGGTTTTTTTCCCCCTATTGAACTGTATTTCCTGACGGCATGTGGCCTGAAGCCAACCTGTTGACTGAGAAAAGATATTATCTTCTCCCCCACACTGAAAACAAAAGAACAAAATTGATTTTGACAGCATTATGTATTCAGTCAAGTTTCATTAAGCTTCCAGTAAATCAAATACCCATTATACAATTAATAGTATTCACACATCAGCTCTTTCCATCCAAAAAGACTCCACAGGTGGATCAAAGATCAGATTCACTGCCTGAACTTTAAGGCCACTACCAAAATTTGTGCAGCAGCAGCGTTGTAAGAGAACAATACTGTACAACCACCTCTGTCTTCACTCCCACTCACACAGTTCAGACAGGGACATGGACAGTGCTAAAGCCTGATTAGACAATCCAGAAATCTGTTCCAAATCCTCATGTACCCAGGCAACAAGAGAAAGGAGTTCAACTCACCCTTGCTTGACCACAGGTTGCTTTTCTGCCCCTCGGCTCTCTCAGGAAGAATATTTTTATGTTCAACAAACTTGCTGCGGGGTGAACTGACTACTCTGTAGGCCTGAAAGGGAATTATACCTGAATTTACAGCTACATCCCTACAAATTTACCAAACACAAAGAGAAGAGAGGGAGAGAAGGGATTTTAAGCAAATGCTACTGCCCATCTTAAAATGCACATAAAATTTATCCTAAGCTAGGTTTAAAAAAATTAATAACCTACTATACTAATATTTTTTACGTATTTCATATTTCTCCATTGTTAGAAAGCAAAACAATATACCATGCAGCTTTTGAAGTGCTGCAGTGTTTCAGGAATTGAAAACAGCATTTTAAAAGATAATTATATTAAGATTTCTATTTTTGTAATGTGGTAAAAATGTGACAGGAAGAGAGAGACTATGTTATTCTAATAGAAATGCAATCATACATGTTTGATATTTTGAACAAATAGCTACTTACCATTCAAGAGGATTACTTTGTGGGACAGGGAAATATGTACCTCTCTGGTGTGTGCAAGGCACTATGTGAGATCTTGGGGGAGAGGGGTAGAAATAAGCTATAGAACGGAGGATTTAGGGATGAATCAGATACATTTAGAAGCAGGGAAGAGAATGGTTACTGAAAAGCTTAACAAAACCAAATGTTTACAAAACTTTAACATGCTTTCTTGAAGTAACTAATGCTGTTATCTTCTTTTTCTGTGCCCAAATTAACAAGGTTCGTATCTTCCCCTTGCCACTTCAGATTGCTTATTTCACATCTGCCTTGCCCACTTTGAAACATTGCTAATGTTTCTGGTTGACAAGACAAGGCAAGGGGTTAGAGACAGGCGCCTTATTCAGCCTTTGGACACATTCATTCCACATAGTTTTAAATATACTTTCCACTAAGAGTGACCCAGCACTACTTATCGAAGTAACAGTAAAACAGGCAAGCAATAGGCTTTCACCTTCACTAAATTCTCTTAAGCTGATTTCTAAGTTAGGCTGCACTTAGCTATATGCTACAACATCATTGATGGTTTGCAACTTGACCATACTCTAACCCACCTTATACCATGCCAGCTCAGAAAGCACAAACAGGTCCATCCCCAAACACTTACATAAAATAAACCACCAAAAGCAGCAACACCAGCAAGCAGATAGATCATCATGCTGTCTCTAGAAGAGCCAGGAACACTCCCAGATGACATCTGGCGAGGAGGCCCTACAAAAACCATTAGGTAAAGTGATGTAAAGTGCTGCTAAAATACGATCACAAAAAAGAATTATGGAATCTGAACTCTGTGTGGGAAAGGATGATTCAAAATGGTTATAAAATAGAGGTTGATGTATACTGATGTATATCCTATGACTGAGTAACACAGGGTGTGGTGCTCCATGGCTGAGCTCTTCCTAAGGGGTGTTCTTCTGTGAACTATGTTGTCTGCCATCAGCTTCCAAGTACTGGGCACAGTCTATATAGACTATGGAATGTTAAAGAAAAAAAAAGAAAATAATGTAAAAAAGCTCCTGACTAAGGTAGGTAAAAGAATTATCTGTCCTTATTCCTTATGATCAGCAGAAGTAATGAATTCTCTCTTCAGGGTAAACAGAGAATTTTTAAAAAAGCTTCTTCATTTGAATTCATGTTCTTTCACTCTCAGACTGCTGACACTTTGACACATACCCTTCATCTCATGAATTGGCCAGTAGGGCAGAGAGGTAGGATTACACAATTTTTTACCTGACTGGATACATATAACTCTAACAGCAGTGCTACCCATTCATTTGTTATAAACTGATTCTTACTACAGTCTTGGATTCATCTGTACACTTCAAAAAGAGACCCATGAAAAACACACATAATTCTCTTGGTCAACACAGCCTTCTGTGTAAATTTGTGACTTGATCCCAGATGAGAAATGTCTCATTGAAAAAGTGCTCATGAAAAATAAAATGGCTCTGAGCATTGCAATTGACAGCTGCAAAAATAATCGCAACGTCAAAACACTGCCATTGTGTGCTAGGTTATGTTTAGCATCATCTGTCTCATGACACAATTCTCAGACTCCTCTCCAATAGCCGGGCATCCTCATGGATTTGCATACATTTTTATTTTCGTTCAGCAGCAGTGTTTCCTTAACCCTCCCCCTCCCCGGGGCTGCTGGCTGTAGCAGGACAGTGATCAGCAAGCTGCCATCGCCGAACACGGCTGGCAGGTTTTTTTTTTGCCAGTGGTTATACAACCCCTGATGCGCCAAAAGCCATGGCAGTGGCGCACCGGGTCTGCTCCCGTTCCCTGCCGGGGCACCGCCGACCCCGGGGGCTGATCTGCTGGGGGGGATGTACCCCGCTATTCCAGGTGGAAGAGAAGGCAGCAGCGGCCGCCCTTTTGCCAGGGTGAGGGTCGGGGGTCCCGGCACGGCTCGGCTGCCCGGCGAAGCTCTGCAGCAGCCAGCGCCGGAGCCCAGGATGACCGAGCAGCCCGTCGGCTGCCGCCCGCCCCCGCCGCACCTGTCCCGGCCCCACACCGACCCCATCCGCGACCTTCGCGCATCTCCTCCGCCGCCCGGCCCGCGCCCCGTCCCGCCATCCCAGGAGCGCTACCCGGCCCCGCGTACCACGCTGCCTGAGGCGGCTGGCGGCGGCAGGAGCCCTGCTCAGGAGCGAGCCCAGCGCCTGCGAGGCGGTCCTGCAGAGGGACATGGCCGGGCGGCGGAGCGGAGCAGAGCGCAGCCGACTCCGCGCTGCCCGTCGCGGCGGGGATGCGGCGGCGGACACCGGTCCCGCCTCGGTGCCGCGGGGCGGGCCGAGCCGCAGCCCCGCCCCGCGCACCTGGACCGCTGCCGGCCGCGGTGTCCCGGGAACGGCGCGGGAGGAGCGCGGCTGCAGAGGGAGGGGAGGCGGCGTGCGGAGCGGAGCGCGCAGTGCGCGGAGCCGGGCGCTGCCGGCACCGACCTGCCCCGGGGCAAGTAAACGGCGTGCGGTGCTGACCGCAACAGCAGAGCCGGGATAACAGGGATGGCATTTACCGAGGAGAAAGAAGATAGGGAGAAAGTACTGTTTTACTTAAAAAGGAAATTTTCCAAGAGAAAAAAAAAAATTAAGAAGAGCACTCGGGTTAAGCACCGTGCCAAAGGCATTCGGTGCTGGCAGTGAGACACTCGACGTGAATCGCTGCTCTGGGATCATGCTCTGGGATCAAAGCTTCTCGGTGTCCCCTCCCCATGCCGACTGTCACAACCATGGGCACTTCCACGTCAGACCTGGGCAGCTGTCCTTGTCCTACCTACACTGTTAGCCCTGTTTCTCCTCCTTTCTCCATACAGAGCTTCTTTCTTCCCTCAATGATCATCTAGTGCCATCAGAGTCTGCCATGCTGCCCTTTTCGCAGCCTTTGTCCTTGACTGACCTTGATGCACAGAGAGGGCAGAAGCGTTCACAAGGCAGTGCTCACACCCAAGACTGACACGGGCTGTGTAGTTCATCCCCTGTGGGCACCTTTCAGGCACGGCCACTTCCCAAAATGCCCACAGGAAAATGCATATTTTAGCATTTATACAGATGCTATTCTTGTATTTGCTCATTTTATAAATTTAGCAGTGAAAGTGATGGCAGAGCAAGACTACATTTCTGGAATATTTACTGAACTTAACCTGAACTGATGTTTAATTTTGTAATATACCTTCCAGAATAGCAAAGACAGTTTTGAAAATAAGACTGATAAACTATTAAATGGAAATAAAAACATAAAACAACTTCAAGACCAGCAGAATGAAATATTAATGGTTTCTTCTATACTTTATAATTTATTTTTAATTATGCACATGAAATGTATGAACATACAAGCAATTAGGTAACTCTTTACTTCTTCTGTGCTCATTTATTCCTAGGACAACGACCACTTACACTCGGCCCTGTAGTGCACATCTCTTTGTGACCATGTCATCAGCCTAAGAAAGAAAAGAAAACATTCTTAGCAATAAGAAAAATAGATGTGATGAAAGTGGCCAGAAACATCTCACAACATCCCGCCTTTTTATTTGGAGAGGAATGTTTATGGGGAAAAATAACCACAGCACCACAAGTTTTTCTACAGTATAAGGATTTTTTTCATGTGGCATATTAATTGCTCTGAGGCCATAATCCCCGAAGACTTCTTAGCTGGCAGAAACACAAATTATGTTTTTTATATTGAAAAGGGAAAATGATGATTGAAAAGGGACACTTTGCCCTATAGTGCACATCTACAGGCATTGACTTTACATCATTTTTTATGCAGATATAGATGTGAAACTGAGAAAAAACATACCCCACTGAATACACGTTAAAAGAAAAAAACAAGATGAAAAGATAAGCTATCATTAGTCACTCTTGTTTCCTTGCCACTGAACCATTTACAAGGTATTCAATTTGCAACCTTTATTTATTGTAGACACTGTAAGAGATGTATTATTCTCTAAGAGTTTGCATGTTCAAGATAGAAAGCTGAGAGGGAATACACACACAAGAGAATATATGAAAATACAGATCAGCCACCTTATCATTTTAAAGCTGGGAATGATTTTAAAGAATAGCAAAAGCCGAAATGCAAAGTACTGAGGAAAAAAAGAAGACTGTAAGTCAGTTCAGTATCTCCTAAAAGATGTCAAAGATCTTCAGAAATTGTGTTCAGCTAAGTAAAAAACATTTGTGTGTGCATACTTACTATGAACATTCTCTACACTTATGTTCTCTCGCTTGTTTTCTTCTCTCATATTCCATTACATCTTCATTATGCTGCTTGACAAGCTATAAAAGAGCAGCATGTTATAAACAGCTGTACAATTCACAGCTGCATCCAGACAACAAAGAGAGTTATACAGAATGTAAAATACCTGCTATCCAAAATGCAAACCAGCATGTAGCTGGGACCGTCCAGAACACAACATATCTAAATTAACAGCTGAAAAAGGTGTGAAAACAATGCCTCACAGGACAAACATTTTCTCGTGACCACACGGGGGTGGCTCCCACTGACAATTAATTCACTGCCCCCAGAAAAGGGGAAACTCCAAAGGGAATCCATCCCACTCTGAAAACACTGTCACCACGGGGAGTGCTGTTGAGCCTGCACAATTCTTCCTGAGAACACCATAGTCTATCAGTTCTCTGAAACAGAGAGTATCTTACATCTGCACTTTGCTCAGGAAAAAGGGGTTTTCATCTGTTGAAATCAGCTAAAGACACTTTAACCAGCTGAAAAGTGAGAAGAGAATGCACTGGTAGTCTGATAAACACAACGTTATCTGGGCACATCCGTAGGTCTTCTTTCCTTTGGGAAAGACCTTGGGGAAAATAATGCCAAAGCATTAATGCAACAGGCTTGAAGAATTAATTCTGTTGTGGATATTTTAAGTTTTCAACAGAAAGAAGCTTAAGAAGTTGTTCATTTCTTAAAATAAGAGCTAGGAAAACATAAATAATGAACAAAATCAAATCTGACACCTGCTATGACCATCCATTACCTCAGTAAACTCAGTAGGTTGCAGTCACTGCATTCACATCACTATCACGATTTTTAAGGAATAGTTAAGTTCAACAAAACCAAATCAAAACACTTACCAGAGCCCACAAGGCAGCACTGGTGCCAAATGCCAAGCCAACTCCCAGCCAGTTTGGTTGAGCATTACTCACTTTATTCACAACAGATGCAGAACGAGTGAAAGCTAAAAAGGCACAAAATTACAAGTGCATTAACATTCCTCAGGGTTAGGCTACCAAGTACTTACTGATATTCATGCAGTCAGGAAAAACAACCAAACCACAAACGAATCCAAGGACGAAATGGTCTCCATAACATTGTTACAGCCGACCCCTCGGTAGGATCCTCACAGCATACACTCCCTGACCCACGAGAGAGGACAGCAGGGCTGCCAACAACTCAAAAGCAGAGCTTTTTGCCTGTTCCCCAGCACAATGACTATTTCCCCCCGCATCCTCTGCTCCACAAGGATGCTTCTCGCTGTCCCCTGCCCAAAGCCCCAGCCCCGGGCCTTCAGCGAAGGGGCCGGCACCTCCAGCACGGCGAGACACGGTAAGCCCTCACCCCGGCCTGGAAGCAACACCAGCTTAAAACAGATAAATAAAAGACTAAAAAACAACTAATGGGATTGAATTAAAAACAGCAAAAGGAGAAAAGCTACCACCGAAGCTTCCCCTAGCGCCAGAGGCGGACTGGCTGGCGGGGACGCGGCGGCCTGACCAGGCCGGGCCGGGCCGGGCCGGGGCAAAGCCCACCCCGAGGGGGCTCTCACCCCGCCACCGCCGCTCACCAAGGCTGGGTCGTGGTGCTGCTGTCACCAACCCCCAGCGCCGCAGCGCCCTCAGGCCCGCCGCCATCTTGTCGACCGGACGCGGCTCCGCCTGCGGGGGTGGGACCACCCCGCCCCGCCCGCGCCCCGACGCCCGGGCGGGTGAGCTCCGCCGCGCCAGACCGGGCAGATCCTGCGCGACCCCATGGCTGCCCGCTCTCCCCCGCCCGCCGCGGCAGCCTTGCGGCGGCCCAGCGGCGGAGACGGGACGTAGCCCGCCCGCCCGCCCACTCAGTCTCTCCTTCTCGGAGCCCCTCGGCGGCGCTGGAGCCGGCGGCGGGGAGGATGCCGTCGGTGAGCCTGCCGCCCAAGGAGAACGCGCTCTTCAAGCGCATCCTGGTGAGTGGCGGGGCGGGAGGCCCGGGCTGCGGGGAGCGGGTCGAGGAGGCCCCGGCTCGTCGCCCGAGCCGCGCGCCCCGTCCCGCCGGCCCCGCCGCCCCTGGCCGGCCGCGCTCCGCGGAATGCCCCGCGGCCGCTCCATTCATCGGTGGCAGCCGCTGTCCTGCCCAATCGCCCACCCCGGGCTCGCTTTTTTTTTTTTCTCCCTTCTTTTTCTTTTATAACTCGCTGGTTTGCTGTAGGCAATAGCCGCGCTTGTTGGCGGGTGAGAAGATGGCTTTCGAAGGAGGAAGTGGACAAGGATGATGGTTTTTGAAGTCTCCCCGAAGTTTAATTTGCAGCCAGCTCGTGGGGAAATTTGTCCGTCGAATTTGCTGGGTGGCAGCTGGATGAGAGAACATCCAATGTTAGGCGAGAAGCCTGGTTTTCAGAATGAGTTTAAGATGGTCTGCAGTCCAAATACCAACAAAGTGGGCCCCATTCAGCTACATCTTAAGGAACTTGTTTCAACTTTCGTGCGGCGTTGCAGGAACGTTGTGTTTCTAAGGACTTGGGGAGAGTTGGAAGTGTCTTAAGTTTGTTAGTGAGCAACTTCAGTAGATTTATTTAGAAGATTCTCTATCTAGATTAAGCTGTTTACTCTCAGAAGAAGTTGGTTTTGTCTAAAAATCTCATGTTGTCTTTGAAAGAGACGCTACTATTTTGAGTCATTCCAAAGATCAGAAGTAAGAGGAGTACTGTTGTCCTCTTGGAGCAACAGCACTCTTAAGGGTCTGTAAACTCCTGCCGCTTAAGTGGGAGGGATGTGTACAGTCTTCTGTCACTTCTGTTTCCAAAATATTTTACAAAAATGGAGCATGTAGAACTAGAAAGCCCTATGCACAGGCATGTGACCATGAGACATGTTGTTTCAGTTATGGTTAAAAAGTAAATATGATGAACTATAAATCTGATTTCTGCTTTGAAAGATTTTTTTTATGCTTTTGGGTTGGTGTAACCTTGTACTGAGTATGTAGTTTTCCAGTGTTAGGGGCTGGGAAAGATCTGTCCTTGCTGCTCAGTGACCTATCCTCCTTTGCATTGAGCATGGTTTGTGTGATTACAGGGCACACTGAATCAAGGAGCTTGTCCGTGTTTAAATCTGAGTGGGTTTGGTTGGTTTTTTGTTTCTTTCCTTTTTTTTTTTTTTAAATTTTTCACGTTGCTTAGATGTGTCTGAGTTTTTGTGTGGAGGGCAGGAACATATAAGGAAAAAGTGTCTTTGGAGAAAGTGCTGGCTCAGCAGACTTGCATTCATAACTTGATTCAGACTAGAAAAGGTGTGCCCCAGTGGAAGCAGATTACTGTACACTTTTTTTAAACTGAAGATCTTTAATAAAAAATGTGGAGTTTGAGGTATCTGGATAGGCTAAAAGCTGTTGTGTCGCTGTGATCTTTTCCTGTGTCTCACAGGGATGAGCCTGTGAGACAGATGTGTAGTCTGGTATTTAAGACTGCCTTGTGATGTGGTGTCTTTATAACACATGGTGAATAGGAAAGGCTCAAAGCTGGTTTTCATCACACTGAAAATTTTGCTAATGAACTACTCGTATGCCCTGTTACAGATAATGACCCTGCTTTGTGGAGTTTTGGTTATGTGTTTGACTTGAATTAGCGAGACATCTTTTAGGAAGTCCTAAGTGCAGGCCATAAGAAAACTTACTTCCCTTCTGTGCCTTCACTCTTCCCTTCACACCTCTGTCATCCTGCAGCCTCTCCTCATTCTGCACATCTTTTCTGGAGACTGTAGCACATCATCCTCTGCCACCTCTTGTAGTGTTCTGTGGGAAGCTGAACAGTAGGAGGAGTTGAGGTCTGCCTGTGCAGCTCTGAGCCCCCTGCCAGGAGTGAGGTGGTCCTGGGTAAGCCCATGCTGCCTCCTGGCCCAGCCAGGCCATGTGTCTTGTTCAGCATGCCTGGATGAGGTTTTTTCAACAGATGATTTGGGAACTGGCCCAAGTTACTGAAAGGATGCAATACCTTACAGATACGTAATTTGCTGATACACAGGCTGTTAACACAAGTATAAACCCATTCCCATTCTGAATTTCATTGAGATGATAAACACAGGAGCTAAGTGGCTAACTGCCTTGTGGTTTTGCAAGTGAAGCATAAAGGTGGGGTTTTGTTTTCAATCTGTTTTGTGTGTGTTGTGTGTTTTCAATTCCCGTGGATTTATTTTTTTTAAGATGTATACCTGTTACACGAATGTTACCAACCTGCCCAGCTTTGCATAGCAAAGGGCAATAATTAGCTTTTAGAGTTTGGTTGTTTTGTTTGTTCAGTAGTAAGCATCTTGGGTCGTCAGTACCTTTCTCATGTGTGTGGGTTTGCTCACAAGCCAGCATTTCCACTTATCTGACAAATTCTGAGTTCAGAAGTGTGTACACTTTGTGTTTGAGTGTTCAACACACTGTAACTAGACTAACCTCTTCCAGTGAGTTTACAGGCATGTAGAGTTTCTAATAGAAACATTTTTCCATTTGAAAGACATTTTACAATTCAGAGTTTCTGTAGTACAGCAGGAAAGAGATCTGTGTGATTAGCTTGAAAAAAAAACCACCCACAGGATTAGCAATCACTGTTCTCCTTATACTTGCACTTCCATTTTAAAAAAAAGTGTCTAGCTCATTTAGCTTTTATAGTTTTAACTATTTGCTATTAGGTCTACAAGTAGATGTTCTACTGCTCAGAGATTCTAAGGAATTTAGAGCAAAAGTGGATCTCAACATTTGAACATCTAAAGTAATTGAGTCTTTATGATTCTTTTGAACACATAATTTCTAGGCAGTCCAGAAATTACTGGAGAAGAATTCAGGTGGAGGCAGGGGAAAGGGTAGAATAGTAAACAGAGCACAGTAATAGTTAAGTTGGCATTTTGGTACACCGAAGGCTGGATGCACTATGAAGTAATGGAAAATGTAGTGTACTCCATTTCCTTCTCCCCTCACCTCCCTTAGTATCAACTGTAGAACTAGCAGTTGTAGGAAGTAAGACTGACTGATTTTAATTAAATATAACTGATGAACATTCCTTAACCCTACCTGGAATTTTGCCAAATTATTAATCTGCTGTATCTGGTCAGGTACAGTTCATCAACGATGTTCAGTTTTATTTCACAAATCCCAAAGATAATACTCAATTACGTTTTCTTTGGATGTAGAAATTAAATATATTTATTGAAAATGTTTTGAAGAAAAATTAAATATAGAGCTGTTAGGGGTGCCATATATTTTGTGGAAGAGTTTTTTCAATTTCTTGAAACATCAGGATGAAGTTCTTGGAGTTCTGACAGACTAAGGTGGTGCAGGTATTTTTCATGCATAGTGAGCTTAGCCTTTAATGAGCAAAGAGGAAAAAAGTCCAAGTATTTCAGAAGTGCAAGGTCGTATTTTATGTTGGAAACAAGCAATGCAGCTGCATGAGCGTGTTCAATCCTTGTTTAAACATTTCCACTGTCTCAGAATTCTATTTGGTGCTGTAGAAGTAATGTACTAAGGAAGGAGATGCCGTACTGGTCTGAGCTGGTGTGTGTTGCATTGTGTGAAGATCAGAGTTTCCCTGTTCAGGACTGGGGATTAGCCATGGCCATTTTGATATATGAAAGCTACTCATCTTTCATCTCTGTTAGTTTCCTTAGGTGTTGTGCATGGCCAGAACCCGTGTGCTCCAGTGGGGCACTGCAGTAAGCAGGGTGTCTGCTGTGGGACGGGGACATCTCCCCTTCACTTGGTCATTTTTACCTCAGCATTGTAGTCCTTGAGGGCATTGTCTTTGAGCTGGTGGTCTTCTTTTCCGTGCTGGCTTTGACAAGTGCTCCACTAAGTGATGTGGGAACTTCCTGGTGATAAAAAGCCTGTTGAACAACCTCTCTTCCGTGCCTCTGCTGTAAATATGCCAAGTCCTTCATGCTGGGCCACCTTCCTGTTTCTTCATTCCAGAATCTGCTCCCTGTCCCTGCACTTTGAAACTGGACAAACCAGTGCTTCTCCTTCACTAGTGCTTTCATCAGCATGAGTCCTATAGAAATATTGTTCTGTCATAGAAATTCAGGTGCTAACTTTAAGATTGCTGAGGTGACAAGACTTGGAAATCTCTTCTTAAGTCATCCTAATTCAAGATTAAAGACTTGATTGCCAAAATTTCACTTTTATCAGTAACCAAGTAAATTAGCGTGTTTGCAGTCATTGTTGCATTTGCATGGCTGTACAGTAATCAGTAAACAATACACACCACTGGTATTTTACCATATACTGTCTGTTGAAATACGGAATTGCTAACGCGGCTCTTCCAATTGCTTGTCTGTTGAGATGTCAATTACTTTGTTTTTCTTTGCCAAAGGGAATACCCTGCTTGGTCAGTAGTAGTAGGAAGAGAAATGATACATTGGCAGAAACATTGGAATGGAAGTGTAGGATAGACTTGCTGCTTTAAGCAGAATCACTGATCTTGTTTTTCAGAACTGTTTCTCAAAGCTGCTTAAGAAATTTATTACTGTTTGAGACTTTAGGATGCCATTGAGGATTCACTTGAGCAATACATGTTACTAAAGCCTGTTCATGAAATTAGGCCATTTTTTGTCACTGGAGCTGTCAGAAAATGTAGAAACATGATTCACTGCTGTAAATTTCTGAGGAGCAGCATAATTTTACCTGTTTCACTGGTGAAAATATAAGACTCATTAACAAAAACATCTTTAGTTGTAAGATTATAGTCAATCTTACATTGTTAAGGCTATAGATACTCAACTGAAACTGAAGTCGTTTTAATTGGGCGAGGGAGCTAATTATTTATATGCTACTACCCTTTATTTTGGTTAGAATTAGATGAAGCTGTGTTTATTTCTGTTTTTGAAAGGTTTTCTTAATGAGATTTTGTTGATTGGCCTTTATCTGGATGTCTCTGGTTTAAATCTCTTGTCTGCAACAGCACTGTGTCAATGCAACAGAAGTGGGCGTAAGGAATTACACATTTTCTGATTTTGCTGATAGGGGATTTAGGGAGAATTAACAATTATTCATTGCCACCCGTAAAAGTGAGGTCATTGAGACTTGTTACAGGGATTTCTGTTTACTTATGTGATACCACAGAATGAAGTTAGCAAACTTTGTAATGTTGAAGAACAACCTTTCTTATCTTAATAGACCCATTTAACTATTTCTCCTTGCTCAGTGCTGCCAGATCTCATCTTGCATACCTCAGTGCTAAGGGTGAGGAGTACTCTAGGTGTAGAGATTTCTGCATAGGTAGAAAGTGTCAGTAGCCTCACCATGTATCTTGGATTATTTTGAAGGATACATGGATGCTTCACCTCAGGTCTGAGTCCAGAGCAAACAAGGCTCCTTTAGACATTTTTATGCCAGATCTTGGAATTTGATACTCTTTGTTGTTTCAGATGATCATTAAAAACCAAACATATCCTGTGCATTCTGGATCTCTTGTGAGGCACAGTCAGTTTCTTGATGAGCTCAGGGGTGAAGCCTGAATGCAGGGGTTCCAGGGTCATGAACAGAAGTCAGCGTATTTTAGTTGACAGGGCCAAATTCATGGTGATTCTCCCCAAGAAGAGATTAATGTAAGCAAGTACAGGCTAACAGAACTGATTTTGGGCTTTTTCAGCAAGTCTGTCTTCAGTAAGTGGGGATTTCTAGTCTCCTAGAAGAGCTGTAGTTAACTATTTGTCAGCCCGTTTCCAGCTAAATTTTCTGAAATATGGGAATGAGACCAATTCAAAAGCATAGACATAGCATAGATTTTTTTTTTCTGCCTTAGTATTAAATTAAAAGGTACACATATTTCTTAGATTCTTTCTAAATAATTTGAATTTCAACTTTTTTCTGTTCCTCTGGTTGTATGCTACCAAACATTGATAGTTAGGAAGATGTCAGTGACTTCCAAAAGGTAAGCATGCTGTGAAGAGGAGGATTTGTTAATCCCTTGAGCCAGGCAATTGTTGAAGCTGTTTGTTACACTGAACAATTCAATTAATTAACACTTCAGAGCAGTGAAAGAGGATAGTTTGTTTCAATTTGACAGCAGAAAACTATGCCAGTTTGCTTCAGAGCTTTTTAGCATTAACACAGCTGCAAGATTTTTGTGGTTTCTTCAGTCCTTGGGTTTATACATCTTGTGTTTGTAATGAAATTGAATTGGTGTGGAATATCTTTTGCCTGGAGCTGCTGTGCTGTTTGATATGGTTAGTGCTCCAAGAATCCACTAATTCTTGGTGAGTAGTAGCTCCTAATGCTTCCAGCTTTCAGCATCTTCTTTACTACATTTAACTTGAATTAGTGCACCTTAGTGACTTGACCTGATATCGTCTACCTGTAGAGAGAGGAATTGTGCTGGAAAACAGCCTTGAGCTGCCGAGCACCTGAATTTATTGTCTGGTAAGTGCTGCCTCTGAACTGTGCTGGAAGAAACAGATAGAATCAGAGTGGCAGATGTGCATATCCTGCAGTATAAGTGCACACCTTAGGTAATGCAAAAGGCATGGGGTTCCAGTGCTTTCTGCTGCCACAGATCTTAGAGCATCGTAATTGCCAGTGTTGCCATGCTCCAAGTGTACATCCATGACTGCCACTGGGAGAAACTGTGGGGGTCCCCTAAGAGCACACTGCTGTAGTTAGAAGGTCTGTTGTAGAATCATAGAATGATTTTGGTTGGAAGGGACTTTTGAAGGTCATCTAATCTAACTCCTTCTCCACCATGGATCCCTCAAGCCTCAAAACCCTAGGGAAGGGGACAGCAGTGTCAAATATGTGAGTTGTTTTGTTTGAGCAGCCCCTTCTTCATTGTACTTCCTCCTGGGGACTTGCAAGTAAAACGTTCACCCTGTGCCCATGTATAGATCAGCTGTCCTGGTAACTCTTGTATGTGGTGGGGAATAGTCTGCAATATATTTCCTGTGACGATGACACTGGCTGTGTCACCTGCTGAAGGAGAGGGGCTGTACAGTGAACTACAGAGAAGTTCACTGTGGAGCTTTGATGTCTTTTGGGGCTTAATCTCAATTTTGACACTGATTTGGTGAAGAAAATCATATTCTTCAGCTGGTCTGTCACAGCACTGACTAAATTAGGATTCTTACTTTTACAGCATTATTTCTGGGTGAGAAGTGATTTCCTGTGGGAGTTTTGGTGGGGCTTTTTGGTTGGTTGGTTTGGGTTGATGGTTTTTAAGTATTGGGGCATTAGGTTGTTTACATTCATTTTACTTCAATTCAGTTGCAGACATGGGGTGTTAGGTTGGAGTAAAAAGTGTGACCTGGTACAACACAGAATTTTAGAAGAGAAAAAGAGTTAAAAGTTCTTCATACTGTTTTTTCTAAAATTGTCTCTAATGGAAATTGCACACTATTTTTGGTTTCTGTTCAATTTCAAAGGGCATAGATTGGTAATGTGATCCCATCCCACCCACCTGGTTCTGCTATATCAATTTGATTCTCACACTGCTCTTTCTTGTGCTGATTCAAGTAAGAATAAAAAGAAAGCAGTCAATAATGCCCCAGTGCTCCCACTTGTGAGCTTGGGGAGCGGATGATACCTTCTTGTCTTTGATAATTACTCTTGAGGAAAAGCCACTAGTCTTGCATGCTTCCAGGTGAAACAACAAAGGTGGTTTCTCCTTTATGTTGGTCTTCTGTGACTGTCTTCATCTTGCTCATGAAACACTTTTGGGTCTGCTTCTCACCTGTTTAATCAGCTGCAAAATCCAGGCTGGGTAGACTCCTGTGAGAGTTTTTGTTTTACTGCTGCAAATCAGTTTTAAAACACTCTTGAATCAGTTAGGTTGTACCTATGTATTGATTCCCATGTGTCCCTGCTTGAAAGGGAGTTTTCTACTTTGTTGTGATTGAGGTGATTCTTTGTGTAGGGTGAGTGGTATTTAGTGGCAGTGTAGATTCACTGTGAAGCTTCTAATCAGGCTCATGGTCACACCTGGTGTTATGCTGAGGTTGAGCTGATCTTAGCTATTGATGTTACTGAACAGGCAACACACTTCAGTCTGCAGTGTAGTTATTGTAAAATGTCTTAT
Source organism: Passer montanus (assembly GCF_014805655.1). Taxonomy (NCBI): domain Eukaryota; kingdom Metazoa; phylum Chordata; class Aves; order Passeriformes; family Passeridae; genus Passer; species Passer montanus. Next base: position 2,159,211 of record NW_024374923.1, on the reverse strand, counting down.
AAGTAACACATTTGAGTCTGGATGGCTATTAACTTATTTACCTTAGTTTCTAAATGTTTGCAGGATGTGAAGACTGCTTTGTGATAAAAGAGGATTTGCATTTCTGAATATGTGCAAAATATTTCAGGTATAAATGGCAGAGTCCACTCTGCTGTGTGCTGTATATTTGATCCTGAGGGACATACCTGCATGTTGGAATGCTGCACTTGACTAATATCCTTTAGTTTTAGTTGGAAACACGTGTATTTGACCATTAAAATGTCTGTCTTGAGAGGAAAGAACTACTTGGGAGGTAAAATACACTGCCTGCTTATAGGTAGCTGTGGAGGGTTTGATGCTGGCCAAACACCACTGCACTCACGAAAAACCATTCACTCATTCTCCTCTGCTATAGTTGAGCAGAGGAGGGAGAAAGAACAATTTAAAAGGAGTTCATGAGTTGAGGTAAGGATTGGGAAGAAGCATTTTAAGGTCAAAACAGTCATAAAACGTAAAAAGATATAAATACAAAAAAAAAAAAATTTTAACAGACTTAAAAGACTATAATGAGACCTAAAACCTTTAGAACACCTTTTTCCTCCTCCAGCCCTTCTTTCCTTCCTACTGACGGTGCAGGGAGACAAAACATGGGGTTTTTAGTCAGTTTGTCACCTAAACAATCTTTCTTCAGCTTGCTGAGGGACAGGAGTCTCTTTTGCTATGCCATGAGGCCCTTCCCACAGGAGACAGTTCTCTGTGCACTCTTCCCATGTGGTTCTAATTTTCACAAGTAGCAGTCCCACCCAAACCTGCTGCAACTTAAGTCCCTCCCATGGGCAAAGCCGTCTTCCAACTGTTTTTCCATGGGCCATTTGGTTCATGGGGTGCACTCTTTTAAGGATGAGTTGTTCTAGTATAAAAGCAAGGGTCTTCTTCCTCTATCTCTAGAAACAAGGGCTCTTTCTCTCTGTTCAGGCCTCTCACCAGATCACAGCTTTTCGGCATCCACATACGCCAGTGCAAGCACCTTTTTTGCACAGGCTGCCAGTGAATTCTGCATCCCCCCATGCAGTTAATGAATTACAGGGAAACAGTTTGTTCTATTGTAGTCCTCATCATGGCTTGCAGAAGAATTTCAGCGCTGATGTCCGCAGCACCTTCTCCTCCCCTTCCCTCTTTTGCACCAGCCTTAGTGTCACCATGTTGTGCTCTTCATGTGTCTTCACCTTTTCCTTTTCTCTAACTCAGGAGAGAATTGGTGTTTGCAGGTTCATTTATTCTCGAGTTGTATCAATTGAAAGGTTTTTATAGAGCTCTGCAGTGCTGAAAGGTTGATCTCATCCGGGCTCTGATCAGGGAACTGCTCGCCATGCCTTTCACTGCTGATCCTCACATGGCCCCCACTGGCACCATGTCAGTCACACCAACACCTCTCCTCATGCGGGGTGCTGAGAAGGAAGAGCTGCTGCTGCCACTTCTGCCCTTCTGGCCAAAAGCAAATAAAGTTCATTGTGAGCCATGCTGAGACAGCAGTGACCGCCACATTAGGCCGCACTAATCTCAGCTGTGCAGCTCCCAGCTGCCCTGAGCGCTCTTGCACTGAAATGGGCCCTGGTGGCATAACCCTGGCAGCCACGCTAGGAAGGAGCCCAGAGGCCCTCTCCACTGCCCCTCCAAGGAGAAGAAGAAAGAGGAATAGTTCCTTTTTTCCTTCTTAAATGTCATCACAGTGATGTTGCTGACCTCTCTAATTGGGCCAGCCAGTATGTCAGTCGTCAGAGCCTTTATGAATTGGCTCTGCTGGATATAGGAGAAGTTTCCACCACTAAAAGCCAGATGGTGTTAACCTAACACAGTAGCAAACAATTAGAGAGCCTAGTTGTGTAAATTTCAAAAATATAAGATCTCTAAAATGCTCTTGTGACAATGTATTTGTTTATACTGTATACAAAGAAAACGGTGCTGAATTAAGTTTGGATAAAAGTAATTTCTGCTACTGTAAGCAGCTCTTAGTGCTACTGTAATCACTAGCATGGCCCATAACAAACTTGTGGTTACCTTGTTCAAGAATCCATGTCAGTGTTCACTATTTGTAGGTTTGGCAAAAAGATTTAGAGAGTAGATGGGAGAAGATTCAAAAATGGAAAGCCGGGGCAAGGGGGAGCAAACTCCATGTAGCCATGAGCTATGACTAGATGTAGGCAAGCTGTAAATAGTGGGAGTCTTTTCACCTTTCTTCATGGCATCCACCAGAGAAGAATGTGAAGGGATTTATTCACATTTGACAGGGTGAGCCATGTGCCTGTGTAAGGCATCTGCTGGCCAGAGACTGAGTCTGCACAGATGCCTTAATACAATTTAGAGAACATCAGAATACAAGCCCTGCTTCCACCTCAGACTTTGAATTCTAGAGAATATGGGCCATCTCTGTTCCTTAAAATTTCCATATTAGTCTGTCTTGTAATTGCCGTGCATTCTGCTCCATTGAATAAATACTTGGTGGTGGGGGAAGCAATGTATGTGCAAATGGTCACCTCCTATAGTCTTGCATGATTTTGAAGGAGTCATACTTTGCCTGCCTCATCTTACTAATTCTTGGTACAATTGTATTAAAGCAGGTGTTATTTCCTTGCTATAAAGATAGAAAATTAGTTAAGGGATATAAAAAGAATTTGGTGTGTTTAGGATAGGTTGTAATTCTGGCCACAGCATGTATAGAAAAGCTTGCTAGATGTCTTAAAAGATCTGGTAACTTATTAAACTAAAAACTTTGAAGGGCAGGAAATGTGTAATAGATTCTACTGATGTAGAGTCAGATTCTGTTCTTCTGAAGCATTAGCCTTCTTAACCTTACTCTTTTAAAGTTTAGCTTTTATGTTTTCTCATTGCATGATGTCACAAGCTGTAGCTGCAACACTTGTCTGTCAAGCATCACAAGCACACTCTCCCTTGCTGGCTTTGAAGTTTATATGTGCAGGAATTTAGCTTAGTGCAGGCAACTGTGCTCTTCTAGCCATCTCTGGATCAGAGAAATGGGTTACTTCTGCAGAACATCTGTCCTAAAGCAAGGGCTGGAGCTCTGGGAATGACTGCTGCAAGCTATTCATCTGGGAGGACACAAGTTACCCAGATGAATAAAATTCCTGTTTCCACAAAGCCTGTATCTTTATGTCCCAAGAACACTTGACATGTCACCATTCCTGCTTCTGTGATTTTTTTCTTTTTTTAAATTTAAATTGCTCATTCTTTTTTCTTCTCTTACTCAGAAACTATGTACTTGCTTAAGGATCTTCTTTCCCAGGCTGTGTATATATTTTCTGTCTCCTTTTTGTTACAAGATTTTTGTTTGAATTGTCTGTTCCTTGAAACTATAGGTTCACTGATGTTTGTACCAGCCATGGTTGCATATGCTTCTATCCTGGCTTCCTTCTGTCTCATTCACACTTTAATTCAAGCTTGTTAGTCCATAATCTCTCTGGAGGATGAGTTAAGTACGTGCACAGCTTCAGGCAGGGGAATCTCAATATGCTGTTGGGCCCACTATGAGGAAACAGTCTCTTCTTTCCTGAACAACTAAATGTGACCTCAATTTCATTTGTTCCCTTCCTTCCATTGTCAGAACATACAGTGTGCTCATAGAACACATATATGGAATAAGGAAGCTCATAAAAAACCACCGTTTGAAGTGTTTGCATTAACAGAATGAAATAAGCTTGGAAGTATTAACTAGAAAACTTGGTGCAATTGTATACAGGAAATCATTCCAATTTGTCTTGATCTAGAACTTAACCTGTCAAAGGAGACCTTTGATGCTTCACTGAGGAATATACACAGCTATGTCTATGAACAGAGCTATATTCTGGAGATAAAAGTATATCCTGATTGTTTCCTGATGATTTGTTGGCCCTATCCAAGTAGTTTCTTGGTTATGAGAACCTTTCTGGGTTATGAGACGTAAGGGGATATAAACTTGTAAATCTTTCCTCCATGAAGCCTAAAGGAAGAATTTGTTGCAATTTTTGGTGAGTTTGCTCTGTTCCAAATTACCTTGCATTATAAGCTCTGTACTACCCTAGACGTTTTTATGTGCAAATATTTCCTGTCTCTAGTATATATCCCATATGATTTTGCTTAAATTTCAAGGTAAGAGCCTGGTTGTTAGAGTACATTAAAAGGAACCATTTAGTGATAAGATGTCACATTCACAGCCAGCATCTGAGCAAGCTGTACCCAAAGCCAGACTGCAAAACCCCAAAGTGCCCCATCTGCTTGTGACAGTGCCTTAGTTATACTGCAGACATGTTCTTCAGTTCCTGTGGCTGCACCACTTCTGTGACAGGTTCTGCTGCTTTCACAACTACCTGGGTGGGGGCAAGCAGCAGCCCTACTTTTCAGGGAGGAGACCTGGCTGGTAACATTTATGACTTACGGTTTCAATTAAAAAAAAAAGAAAAAGTCTGTCAGCTCTGACTGCTTGGCTGATTATAGTGACTCAGCCAGGTACTTGAAAGCTGATAATGACTGGAAGGTGTAAGGAGTACCCAGTCAAGTTTAATGTGGAGGGGTGGGGGGAAAAGTTGCCTGTACAGATTTCCTCTTACCAAACCCTTAAAATGTTCTTTTGCAGTGCTGACTTTTCCTGTCCTTGGTGAACAGAGGGAGTTGTCTTTTGGAAGTGTTCAGAGTCAGGGTTGGATGGGGTTTTGGATAGCATGGTGTAGTGAAAGGTGTTTCTGCCCTTGGGGGTGGGTGGAACTAGATAGCCTTTGAAGGTCTGCTCAAGTTAAAAACATTCTAATTCTTTTGTTGATCTGTTCCTCCCTGAGTAATCTTGTTTGCTCTCTCTGAGCATCTTCCTCTCCTTCGGTTTCCATGCAAGCAATTTCCTTTCTCCTAAGGGTAGTGACAGTGTAGGGGGAGCAAGATAGGTGTGATGCATCTTGGTCTTCAGTCATATTATGTCATCTGTATGACTTTAATATTAGAAAATAACACATGCACTTAGTGTTTTGTCTTTTTTTTTACACCTTTGAAATTAATTGTTGGTATTTCCAAGAGAAAACCAGACACTAAACAGTATCTTTCATTAAGAAGAGCAGCATAAAACACAGAAGTTGTAAATATGCCATTTTCTTTTTAAGCATTTCCCCTAACATTCATGTAACTTTTTAAAGTTTTATTTTTAGAACCTTCTGCTTGAAGGGAAGACCTCTTGGGTCTGCCTTTCCTAAATATTTTTGTTGAGAGTGGTTTGAGGACACATGGTGTCCATATGTGCTTATGAATGCTCTTGGATAATTACTTTGGAGCAGTGTGAGGAAAGATGGAATCCTGAGCAACAACTTATTGACAAGAACTTGAAAACTCTGAGCTGTACCCAGTTTTTACACCCCTGTCTGCCATCCTGCCACCAGAATGGATCAGCCAGAGTCAGTGATGTCCTGTTATGAATGACTTTGTAATTAATAACAGGATTAATAGGATTTGGGCTGGTGCTCAGTCAGTGTGTGCTCATGTACTCCTGGGCTCATAAATGTTTATTTCATTACAAAAAAATGAAATGTAAGAGGTGACCTAAAGTGCATGAATTGGTGTTTATAATGTTATTTCTTTTGGCTTATATTTAAATATGAGAACAAGAAGCATATTTACATAAATAAAATACTAAAACTGGTTTTCAAAGGTCATGCTGTGTGCTGTTGTGCATTGGGTCACCTTGCATAATGAATGAGACTCAGACAAAACAGTTGGACTGAGAATACAGTAGAGGAATGTTTAAATTTCCAGTATGGCAAGATAATGTTACTATATACTAGTTTTGGAAGTTTGGATGTATGAGATACATGTTGTAATCAAACTCATCCTAAGATGTTTTCAGAGGTAGTTTAAGCCAAGTTCCAATGATTTGTGTGTCCTTCCAGTTTGTATGGTTGTTGGAGGTTGTCTAGGTTGTCTTGATTCAGGATAATTGGCCAGTGTGGGTTCAGTGCTTACCAGTGTTACAGCATAAGGTTAGCTTTTGTGTTAAGGGAGAGTTGAATCTCTTCAGGCACTTCAGCTTCCTGTAGTGTCTTACTTGAGACTCTGCTCTATGATAATGTGTCTTCACTTCTGCATTTAAAATCATGGTGTTGCTAACATAATCTTTTTTTTTCTTTTTTTTTTTCCTGTCAGCGGAAAGAATTTTTAAACACGGGAATCATTGAAATATTAGTACATTTTCTAAAATCTGTAGCTGTACTGATGCTTTATTTCAGGCCTGCATAAATACTTTCACTCTAAATTTTTTGACTAAACTTATTCTGTTTTTCGATAGAGGTGTTATGAACATAAGCAGTATAGAAATGGGCTGAAGTTCTGTAAACAGATCCTTTCCAATCCCAAGTTTGCAGAACATGGAGGTAAGTTTTCAAATGGCATGTGCTCTCTTTTTCACTGTACTTAACAGTAATTATTTTAATGTTTTATACCCCTTCACTGTTAACTTTTTGCCCATAAAGCAGTAAGATCATACAGAAACATGTGTGTTAAACACTTAGAGTTGGTAAGATTTGTCATTTTAGAGACTGATCTTACCAGTAGTCGGAGCTTCCCATTCTTTATCATTCAAGTGTAAGACTCATGGTGCAAGTTTCCTAATACAAATATGCATTAATAAAATCACTTTTCCTGGGAAATTGATATTCACTCACATAAAAGTAAAAAACAAAAGGCAGAGGCTGAATATTCTTCAGTATTCTGTCAGCTCTATGGGCTGCTACTTTTTTGAAGGAATAGTTGTATCTTAAAAGGAGAAAAAGGTGTTTATTCCTTCACTTTCTTTTCAGTCAGCTCTTAATACTTAGTCAAAGTCTCTTTGCACTGTTCAGAAATGCTTTGTGGGTTTTTTGCAACTACTTTGCTATGGGTGGATGTGTAGAAATATCAGAGCTGTGAATAAATACTTGAGTAGTTAAAAAAAAAATTTCCAAAAGCTTGTAGAACAGACAGGTTTAAAATAAAGCATTAATTCATATTTTGATATGTAAGATATGTAAGTAATATAAAAGGTTTATTGCTGTCTATGATATACTTAAGTGAATAATCTGACAGCAGAGTTTTCCATGTGAGAAAATATGAAATCTTGATAGTGAGAACTGAATCTAAATTTGCATTTATACTATGTTTAGGGTTGCTATAAACCCATGGAAATGAATAACTGAATAACCCATGAAATGAATAAAAAAATTAACTTACATAATCTTTTTCTTTCTTTCTTAGAAACCTTGGCAATGAAAGGACTAACATTGAACTGTCTAGGGAAGAAAGAGGAAGCTTATGAACTTGTGCGCAGAGGCCTAAGGAATGACCTGAAGAGTCATGTCTGTATCCTTTTTGAAATCAGGGCTTTTGCTGATCAATTTAAAAGGTTGATTTCTGCCTATACTTGATTCATAGAATAGCAGTAAAAGCCAGTTTAAACTTCAAACTGGAAGTTCAGAATTTTCAACTTCCAATAAATATTTTGTCTAAGCTCTCCAAAGGGCAGATGCTTTGCAGTCCTTACAGTCACAGTTAGCTTACATATTATTCTGGCGTGCATTGTGTATTTTTTATTATTAATCTGCAACTGTAAACTCATGGTGGGCATTTAAGCATGTGATTTGCTTTGGAAGCAAGAGTAGTTGCCATTACATTGTTAAAAGACTGGTCATATACTTAATAGTGCAGGTAGTATGAGCACTTCAGATGTCTAAAATTGTGTTCAAGTAAGCCTAATATTGTTTTCAGAGATCCTGTTACTTTATTTCCTCCGACCCTGCGATTTCTATAAAATACAAAGATTTAATGGCAAATTATATTATGGATTTTCAGCTCAGTGTGTGAAAAGTAACGTTTACAGCATATTATACTGACTGCATACATATAACTGTGTAAGTTCTGACAAAAAGGATTGTAATGTTCCTGTCCATTTATAAAAGAGCTTGAGAGCTTGTTGCCAGCTGTTCTGTCACTGCCATGTTGGAGCTCATTTGTCCCTGCTCAAATTCAGAGGAAGCCTTAATAGAATTTTCCAGGTTGGCATGTCTATGGCCTTCTTCAGAGGTCAGACAAGAAGTATGATGAAGCTATCAAATGCTATAGAAATGCACTGAAATGGGACAAAGACAATCTTCAAATCTTGAGAGACCTTTCTCTGCTACAAATTCAAATGAGGGATCTTGAAGGGTACAGGGTGAGTATGCATACTGCATTTAATTATCATCTAGGGAACTGCAGCAAAGGTGGCAGATTGATTAATGACACTTTAAAAATATAGTCCAGAGGGTTAAAACTATATGCCACTCTTTTATTTCATGAAAGTAAAAGCAGATGTGCTACCCTGTGATTTCTATAAAATACAAAGATTTAATAGCAAATTATATTATGCATTTTCAGCTCAGTGCAGAATTGTCTGCTTTATTGAGGTTTGGGGTTCTTTTGATGCTTTTTAACCCAGCTGTAGACAATCTCCAGTCTTGTTCTTTTCTTGAAAGGATTCCTGTAGGTAAGAGGCAATGTGTTCAGAATGTGACTTTTATTCAGGCAACGGAGTTTGTATTTTTTTGTAACTTTGTGCTATATAGCCCTCTGCCTTTACATCAGTGGCCCCCCATTTCCTCTCAGCAGTAGGTAATAACAGAACAAGCAGTGTGTGCTGCATGAAACATCATGTTTTGGCTCCTTGCCATCTTGGGCATTAGTGAGTGACAGCTCCATTTTTTGGTCAGGTTTTCATCTTTTTAGGTTTCCCTTGCACCTCTAAAGCTGTGTTACTTGAAACACATTAGTTGGTCTCTTTCCTTTTCAAATTAGGTAAGATTAGTTATACCCAGGAGCAAGTTCTGTGCTAAGAGTTGTGTGGAACCATCAGCTAGCACAGGTCCTCAGAGAACTTAATTCCTGAGTCAGGACAATTCTTAATTTTTTCATATCAATTTTTTTGTTTAGAAATTTGGTTTCGCTCTTGTCAAGACAAGGTAGCTAAAACTTAGTGTAGGTGCCAGAAATGCACATTTGCAAAATGTGTTTGCAAATTTCTATTTTCTTGGCCTCTGGATAAATGTGAATACAGATTTTGTAATCTCTAAACATACAAGTAACACGTTTGCCAAATGCATTAAGGATTAAATGTTGGGGTGCTTAGAAGGCAGTAGTTCATGGCTAATCATATGCTGGTCTTTGAAGAATGGAAGTTGCTGTCAAAACCGGGAATAAGATTGTGTTTTGGTTGGGTTTTTTTTCTCCTTTGCTTTAAATTCCTGCCTCTCCTACTTAAAAATATTTTGAGTGATCATTATTCTGTTAAAACAGCTGTAACTAGTTTTAGTTCTTTGTTAATCCCTACTTTTGGCAGTTTAGGCATTTTCAATAGGAAGTAACATTTTCCCTTTAAGTTACTTGAAAATGCTTTTTAGCAGTCTATAACAAAACAAGTTACAGCACTTTCCTCAGATTAAAATTGCATGATACCAAGCAAATCTGTTGTCTCTTCCAGCTGTAATTATCCTCTTGCCAAAGAATAGGAATGTGTTTGCGTGACCTGTGTTGCCTAAGAGCACTTCCAGTCATTTAAATACATATGTACTTTCAAGGTTAATTTGAAATACTGGTAAATGTTCATGCAATTCAAACCAAGTATCCTTAATTATGTTCTGTTCATAAGTGGTTAGACAGGAAAAGCATGTGTGTCATACATTAACAAAATTAGTCTGACTCATCAGGATTTGGTTGGACGTATTTTGTGAAGGCTTACTTTTTTATTCAGTGAACACCATTGCAATTTAAAGTTTATTCTTTCTCTGGTTAATAAAATGCATATAGACTAAATACTAGAGTATTGAAGACAGAATGTTGCCTAATGGATTCTACAGAGTATCAGAGTAAAGTCAGAAAAACGAGCAGGTACTTTTTTGCAGGAAACAAGATACCAGTTGCTTCAGCTCCGACCTGCACAGCGAGCATCATGGATTGGTTATGCCATTGCTTACCATTTGCTGGAAGACTATGAAATGGCAGCAAAAATTTTAGAGGAATTTAGGAAGACACAACAGGTAAGAGGAGAACATGAAATTGGTATATGGAGTGCTGCTTAAACCAAAAAAAAAACCCATTCCTTTCATGGTGAGAAAACTTCATGCAATTTCTTCAGAAAAATGAATTTCATCCCAAATTTTAGAATGAGAAGGCTGATCTGTGTCCTGTGTCTGGTTTTCCTGTGTAGACATCACCTGACAAAGTGGACTACGAGTACAGTGAACTGCTGCTCTATCAAAATCAAGTCCTCCGGGAAGCAGGGCTTTATAAAGAAGCCTTGGAGCATCTTTGTACCTATGAAAAGCAGATCTGTGATAAACTGGCTGTTGAAGAAACTAAAGGTAATCACTCGCTTTCTGAAGATACATTTAAACACAGCATACAATGGGATGTCTAAATGGTCGGCTTTTCCCATTATTTGGAACTCAGATTTGTTTTTAGCTTAATTTATTTAATTTTGCTATTGTAAAGGACTGCTGGTCTTGCAGTTTACTCGGTTCCTGTCATGCTCTTGTCCCGCGTTGGTAAGACATCAGTGAGATACTTTAATTTTGCTGTTGTAAAGGACTGCTGGTCTTGCAGTTTACTCGGTTCTGTCATGCTCTTGTCCCACGTTGGTAAGACATGCTGTTCTGGAACTTTAAGCTAACAGGTGTTTCAGAAAGGAGATCCTAAATTGATGTCCTAAAGTTCTTTCCGAGTAGTGTACCCCATGCTTTACAGCTTTGATAGTGGCCCTGACTAGGATACCACCTGCTGAAAAGGAAAAATCATCTTTGGTACAGCAGAAATGTATCAATCACCCTTGCAGCATAGAGAAATTGGCTCTGTAGTGAGGCTAGGGTAGCTTCTGTTGTATTGTTATAAACCTGGTGTATAATACTATAACAAATCAATACAATGGTGCGGCTTATATTCCACATGTGGAACTGCAGAGTGATACAAGTTCATTCTAACAGCTGTATTAACAGGTGCACTTTCTTAAAGCATGCTTTTTTCCTCTTCTGCTTGATGCTTGTACAGTCTTTCTGTGAAACTGCCAGTCTGCTGAAGGTACTGCTTGTTCTCGGCCCACACTGGAATCTGTTTAGATGGTTGCTTAAAGTAAAGAGAAGAAATCCTTTTACTCTAGTTTGTTCATGTAGATGTTGTAGCTAGTTCACTATTTCTAGTAATAGTAATCTCACTGTCTTGCAAAAGGAACCTAGCAATTGAGTAGTGACAGTAATGGGAGGTGTGGTGCTTCATCAAGGAAATTGACTGCAGATGACTCTCCACAGTAGCTGAATATCTTACTTTGTCTCTTTATTAAAGGAGATCGATATAGAGACTACAGTATCCAGAGATCATTTTTGAAACACAATAGTGGGACTTTTGTGGGTTGGAGGGGTTTTTTTGTGACTTTATTTTTTTATCTGAAGGATCTTTTGACATACTTTATGTTCTGTGTTGCTGTACTATGTGACATACTTAGTGTTTGAATGTCCAAAGTTTGGAATAAAAATAAGTTTTGCATATAGGACTTGAGTAAAAATGAACCTGAGACCAAAACACAAAACCTTCTAGGAAGTTACCAGACAAAAGGATGGAGATACTTTTTGCAGTCTGTGTGCTTTCAACAGGGTACAAGTGGTTAATTTTTTTGGGCACAGCTCCCACTGTGTTGTTTGGACTGACATGGCTGCTGTGTATTCTCTAGACAAGCATTGTAATAAATGAGTGTGTGCAAATTTTAAGCGCACATGTAAAAGCCACTGTGGATGAAATACAACTGGAAAACACTGAAACTTGTATTGGCATTTGCTGCTGTTAGATAGGAAAAAAATTAACCTTCACCTCAGAGAAATTTAAGGTTTATTTTCCCAATTCTGTCATTCTCAGTGAGTGAACTATTGATGTTTTCCTGGGCACTAGATTCTGTGTGTAGTCCTCAAGTTACTCTAATTGTGGAAAGCAGCATCTCTTGACAAAATTGCTTGTTAATTGTATGACATGGGGAAGAAAGGTAAATTTGCATTTTCCTCTTTAAACTGGGTAAAAAAATCTTGCCTTAGTCTAGATTTACATTGTTCACCTCTGGTGTGTAATCTGTTCATGCCTAACATTTGCCAATAACAAAGCTTTGTTAAACAGTTTTCCACTGTGAATCGGGAAATCTACTCCTGTTGCCGTTCCAGCATTAACAAAGGTGCTTATACAGTTGTTAGACCTAATCTTTACTTTATAAATTTTAATTTGTATTGAAGTATCATGAAAATGAAACTTGTTTACATAATCTTGAAAATTCATTCATCTAGTCTATGGCTTGATTAAAAACACTGAAGTTAGTATCATGAAATACCAGACTGAAGAACCATTCTCTTACTTGCAGCTCTGCAGTTTGTTTGCTTTTCAAGATGCTGTATGCATCAAATACCATGTGCTGCTTTTAATTGCCTTCTGCAGTAAAAACTGCATTTAAATAACCAGTCACTTCAGTGAGGGGAAAAAAAACCACACCACATGCATTTTGCATTAAATTTTCAAGTAAGTTTCAGGAATTACAGGCCGAGTTGTAAAATCTTGCTGTAACTGCAGCTATTTTCAAAGTAAAAGCATATCTGTCAACTAGTTTGTAATGCTATATGTAGTGCTTTTTTTTTCCTATGAAATTAGAATCTGGATGGAGCTAAGGATTATCCAGTCTTTTAGTGCAGAGTGATAAATGTCAGACTACTTTAGTAGTCTGTAGTAAGGTACTTTTGTTACCTTAATTTAAAACATCATGTTTTTGACACAGGAGAACTCCTGCTTCAGCTTGGCAGACTTGAAGAAGCAGTTGAAGTGTACAAGGGACTGCAAGAAAGAAATCCTGAAAACTGGGCTTACTACAAAGGCTTAGAAAAGGCACTTAAGCCAGGTAATGATTTGGTATCTTGTAGTAAATAAGCTTTTTCTGTATATTTGAAATCAATATGTGTATGAAAAGCTTGTATTGGTTTAAATACTAAAACTATTATTTTAAAAGTCCCCATTCAAATTTTGCTATTTAGTCATAGTGTGTACATACCATCATAATGTTGGGGTTTCTTAAGAAAGACAGGAAATATTTACTGCATTGTTTATCTTGTCTTATCTAAAATCATAGAATAATAAAAATGCAATAGTCTTTGTGTGTCATTGAAAGAATAGAATTATTTCTTAGATTACAGTTTTAATTTCAAGTTTTTCCTTTACTGCCTGTTATCTTAATCTTATGTTGTGGCTAATGCAGCTGAATGGCCTTCTTTGAAGATTTTAGACAGCATTAAGGCAGGAGCTCTTTTTGAGATGAGAGATAAGCAGTTCGTATTCTAGCGCTGGAAGAGGAATTAGTAGGATACTCTGTACCTTGGAGTCATTAAATTCATTAGTTTTAATAAGAATAAGGAGGAAATTCTGTTCTTGAGGAAGGATATAGCCACTATATATATTATAGTTGCTATATATTCTGATTCTTTTTTTAGTCAGGTATAAATCACTTTCCCTGCCCCCCTTTTCCTTCTTGCCAGAATGGAAGGGGAAAGTAAACTGTAAAATTCTCTTCCAGCTAATATGATGGAGAGACTAAAGATCTATGAGGAGGCCTGGACTAAATACCCAAGGGGACTAGTTCCAAGAAGATTACCATTAAACTTTTTGTCTGGTAAGTGCATTTTTTGCTGAGCAGGTAGTGATCAACACTTGTGTTTCTTAGATTCTGATTTAACAGTATAAACAATCTGCAATTGATGAGTAATGTCTGGTAAAACAAAATCAACAGGTCTTTTTCCTCTCAAGGTGAAAAGTTTAAGGAATGTCTGGACAAGTTCTTAAGGATGAATTTCAGCAAAGGTTGCCCACCAGTCTTCAATACTTTGAGGTCATTATATAAAGACAAGGAGAAGGTAAGTGTTCTAACCAGTTTTTATGTGTTCTGCCTCATAATTGTGGTGTACTGAAAGATGGAGGAAACAATTTTTCTTCAGTAGTCTCTCCATCAGCACTGCTATAGATGACCTAAGTGAGAAAAAAGGAGTGTATACATGTGCCAACTTGGTAAATGTAGAAAACTTAAGATTTAGTAATTCTAAGCTGTGTTAAGTGTTCACAAGGGAGGCCTGGTCTTAATTTGTTAAAAATAGAGTGAGATTGGGTACATTCTCAAATGTAATGTAATTCAGGATATTGCAGCGTTTTTTTACCAAAATAACTAGTTTGGGTAACACTAAGTAGCTCAAGTTGAAATAAAATACTATCTGGCCCACAGATTATTTTTTCTGTGTCTTGTCTTGCATGTATAGGTGGCAATCATAGAAGAGCTCGTGATAGGTTATGAAACCTCTCTAAGAAGCTGCAGGTTATTTAACCCAAATGGTGAGTGCTGAGACTGTTTGGCTTCATGGAAATAGTGCCTGGTTGTAAGCACTGGGTGTCCATTCAGAGGTGGGGAAATAGGGAGTGAAGAAAGCAAGTTGATAGGGGGTTTTTCCCTAATGCAGAACTGAACCGTAGCTGTCAAATATAAAGTATGTATTCAAAATATAATCATTTGACCTAAACTTTTTTCCTGGATCCATGAATTTAGTAATCTCTTTTTTGAGTTGACTAAAGTCAACAGTTTTGAGTTCAAGTATCTTATTTTCAAGATTTGATTTTATCATTGTTCAAGAAACTGAAGTTTGAAAGCTGTGTCAAATCTATAACTACAGAAATGCCAAACAAAAGGCAGTATACTGATAGTACAATCTTCAAGGAGAGGTGTAATTTTGGAGCTTTTGGTGGGACTAGGTTTTGTGTTCTTGGAGGTTTTGCATATCTGACTGCCCTAAGCAAATACTTGTAACAGAGTGCAACTGCCTTTGACCTGCCAACTCCCTTTTCCTGAAAACCACAGAAGGAGAAGGGAGCAGTATATGCCTAGGTCTTGGATAGATTTAAAAGCTTGTGTACGTACCTGGAGCCAGTTGTTTGAAAGCTCTCCTAGGTCTGATAGAGAGGCAGAACTGACTTCAGTGTCTGTGTTTAGAGCATTCTGCTTCAGGTGTGTTGTTTTAGTGATAAACTGAACAAACAACCTCTCTCCATTTTGCTCCTGCCAGATGACGGTAAAGAAGAACCTCCAACCACTTTACTCTGGGTCCAGTATTACTTGGCTCAGCATTATGATAAAATTGGACTGCCATCCCTGGCTCTAGAATATATAAATGCTGCTATAGAAAGTACTCCCACTTTGATAGAACTCTTCCTTGTGAAGGCAAAAATCTATAAGGTAAGTTTGGCTTTGTTCTTAGTGACCAAAGGTTATTTGTTTCTTAGGAATTCCTGTGAATTTCTAGGTAAGGGTATTGTTTAGCTACTTGAGATTTTCTGCTGCATATGAAAAAGGCACTATGTAGGTTTCTAACTAATAAAGGAGAAATGTACAGCACAATGTGAATTCTCAGTTTAAAAATCACACTGATAAATTAGATTGAGTCTTACATTTGTTCTTACCCCCTGGTTTTGTAGCTGCTTAAAACTATTTCTCAGGGTGCACTATGATATTCAGAATGGGATTATCCAAACTGGTTAATTAAATATTTTCAGGAAAAGCATTCAGTGCTGAAAGACCAGTAATTCCATAATGAGGAAAGGTGCTTTTTTTTTTTCTTTCAAGATCTATTGCTTTTGAAGTAAGCTATTTATTTTTTAAAAGTCTAAAAAAAATCCTACTTATATCAAGAAGTGAGTAAATAAAATGTGTGTTTTACAATTACTCAATCTGACTTAAATTTCTGTCTTTATAGCATGCTGGAAATATTAAAGAAGCTGCAAGGTGGATGGATGAAGCTCAGGCTTTGGACACAGCAGACAGATTTATCAACTCCAAATGTGCAAAATATATGTTGAAAGCAAACTCCATTAAAGAAGCAGAAGAAATGTGTTCTAAGTTTACACGGGTTTGTTGCACTTCACTAGAAGTCTTTGGAATAATGTGGACCTCATCCCTTGTGGAATAACTTTTTGTTTTAAACTTTGCAGTCAGCTTCACTATCATGTTTAAAATCTGTTTCAGAGCAGCTGTGGTTGCTTGCTTCAGTTACGGTAGTCCATAGCAGGGTTTGAATTAATCTTGGATAAGCACAATTCCATAGGAATAAGTGAAAACTCTATAAAGCTTGGGTTTGGTTATTTTTGCTCGGTAGGAAAAATACAGGATGCCTGTTTTAGGGAGAACTTCTGAGAAAAGAATTTTTGCACAATAATCTTTGGGTTTAATGTTGATTCTTTAGGATACTTGCAAGATCTGGTAAAGTTGTCCATGTCTCTTTTTTCTAATGGTAGCAAGTTAGAGATTTCAGATGTCTCTTGGAAGACAATTTTTGTGTGACTAATAGCTGAGAGCCTTTGTGAGGTGTCTTCCTTGTGTGAACAATGTTTCATCCCCAAGTCCTTGTGTATCAGTGATGAAGGAAAGGTGCATGTTACACCTCTTTTATTTTTCCATGTTCTTATACATGACCAGTTATCTGGAAGAAAACTGTTGTGTTATGGAAATTGCATAATTTTATGCATCACTTTTTGTCCTTGCAGTTACCCCCATTTTGATAGGTTTGATGGTCACACAGTTTAGTTACTTTTTAAAATGTACTACTTTGATATTATGCTTTCATAACTGCAAGTCAAAACAGCTCAGTGCAATCTCTCCAGACTATTTGTCAAATAACAGTTTTGGAATACTGGCAGTGTCATTTGTGTGTTGTCAATGGGAGACAGGCAACAAGCTTTGGAAACTGCCTGCAAAAGTAAAGCCTTTTCTGTTTGTTTGACCCATTTTCTCCTGACTTAAAGAGCAGGAGAAACCTGGAATGTAAGGTAGGTTGAATGGAGAGAAGGGGGAGTGGTGTTTATAAAGGAAACCTGAAGGATCTGGTGAAATGAAGGCTATGTGCAGGCAGATGTGAGGGGAGAGGAAGTTCTGTTTTATGTGCTCAGTAGCTCTATGTGGCAGTTTTGATGCAAACCCACTATGAATTTAGGTTAATTTGACCTCCCTCAATGCCTTAAGCAGCTCTAAGATTATGTTAAAAAGGAAGTATACCAGTTACCCAAAACTGAGCTTGAAAAATATTGAAGCAATTTGGTGAAGTTGCTGTTTAGAATCTTATTTCCATTTGATCTTATGTCTAGTGCTCAAATACAGGCTTCTTAATTAAAAAAGTATAATTAGGGGAATGCTAGATTAAGCATAATGAAAATAGAACTGATACTTTTCCTCATTTTCAGTTGCCTAAATCAGGCTGTTTTGAACACTGTCTTTCTCTTTCATTGCTAAGTTCTGTGGATCTGTGCAAGTATATATAAATATCAGATTTGAAAGACACCTTTAATCCCCTTTTTTGAACCAGAAGGTGTCAAAGTTAAGTGTTCCTTTTGCCTTGCCTTACTCTCTTACTCTCTGATTGCATTAGAAATAATCATTTGCTACTACTGTGAGGATGCTTAGCTCAATCAGCAGTTCTCTGAAAGATGCAGATGGCAGTTTTAGTTGAGGGGGGAAAAAAATCCTGCAGGATTTCCTGCAAGTGTTAGTGTCTTGTTGTGGGCTAGAACTTTGCTGTTATTTTTTCCATGCTGTCATGTGTTACTTACATGCATGCAGTATTAAAAAAACACTGAATGAAGGTCTCTCCTAACCTAAAGTTCAGCAGCTGTCACAGTGAAATGGTCATTGCCTGTCTCTTCATTGTGTCTTTCTGCTCTTCCAATAGGTATAAAAAAGATTTTTGTATTTGTATTTTTATATTAATCAACAAAGCTAGTCAGTTTTAACTGTGGCATTGTGAACTTTCAAGACTAGTTCTGAGATTTAACACTAATTTTCTTTATTTGTGCTTTTAATTAGAACAAGATAAAAGAAATAGCAGTCAACAAACCCAATGAGATTTATTTTTTGTGTAATGCTGTTCTTGCTTTTAGGAAGGAACCTCGGCAGTAGAGAACCTTAATGAAATGCAGTGCATGTGGTTTCAGACAGAATGTGCGCAAGCCTACAAGGCAATGAACAAATTTGGAGAAGCACTTAAGAAATGCCATGAAATTGAGAGAGTAAGTATTCAGCTCAACAGCTTCGATTAGAAACACTGTTTAAGTTTACTGTGCTGACATTTTACCTGTCTGAGCAGTAAGGGTTCATTTCATGAACTTCAGGAGGGATTTCATGTTGGTAGCTGGCAAGTTTATATAGTTGCATTTCCTCCTAAAAGTGCCATTGTAAACTGTGTATTATGAAAAGATTTTATACAGTTACTTAAAGATCCAGAGAAGAGGAGAAAACTGTCAAAAATAATCTTAGTTCTGGCAGTGTACATAAGAAATGGGTATTTAGATACAAACAAAGAGTATGTGCACTTTAAGTCCAAAAATAAGTGGATGAGCTGACAAGCCCATCCTTAAAGTAAAGGACAGATCTGTTACTATTAAGGCACTGTTTTAGAGATACACAATAAATATTTGAAATATTACAAAAAATATTAACTATCTTCTCCTTTAAAAAAAGCTACAGTTTAAAAGAAGCTTTTGCAAAAATAAAGACTTCTTAAAGTAGAAATTTTATTAAAAAGGAAGAACACTTGCACATTAAATGTAGGTATCCATAGTGAGGTAAACAACAAAATTTGCATACACAACTTTAAAAAGACGCAGGTATGGGTTTGGTTTTTTTTTTTAAAGCACATTAAAGTCTAGAAAAAAAAGACCAGACAGCTGAAGGTGTAAAAGAAGTGCTGAAAGAGCAGAACTTAGTAGGAATCTTTGCCTCTTTCAAATAGACATTAGGGGATTTCAGTGCTGCTCCTTCTGCAAGGAGGATTCAGCTCTGGAATATTCTCTGATTTGAAAAAAAACTGATGTAAAATTATCTAAGTAACCTGGTCTAGTGAACAGTGTCCCTGCCTATGGCAGAGGGCTGGAAACAGATGACCTTTAAGGTCCCTTCCAATCCACACCAGTTTGTGATTTGCCAGTACTGTGTTTTATTTGCACAAATCCTTCAAATAAATTAATGTAAGACTTTTTTTGTATAAAAAATAATTGGTCTTGTAAATTGTCTTGGGTTCCAGAAGAGGTGAGCAAATGAAGTCATAACTTAAGCCACCAAAAAATATAGTTCTAAGGATTTAAGTCACTGTTTAATTTATTTATTAGCTTCATTGAAGGTGTAGTAAAGTTCAACAATAAGATAAGCAAAAATGTTGAATTCAGAAACCATCAACAAAGCTTTTGTAATAAAAAAGCTTCTAAATCTTTTAGAGGGGCCAGTTACGCAAAGGGAGCAGTCTAGTTGATGAAATGTGTTCTGGTTTTCAGAGGCACTTTTTATCTCATATTTCTCACCGTAAAGGATGTAAACTGTATCAGAAGAAGTAGGGAAGCTGATCTCATGGATTTAATAGCTGATTCATGGCTAGGGAAACAGAGTAGGAGCAAATAATCAGCTTTTGCAAGAAAAGGAGTTTATTATGGAGATTACTGAGGCATCTCTATGGAGTCTTCATTATTTCATCAGTACATGATCACAGAAACAGACTGGAAACTGCAAGGACAACACCTGCTCTGTCTCAGTGCTGAGTGATTAAGCAGCCTATGAAATGTAGTGTTCAGCAGTGTAGTCAGTGACAAATTCTCTGCCGTGTATAAGTAGTAAAAGGTCTTACAATAATGCTGCTCAGGAATCCTGAAATTATTACAGATAATGCTGCAAAAACTTCTGTGCAGGTTGGAGCAGCAGTCAAAAGGACACGTGAGGAATTAAAACTCGAGAAGTAGTGCTTTTCTTCCATTATGTAAATCTGTCACACTGTTTTCATCTGAGTGTCTCATGTTCTTAAAAATCTGCTAGTAAAACACCAGCTGTGGGGTAACTTCCAAGGAACAGACTGCAATTAGCTTGTTGTGCTTACTCTGCTATCCTGAGCTTTGACAAACAAAGCTGAGTTTAGGATAAAGTTATATGAGATCACAAGTACTTGGAGAAGTTCAAGAGGGGAACGACTTTTCACTGCTTCTTAAACAAAATCAAAGATCAGATGGAAAGCAGGGCTTGAACAAAAGAAAGTACTTTCTCACATCATGTCTCATTCATTGCCATAGTATTTAGTGGAAATAAAAATTATATTTTTTGAATAAAAAAAAAATAGAGCAGTTCATAGAAGAAAAACTCCTCAAATTATGTTTAAGTGCAATGACTATTAACCCTGGAATAAGTTTAAGTGCAAAGTCTGTTAAACTGGAAATTCTCAGAGGTAGTTAATTTTAGGAGCCTGAAATTGATGTATTTTGGTTATGGGCTAAGAGGCCTTCTGTTCTTTTCACCATGACTTTATTTTTGCAGAGTTTTGTTAATATTTGTAATAGTTAGGTTGCATTTGTCAAACAGTAGGCTTTTACTAAATTATTTTTAAAGTCCAGATTAATGTCTCATTGTTAATACTTGCTAACTAATGTTATGTTACATTGTGACAGCATTTTGTAGAAATCACAGATGACCAGTTTGACTTTCATACTTACTGTATGAGGAAGATCACCCTTAGGTCTTATGTGGATTTGTTAAAACTAGAAGATGTGCTTCGACAACATCCCTTCTACTTCAAAGCAGCACGGATTGCCATAGAGATCTATTTGAAACTTCATGATAATCCCCTAACAGATGAAAATAAAGAGCATGAGGCTGATACAGGTATTCAAAACTCAGGATTTATTCATCGTGCAGTTTCACTAATGAGTGGGTATTTTAGGAAGGTTTAGCACTCGTTATGGCTGTCAACTGTGGTAGCCAAAAATGGAGTTCTACACAACTCAAAGTAGGCAAATTGCAGCTTGGACTGCATGGTAAAGTGGACGTTCTGCTGGATATTAAACTAATGTATGCTTTTGTTGTGGTTATTACAAAACAATGATAGGTTTGTAGTAGAGTTGTAACTCTTCATGGTGGTTGGTCCATGGAATAGGAGATTGAAGCAGATGTGCTTGGTAGTAGCTTTTCTAAGCATTTTATCAGTGTGCAGAAATTTCACCGGGTAGTAACTTAAATTTTATAATCTCTTGCTTCTGATGTAAAAATAACATTTAAATCATCTATTTTTTCTTCCTCCCATTTCTGATTCAAGTGCAGCTTAAGCAGTTATGGCTTGGGGCATCTCAAATGGTATGAATAGAGAATCCTTCAGGAGAGAATCCTTTAAGAGGAATTTGTCAAGTTTTAGTACTTTTCACCTCAGTATACTATTATTTTAAGTTCTGTCCCTTGATTCCACTAAGGAATTTGTGAGTTATGAAGCGTCAGCATAGACTACAAAACAATCTATGCATAGTAAATAAGCTTTTACAAAGGTAATGAGAGCACTGCTTGTTAGTAGATACGGTTTAAAAAAGGTGAAGTTGTCTGACAACTGCTTGATGCTGTTAATATGAGACATCAGTGTTGTGTGGTTTTGTCCTTTGTGTGTGTACAGCAAATATGTCTGATAAGGAGCTAAAGAAGCTACGAAATAAGCAGAGAAGAGCCCAGAAGAAAGCACAACTGGAGGAGGAGAAGAAAAATGCTGAGAAGGAGAAGCAACAGAGGAATCAGAAAAAGAAGAAAGATGATGATGATGAAGAAATTGGAGGACCGAAAGAGGAACTTATCCCTGAGAAACTGGCAAAGGTGCTTACCAATGTAATAATGAAGTCTTAGGAATTTCTAGAAAAGTTGTAGTAAGCACACATAAAACTTAAAAGCCATTCAAATAACTTGTAAAATTTTTTGATATGGCATCTCTTCAAAGGCAGTGTTTTAAAAAGAATTCCTTTCTCAGGCTAGTTGGTTAAATACAGTGTCAGCAGTATGGAAATCACAGCTTTTGTGCCTAGTTATGAAAGACAGTAATTGAAGTCATAAACATTTGCTGCATGTGTCTGCTGCACTAACTTGTTGATTGTACCCTGTTTCTAGTTGGTTGTGTGGAAGTCTTTCTATCCTGTATGTAATGTGATTATCATTCACTCTTTTATCCCCCTGATACTCCTTTGTTCACACAGTCAGTCTGTCAAAGAGGAAATATTGAAGCACTGAATGCTTTAACAAGATTTGTTTGCATGTGTTTTGAATGGGGGGGGAAAGGAATAAATAAGCTGTAGTAGTAAATAATAGACTAGACTGAGATGGATTTAGAGATCTGGATTAAGAACTATAGAGTGATATAAAAGGGAGGTGGCTCAGAAGACTTTTCCTTTAGCAGAAGTTATACCTGTAAGGAGCAGGAAAACACTCCAAAAATGTGAGGGGAAAAATAAGAAAATTATAGAGATTGGAAAAATTAACTTATAGCAATAGTAGTATAGATTCCAAGTCTTTATAGATCCAGTATTCTGCATCTATATTCTTACTGTTCACACTGAAGTGAGTTGTATTTGCTCTTGAGGGGATATTTGAAAGTTGAGTCAGTGAACTTCCCTCTGTAGCCAGGAAACAAGTGACTTAAACTTGACTAGTTATTAAGAATATTGCTGGTATTTCCACTGTTTAGTTCTCTGGTTGCAAGAAGCAGAACTAGTTGCAATGCTAGTCAAGATGAAAATGCAACAGCATGTATTGAAATTGAGTTCTGTAGTAGAGGGATGTCATGGGATAGCTGTGAAAAATCTAGCCAGTCCCCAAGTTTATAAAGAATAGTTGCAGCTGTATAATGCATTTCATTGGCAAATCTACTTATGTCTGTAATATACAGATGTCAATGTAATATCATTCCAAATTCAATATCACAATCATAATAATATAGATACTTCCAAATGCAGTTGGTGCCAAAAGACCACTTTTCACATAGTTAGTCATTATAAATAATTTTCTTGAAACAGCTGCCCCTAGACTTGTTTGGGTATGTGTCTTTGGTACTAAAGGCATGGCTTTGAAATGGGATTTTATAGGTTCCAAATACTTTATGTGCACAATGTGTATGTGAAATCAGGAGCACATAGAAGTGATGTGAGTGTTTTTATGAAGGATACTGTAGTTATATTTAGCAGGAAGGTGTCCATTGAGATCTTTAACTCAAGTTATTTGCAACTAAGTGTATCATTTCAACGTTGCTGAATTGGTATTGGCACACAACAAAATTTGTATTTTCTTCTCAGAGAGTAGTTTCTGTTAATAAAAAAAAATTAAGGACAACAGACAATTCTTGTTTGCGTAATCCCAAACCTCTGTGTACAACATACTTGTCTGTAAAGAACTTTTACACAGAATTAATTTGTATGAAAGATGTCCATTTACTGGATTATACTAGCTAAGATCAGGAGACCTTTTTCAATATATAATTATTTCCAGCTTGCTGTTGGTATTTTGGCTGGGACTGTCACTGTGACCTGGCAGCTTTTAGGGACCTGTCTGAAGCTCACATGAGCAGAATGTCATAGGTGTTTATCAGCCATTTACTTGGTCACCTCAGGCCCATGTATGTAGGTTGGTGTGGGCAGCTACACTGCCCTTTTCAGTGCAGGGTCAGCTCCAGTTGTGTTCACTACTGGTGTATGATAGAAGGAAAAGATTTGTGTCTCTATAGCAGAACATGATTTGTAGCCATCAGAAAGCAAATATTTTGGACTTTTTGGTCTGTGTTTACACATTGAGTGAGAGTTGCAAAATTTGTAACAGAAGAGGTTCCAAGCATCTTATGCACTGCCTTAGAGTAACTCTGATGTGACTCAGCAATAGCTGATTTATGTTGTAGTTACTAGGTTTGAACTTTGACTTAATTGTGTGTCACTTCCTTGAATCTGTAGGTTGAAGCACCTTTGGAAGAAGCCATTAAATTTTTAACACCCCTGAAGAATTTAGTGAAGAACAAAATAGAGACTCATCTTTTTGCCTTTGAGATTTATTTTCGAAAAGGTAGGTGAGAACACTTAATGAAAGCAAGCAATTTGTGAATTGTAAAGGTGTGTATTGGAACTTAACAGTAATTATTGATGAGGTGTGAGGAGCCCATCCCTGTCATGACACAGAACTTCTCACTGGACCAACACTCCAGCAATGAGCAGTAGGTGAAAACCAAAGTTTGAACATTTGGTGATTATCCACTTTATTCACTGGTTAAATAGATGCATGTTATTAAAAGTAGGTTTTGTGGCACACTCTGTAATTTCTGTAAATTCTTCTGATCGTTCTAATTTCAAACACTGAATACTCCTGTAACACAATGCAGTGATTTCCTGCCACAGGTTTTTGAACACTTGTCACCACTTGGTTTTGCTTTCCAGAGAAGTTCCTTCTGATGCTTCAGTCTGTGAAGAGAGCCTTTGCTATTGATTCTAGTCATCCTTGGCTTCATGAGTGTATGATCCATCTCTTCAGCAGTGGTATGTATTTGTTTGGAAGGACTCCACACTGCCAGGTGATGCCAAACTGCAGTCACTGATTTTTAGCACAATTAATTCAAAATGTTTAAAGCATATATTAAAAAACTTTTTAAACCACTGATTCATGCTAAAATTAAGTATGGTTATTATGACTGCTTCTGGATTTAGGAGTCATTCCAACATTGTTAAGAGTTTTTAAGACTGTGAGCAGCATGTGAAGCCTGAAAGAGAGAGGCAGTGAAGAAATGGAAATTGCAGAGTGAGGAATGTGACTTTTCTGCTGACAGCCTGTGTCAGCATGCAAGGAGAGGGCTTAGAATGCTGTCCTTATTGGTAAAAGTTGGAAGAATTCTCTCCCTTCCCCTGCCCCAAAGGTCACCCTTTCTGATGGGGGCTACAGAGTAGACACACTTAAGAACAGACTTGTATAATATTAACTTCTGAGCTTAATAGGTTTTAATTAGTAAGGGGGAGAGTATATTAATGTAAAGGAGCTTTGACTTTTTCTGAGCATCAGTAAGTGCCACAGTTAAGCTTATTCTAACCATATCCAGTGTTTACCTTTTCAAATTTCATGCATCTTCCTTTGAGATACTTTCCAATTATATTAATAATGTAAACATTAAAAATTATAAAATAAATACATAAATCATATTTTATTGTTATTACCTGTGCTCACCTCAACTTTTTTTTTCCAACAGTATCTGAAAGTAAGGATCTGCCTGATGCTGTTAGAACCGTGTTAAACCAAGAAATGAATCGGCTTTTTGGAGCAACTAATCCAAAGAACTTCAATGAAGCTTTCCTTAAAAGGAACTATGACTCACTGCCACATAGGTTATCAGGTATTTTGACTTTTTCCTTGTTCTGCCTTACTTCTGCATTTTCTGTGCTTCTCTGGCAGTGATATCTCAGTATCAGCCCCAGTGATGTAACAAATCACTCCTTCCCTCTGGAGTGCTTTTCTTCTCTGTGTTTTGCTGACAACATGATTGCCAGGTTGTCTGTGGCTTTCTTTAATTTTCTCTTTGTGCTGCTGAAATGGAAATGTGGGGACCTCTACCCTATTGTTTCTAATGTTTATTTTAATGCTTTGTTTGGAGCTTCCCTTCTACCTGCTTAGTTATCAAACTTTATGCTCCAGGTTGGTTCCATTTTGAACTACTGTTGGAGAGTTCAGTCCCCCTTCTTCCTCATATTATCCCTATTTTATGTTTGTATATAAGATGGTTTTGGTCATCCACTGGGTGATGAGTCTTACTTTTCCTCCTGTAGCTGCCAAAATGATGTACTATTTAGATCCTTCCAGTCAGAAAAGGGCAGTGGAACTGGCAATGACCCTGGATGAATCCCTTATTAACAGAAATCTTCAGGTAATGTATTTATAAATTTCAGGCAACTTCTGTTTTATCTGTGGAAGCTTTAAGCAAATTTTGGAGGTAAGAGGAAGCTGAAATAATTGCTGTGCTTTATCATAAAAAGGTTGAGTTGTGAAAGAAAGGGGTGTCAGGTTTATCTGAACTGAAATATCTCATATCCTTTTTGCACATTTAAATTAATTTAGTTTTGTGACAATAAGCAAATAGCAGCAGCAGAAGCCATATTATTGCTATACATAATGGGATGGCTTACTAAACTGGAGAGAATTCACAGGGCAAAAGGAAAGGTAGTAGTTTGTCAGAGCTTTGGCTGCCACACAGGCAAGTGCTCACAAGAAAAGGAGTGGCACAGACTTTGGGAAGGCTTTCCATAGTCAGCTTCCTGCAAGCTATGGGAATTGCCATTACTGCATATGCACAGTTCTGCCTCAGCATGTAGTTAAGTGAAAAGCTCACCAAATTTTGAGTCTTGGCTTCATTCTGGTGGTCATGGAATAATCTTCCTGTGACACTGCCTCCATGCCCCTTTCCCCATTCTCTCACCTTCATCTGGGAGGACCTGTCAGTTCTGACTCTCAATTTACAGTAGTCTGTGCACTCAACATTTTAGATCTATTGCAAGCAAATTTGGTAAATGTTTACTTGAAAATCATTCTTTTGTGGACAAAAAAATTGAGTTTTCCAAAAAAAAAATCTCTTAGGAAATATAGTGGCTTCAGTAGAACTTTAATTGAGAAGAATTTTTAAGTTCATAGCAGAATTTTTTGATCAGACAGAGGGGTGGGGAAAAGAGACAATAAAAGACAATTTGTCTTGGTTTGTCAACTTTTTTAAGATGTTAAAGATTCAGATCATTTCTCTATTTTGGCTGTTGTAGTATGGGACACAAACTCATGTCTTTTATAGTCTAAGTACGTATTTAGCATTTTTCATAAACTTGTCTTGTTGGGGTGTTGGTTTTTGAGTTTGGGTTTTCTTACTGTTTGAGTGGTCTCAAAGAGTTTATTCTAGATTATCAATAGATTTAGAAAACAAAAATTAATTTGCCTTCTATTTGCTGGTTTTTGCCTGTGAGTGGGATTTTGAGAATTGGACTGGGGAAAGATTAAGTGTAGCCAAAAATGCTTGGTTGTTCTGGAGATGCAAACTTGGTAAGAGTAGAAGAGTCTTTTACCAACTCAGCAGTGCATAAACGTCCTGTACAGTGCATTGTAATATGACTGAAAGTGTTGAGTTTAAGCATGTTTGGTGCTGAAGGAAATGTTGGACGTCTATTGAACTTCTAGATGAGAAATTAAAAGGAAATTAAATCTAAAGGAGTTTAGGCATTTGTTGAAAGGCATTTTTGTGTGCAAAGAGATGAAATTTATTGCATTTCATTGTAGTAAAGACCAGCTGTCTCAGAGCATGCTGCAGCTGTAAAACCAGATGTATTTGACCTTTGATGGATGCCAGTGTTGCAAAGAGCAGATGTGAGGAAAAGGGGTTCTTGAGGAGAGCTCCATAACCCTACAGCAGGAGGACTGAGCAGTTAATCCCAGTACACAGAAGAAACAAAAACTCTACTAAATGTCAGAGGAGCAGGAAAAGACTGCCTGGCTATGCTAATGCCTGCACACAGCCATGAGCAGGTGTTAAATGCTGCCAGGCTTTAGTGGAGCTCAGTAGGTTGGTTTCTCATGGTTGGAATGCAGGATGGAAAAATTACACAGGAAATCTCCTTTTCGTCATCTTCCAAATCATGACCAAAAATGGACAGAAACAGCATATATTTGAAAAATGTGTAATTTGATGTGATTGAAAGATATGTGTTCCTGAAATGGTGAGTGTGTCCCAAGAATGGTGGGCTTCTTGGTTGTCAGTTAGCAAGAAGGGTTTTTTTATGGAAAATAAGAAACAAGTGACAAATTAGTATTTTATCATTTTGCAGTCAAGATTTCTAGCTGTGTTTTAGATGTCTTTTTAAACTGTATTCTTTCAAATCAGACTACACTGGTATTTCATGCTGTGTTTAGTTAGAATGTCATTTGATGTTGAAAGGTGTGTGGCCCTTGGAGTAGGTCTGTGTCAGAAATACTATTTTAAATGTGTCTGTGAAATTGTTTTTATCTCAGACAGCAGAACTGCTGTTTGAAACCTGTGTTGAGTGTTGAGCTGAATGTTTAAGAAACCATAACACTTCTTTATTTTTCTCTTTAATTAGACTTGTATGGAGGTATTAGAAGCTTTATGTGACGGTAGCCTTGGAGACTGTAAAGAAGCATCTGAAACTTACAGAGCAAATTGTCATAAGCTTTTCCCTTATGCTTTGGCTTTCATGCCCCCTGGATATGAAGAGGATATGAAGATCACAGTTAATGGAGATAGTTCTGCAGAACCTGAAGAACTGGCCAATGAAATATGAACAACTTTATTGCAAAAAAATGACATTGGACCATATCTGGTGTATAATATTTTTGTCACGCACCTGCTGAATTGTTCTAACTTACACAAAGAACGGAAGGAAAAAAACCCTGTTGCCTTCAAATAGTTTTACTTTTTTTTTTTATCCTGCTGACAAAGTATATATATAAAATATCTAACGTATTACTGGTTATAGGTTGTTTGGTTTCTTAAAAATTAAAAGCTGCTAAAATTGAAAAAAAGGAAAAAATAAACAACCCTTTTCCTCACCTACCCACCCATGTTTTTAAACTAATTTATATGAGACCTGGAGGTGTATAGCCCTCAGAGCAGGTGTGTGGCAGAAATATTAAAGTTAAATTTGTCTTGTGAGATTACTGTTATCTCAGACAGCAAAACTGCTGTTTTAGCACTGGATTCTTTCACTGAGCACAAAGAGTTGATGGGGCTTTAGCATCTGACTGATTTTGATACGGGGGATGATTGTGTCCATAGGAAGTATGCAATGTGAATCAGAATATAGAGAGAAACCTGCAACGTACTTGTTACGTTGGGGCGCTTGGACATACGGATATCAACCAGAATTAAGAAACATAGTGTGTTCAATAAGCTTGTTGTGTCTCTGAAATTCACTGTACACGATCAGTTTGGTGTTCTTGCACCACAGTTTTTACCTGAAGGAACCAGTTAAAATGGTCTCTCTTGGAATTAAACTTGGGGTGGGGAGGGGAGAGTCAGCATTGCTGTTCTTGAGATGAACCTATCGGCATAGGTTGGCCAAACTTTTTAAAACTGTAATGCAAGAACCAAATAAAATTATGCACTGTGATGTGGCACCAATTAGAAAGATCGCATGCATTTTTCACGTAGAGTGAAAACAAAATGAGAACATACTATGGCTTGAAGTTGCAAAGAGGAAAACTCCTGACTACCATTTTGACTGATCAAGAGACTAATAGATTAAAACCTCAGCAGGCCTTGTTCACGTTATGCAGAAAAAAAAAAAAGTGCTGCAGTTTAGATACCTCTGGAACTTTTCCACAGTGTCACAGGTTTGTAATACTTGAAGCCCTACATTTCTAAGAATATATTTCTTGCTCAGTTGTTTCAGGCAAGCCCAAGACTTTGTAACTTTTAAGGGGCCCAAGATTTTTTTTTCAATAACAGACCAGCTTCTTATTCCTGCAGTTACAGATGTAATTTCCTTTGTCAAACATGAGGTACCAAATATAATGCAATAAAACATTTTGAAAAACAACTGTGTGAATATTCAAACCAATTTATGTTGTACTGTGACAGTGAATGGGTTTGCTGGAGTGCAGCTCAGGGCTGACTTACTGTGCTGTCCAGTCATGCTAACAATGTCACTGCTGATGATGGGTGGTCATTGAGTATAAAGTGCAAATGCTTTCTGTGTAAATACTGAATGTCTGGGAAGTCCTATGACACAGTGCTTTGCTACTCGGCTTTTAAGTTCCACCAATGTTAGGATGAATTTTGTTTCCAAGTCAAGCTTCAGTCTATAAGTCTACTGTGTTAATAATATAGATAAGTACTCAAATGTTTTCTTTTGTAGGCTCATCAGATAAAAGAGAGCAGAAATAAACTACAGCTTACAAAGTGAGTGCCTTTTTTGCTGCAGGAGTTCAGTTACAGAGTATCTGTTTTGTGTGGATACACAGCCATCTTCTTCCACATAATGGAATTCAGTGCTTGACATATATACAGTTAAGAGATGCCGGAAGACTTACTTGGGTTTGTAATTTTTGAACTGTCAGAACAACAGGCTTTTCTTTGTTGTGTCTTCATCTCCGCTTTCTGTTCATGGTTAGCCTATCCTGGTGTATGTTTGCAGTATAGTTCCCATCAGAATGGGAACTAATGGTTGCTGTATTTGTATATTTGCCTGTGGGCTTTTAGGGACTAGAATACCTACAGAGCCTTTAACTGACTCTAGTATTGATGTCTTGATCTCAGTTGTTTCTGCAGCCTCAGATACTTGGACTGCATGTCTTCTGCAACTCCTGGAGATGGTTCAGTCTTGCCTACACAAGCTGTGAGCTTTTGGTCTTGCCTCTTGAGTATTGTTGCCCATTTCTTGGCTGCTGATGCTTAAGCTGGAGGCAGATGAGTGCTGACTCGTAACAGATTGTGAATTGCATCAAGCAAATTCTTTTTTTTCCAGATAACGGGGGTTTTGGGTGCTGCCTATAAATGGGATTATTTCCTTTACTTTTTCATTGCGTGTTTTTGCATTGAAATGGATGAACTAAAAGCTGGAGGTTACTCGTTGTCTTTAATTGTGCACATGGGGAAAAGGATGCTTCAGTGGGCCTTCCAGAAGTCTTCATCTACACATCTGTTTTGATTTCCCTAAAGACTCCTGATAAACCTTGCTGAAAGGTATCCACACTGCTTCAGAGATAGTGCTTTTGGATTAATGATGTTACTCATCCCCTTCCAGAAGACTGTAAGCCCAGGGCAGAAAACTAAGCCAAGAGTCTTCCTGAAAATGGAGGTTCTTTAATAGGCAAAGAAATTGTTATTCCTTCAACTTCACATCTGTCCCGTTAGCTGCAAGGCTGACATCTGAAGAAGAGCTTTTAGAGCTGGAAATGAAGTTGAAATCCAATGCAGCGAGTCATTTTTGGTAGCACAGAGTGCTGTGCTGCAATGGAAGCTTACCTTTGTGTGCTGAGATCCAAAATTGTAATCACCAGTGCTTGGCTGCCAAAGCAGGTGAGTAGGGAATACAGTTGTGGTCAGTGACCTGGAGAATTGGCATGACACAATTTAGTTTGATTCTTCATGATTTTCACTGGAGAAGGAGAATTTCACCGTCACTGGAGACATTGGTGATGACACATGATACAGGTATCTTTCCTGGGTACAAAAAGAGTTCAGACAATAAGGTTTGGCTAAGAGAATATGGTGCACATTGCATGAACCAATGCCAGAGTTACTCATGGGCTTAAACTGTAGGGAACTGGAAGTTGTGGTTTTCCCTGTGATGGTGGGTTGAGGTACTTGCTTCCTCCACGTAGA
Source organism: Passer montanus (assembly GCF_014805655.1). NCBI lineage: Eukaryota > Metazoa > Chordata > Aves > Passeriformes > Passeridae > Passer > Passer montanus. The sequence goes on along the minus strand of NW_024374923.1, from coordinate 2,127,973 downwards.
GACCAAAGCATGCAGGCACATGTGTGAACCAGCAGGTAAAACAGCCTCCAACTGACCTATTCAGCAATTAATTTCTTTGCATATTAAATGCCTTAAAAGCTATATTTGACTTTTTTCTTTCAGTAGCATTCTTAATATTTGCATGTTCATGGGGGAAGACGTCCTGATGCATGCTGTGTTAGCAGAACAGAGGGAAGTTTATCACCCAGGTTTTTCCCTAGCATGGGCAGCAAATTCCAAGTTTTCCAGGGAGCTCTCAAGGGCTAGATGAAGCATTTATGATCAGCCTGTTAAATATTCCTTTAGCATTTGGATTTGCAAGGTCTGGAGGTGCTGCAGCCATAACAGTGGACTCTGGAAGTTGATGTAGTAATTCACAGATTGAATTGTATTTTCCCTGAAAGAAAACATCCATGAGGGCAGGGGGAGATGAGGCCTGAGGAGCCAGAGGTGCAAATACAATTTCAGTATCATGTGAGCAGGATAAATAAAAATAATTAAGGTCTCTGTCTAATGTGATCCCTTTGGGTGTTGGAGCATCATTCCTGCAGCAGTCACATGTTGCCACAGTTCTGTTTTGGACACGTACTACCAGTGCCAACAAAACCACTTGATACTATAATCTAGCTCAATAGACCTGGATAAAAATTGTATGATTTTCCCTTTTTTGTGATTGCTTTAACTGTTTTTCTAAGTGTTCTGTGCAGAGTATCTAACTAGCTTTGAAATCTTTTCCCCTAAGGACTTTTTTTGCTTTACAAATGCCATTTTTACTGAAGTGTGATGAAAATAGCTTGAACTGTGTGGAAGTCACAGTTACGCTCGTGTGCTAACACAGTACTTTGGGGCCCTGTGAAGGAAAATGGTGCAAATGCAGTGTAATTAGAGAGGTGTATGACTAATTGATTTGAGCCCATCTCTAAGCTCATTAATGAAAGGTCAAGTTCCAGTTGGAGGAAAGTGGTTGCTGAGCCTGGGGAAAGGCTGTTGCTTCCAGGAGCCTTCCTGAATTCAACTGTCCTCAGATGAAGTGAGGCACAAAGGGTGTATGATTTTGCAAAACTTCTGCTGTGCCCTCATGATTCTATTTCCTGGAAATGAAAGCTGCAACCTGCAAACACTAATTTTAATGGCTGTGTTGGGCAGAGACACTTTCCAGGAGCATACAGCCAGCAGTGGGAATATCAAGGAGCAACTGATAGAGCAGCTTGCCAAAAGAAGACTGAAGTGAATTATAAAGCGGTGGCATAATAGAAATTCCATTTTAGATTAAATATAAATGGCTTTTTTTATTGCTAGGAAGATGACTGGTGCTGTAAATACTATAAATGCAGTCTTCCCATGCCAAGGAAGCTGTAAATGTATTCTGGAGTGGTACAAGCAAAACCAGTATTATGTTCACAAAGACTAGCTTTTGTATGTTAGTCTTCATGCAAATTGTGGCAGAAAACTGGAAGGACAAAATTTATCCACTTTACGAGAGACAATGTCAAAGAGTTTGTAATATTGCAAGAGAAATATTGCTACAAAATCCAAAGCATCTTGAATAGCATAGAATAGCTTCCCTAAGATGTTTGTTTTAATTAAAAGTGTTAAACCTGCTAACTGTTCATAATGAAAGACAAAGAAGTACTTTCACAAAATATTTCTGCCTGGCACTGCCCATTCAATATCTACCTCTACTAGTCCTAGTCTAGTTTGGCTACTGCATAATTTTAGCCATTTAGCATATAACATATGAAAAAGTGTAATTTACATGGTTGGTGAATGTATGATGATGGATAACATTTAGTTTCAAAATGTAATGCAATAAACCACAAAGTTAGTTATTAAATCCTGTTGTTGGTTCAGTGCAGCAGCATATTTATTGCTTCATTGCTGATCCGTTCAAAAAATCTTAATTATAAACTCCACAAAGTTACTTGCAATTTTACTGGGATTTGCTTTCCCTTCCAGCCTTCCTAACTGGTTAACAATGTTGTACTGTGTTTTTATGCTCTTCTCTGGTGGTAGCAGATACCACAACTAGCAGGAAGTCAATCAAAGAATAAAAATGCTGAGTTCTGTTTGTAAATGAGTGCTAGTGTTTCCTTGTAGGGTTCAGCGTCCTCCGTGGATGGCCCACCAGCTTTGTAATGAAGGATCCCTCAGCCACTTCCCTTAATTCCCCTTGTCTTCTTCCAGGCTGATGAGCCATTAATGGGGCTCTCAAAAAAGGAAAAACAGGTCTGTAGGAAAAGGCTGTGACTCCTTTTGGAGTCAGGCTGGAAAAAAACCACCTTGGCAAGGAGCGGTCTTGTCCTAGCCCAGAAACTAACTGTACATACAACAACAACAAAAAAAATCCTTTGACCTTTTAAGCTACTAAGAGCCAATATGGGATTTGGATCAATGGGTGTTCAGAGGCAAGCTGAATGAAGAAGCATTTGCTGTTTTCCTCAGATACAATTTTTGGGGATTAAATAAAATAAGGCTTCTCTTCCCCACCCATAAGCCCTCCTGATCCCACAGTTTTCCTGGTTCAGTGTCCCAGAGTGTCTTGTGAATTTAATCAACTAGCATGCAAAATAATATGATGATGCTGACAAATTGTAGTAAAATTTGTCTGATTGCTGATACTGCAGTATAGGAATCCACAGTGTGTTGTGCACCTGGCATTTCAGATTGCCTGGAAAAAAAGTTCATTAATTACTGTGTGTAATGAATAACAGCTCTGATTAACCTGCAGGGAAGTGGGTGTGATACTGAAGTGATGGCAGCAATATCCTCAGGTTCACCCCTTTGGATGGGAAAGGGGAGCTTGTTGCACAGTGCCGTACTGAAAACCACCACCCCTAAAAAATAGCATCCCTTCCTTATCCATGTCCTCGTAACTTCACTGTTCTTCTGTGGGAGGGAAAGGGCATTTGTGCTGGGAAACTGCCTGCCTTGAACTTTCATAACTAGAAACTGTTCTCTTTCATTCCTGGGAACAGCTCCTCATTATTTGAAGCACAGATCTGTGAGAAGCTAAGGTAGCCTGGCAGCTTAGGCGTTATTATATTGGCATAAATATCTCAGTTTTGGCTTTCCATCAGTACTCCTCCATTCCATCAGGTATAAAAGATCCTCCTACCTTGTCATTATGCTTCTGCAATCTGTTCTGAAGGCCCCATGTGCAGCAGTAGAAAGACTATAGCTGTCTGTGGCCCCTCTTGTCCCTCAAAATGCAGGAGTGCATGCAAAGTGCCCTTTATTCCAAACTTCCCTTCGTGGAACAAACCCAAGGGATATGTAAATGTTTTTTCTTAGATGGAAGTAAATGGGCAGCAATGGCTGTTGAGTGGATCATGCAGCAAGACTGGCATTTCCATGGTAAATATAAGTGGTGGGTTTGTGATGGCTCTTTCAGTGTCTGGTATTTTCTCCTGAACTTCCCAAAACCAAGAGCCCCATTCTTCTAAGAGGACCACAGAGATGTCCTGGAAAGTAGAAAGAGTTTTGTTCCCCTGCATGTTTTTTGTATGATTTTATTGCGAAAATATGAAGCTGTAAACCAGACAATCCTTATATTCTATTAAGCTGCTTTCATTAATTATTTACTATTTTTCCTTACAGTTGTCTTTATAATCTGCAAGAATTTTTACAAAATTTTAGGAAAATTTTGGCTTCTGGCTGTTTACATTGTGCATTTCAAGTATTTTTCCTCACTGGAATCATCAAACATTCACAGTTCTGCATCTCACTTCACTTGCGGTATCAGTCAAATGTCTTAATGAAATATAACTGTTTGAGCTGGGAAAAATCCCCCAATCTTTGCTTTATTGAAGCATGAACTTGTTTGTTCTTTTGAATTCCTGTTTTGTCCCCTGATGAGCATCTTTTCATCATGTCCTTTATGTTCTGTTTAATACTGCAGGACCCTGCTGGCACCGAAACCATCCTGCCTTTTCTAAATTATTGATAGGTACACAAATTGCATACAAGCTATGTGAAAAATGTATGGTGACCTAAATTTACCTAACTGGAGGAAAAGCTTTGTGCTGCAGCTCAGCTGAAGCTGAGGAGACAAACTGAGCTCAGAATCTGGGCTGCTGGCACTGGCTGTTGCCAAGTGTAAGGAAGATAGAAAAGACTGAGGCCCCTGGAATAAGTAATAAACAAGTAATAAACACTTGAAGTGTCTCTCCCAGTCCTTAACTCATGAGTCCTTTGTTTGCTTTTTTCTCTCCTCTGCCCAGCTGTGGCAGGGGAGGGTGAGTGAGTGACTCTCATGGGTGCCTGGTGTGGGGCCAGTGTCAAACCACAGCACCACGTTACATGGCCCTGCTCTCCTGGAGATGGCTGAACACCTGCCTGCCCGTGGGAAGCAGGGAATTCATTCCCTGTTTTGCTTTGCTTGTGCGTGTGGCTTTTGCTTTCCCTGTTAAATTGTCAACCCAGGAGTTTTCTGGCTTTTACTGCTCTGATTCTGTCCCTGATCCTTTTGGCTCTCTGGGGCTTGGTGGCTGCCTGGGGTGAAAATGTGATGGTAAATATTTTTATTCACTATTTTAGTTGACATCACAGTAGGACTATGCCTTGCGTTACAAGAGTGAGCCTGGGAAAAGAAGGAAAGCTTATTCTTGCAGAAACGAGTAACAAAACCACACCCTGAGATTAAACTATTGGAAGAAAAACCTGTTACCAGATAATAAAATGCATAATACAGCCTTACATTAAATTCTTGTCAGTCAAGGTCTCAACATGCAGGCAAATCACAATACAGCTGGGCTTGTTTGCTGCCTGGGGATGATTTATTGAGGCATTGGTGCACACAGGTAACTACAGAAGCCTAAAGACATTTGATGACCCTTTGACATGCAGATACCCTTAAGCACAGCAGGTACAACAACAGCGACAGAGAAAGCAGGGAAACAGTTTTTGGTTGAACACCTACTCTGGTGGTGTGCAGCTCTGCTGTCAAGGTGCTCCCTGTTCTTTCTGATTCCCCTGGGATGAGCCATGCCAGCACGCAGAGGGCATGCCCAGCCGGGAGCCAGGACGTGCAGGAGCGCTGCTCCAGGGCTGGGAGGCGTGAAGAGCCCAGCTTTCTGTGCCAAGCTCTTGATGCAGAAGTTACCGAGCTGTCACATCAGCTATGCAGACAGGCTCATTCCAGGCATGCAGCGAGGAAAACATCCGAGCACAAATAGAAATGGGAAAGGTTTTATTGCTTTTATTTTTTAAAGAAAACCTTTGATTTCTAGTTTATAATTTTGATAAGGGCGTGGAAGTGAATATGAAAGGGGCATTCTGGTAACTGGCAGCTGTGTCAAAACTTCATTTCAGTGCAAAGCTACATTCCCATCTCTTAAAAAGCTGTTCTTTACTGCTCCAACATTTCTGCCGTCTGTATTTTGTCATAAAGGAATGTGTTGTGGGGGGTGTGGTCAAACTCTCTTTTAAACTTGCTAAGTCTTGCAATAGTAGAACTTTTCCTTGCAAAAGCACAGGACTTTTTCCTGTGCAAAACGGGAGGATGTAAAGCCTCACACCAAAGCCCCACAAGAAGCCAGAAGTCAGAAGTACAGTATCTCTGCAAAACTTTTTAAAAAAGCTTAAAAAGAGCTCTAAAAGCAATTTTAAACTACTTGTCATTAAACCACCTGGAAACTTTTTGATTAGAAAAAAACAAGTAAATGAGACAGCCTTAGACTCACCCTTTCCCCCCCCAATTTGTTCCTTAACTTAGATGCAATTTTTAGATATTGAACACTCTGCATTTTCATGGGACTAGCAAGTTAAAATATTCCTTCAGGAGACAACAGAAATAACTATTCTTGAAATGCTAAGCAAGTCCAGAGAGTTGCAACTATTTTCAGAATCCCCTTTCTTGGAAAATTCTACATCTGCTCAACAAAAATAGCTGTGAATTTAGGTTCTTATATGTTAATTCACTGAGCACATCTGAAGAGTGCATTAAAAGTACTTGTCCTCACAAAAGAAGAAAACCAAAAGCTTTTTCAAGAGCTTTTATAGCAAGAAGCATTTTTAATTTATACTGTGACAATAAATAAATTCAATTACATTTGCTGATTTCCAAATATATTAGAAAGGAAAAGGAATATCTAGAAACAGTCTGTGCTGGATGAAATGTAGGGGTCTAATCAACATCTTTATTCCTTCAAGTGCAGCAGCAGTGATGAAATTTCCAGTACCCCACTGAAACAGCTCACATAAAAGTATCCACATCTGATAGAAAATTTAAACTCTCAGGTTTAAAGTAGGTTATTTACTCCAAGTCCAGTGTTTCAGGGGCCAGCTCTGTCTGTCTCAGGGCTAACAAAACAGGAACGACGCTGGCTGTGGCAGCTTCCTGAGGCAAATTCACGGCAAGGTTTTGGGGTGCTCATTCCAAAACAGCCGAGTACTAAAGACTAGGAATGCCCTCAGCCACTAGGTGGGGTGTTGATTCTGCCGTTTAAAGTGCTGGCTGCTGAAATGAAAGAAGTTAAGGGCTGTTGAAGAGCTCAGATCTAATTCTGATTCACTTTGGCCCCCCTGGTACAACCCGGAACAAAATCAGTTCAATGAGCTGTTGGCAGGCCCTGTGAGCAGCTGTTTAATCTCACCTTTTTGCATACTAGACAGAGCCCAAATCAGAGTACCCCCTACTAGAATTAGCTTTTGATCATTGGGTTTATAGAGACGGGCTTGCTTGTGCTTCCTCTCCTTAGGCAAACAACCACCCGCAAGAACAATCTCACAGACCCCACACTTCGCGACACCCGACAGGCGGGGGATGCCCCTGCCCGCCGCGGTCCCGCCTATTTCCGGCCATTCCCGAGCGAATCCCGGCCATTCCCGAGCGAATCCCGGCCATTCCCGAGCGAATCCCGGCTCCCGCTCCCGCCCCCTCAGCGCCGCGCGCGCAGCGCCCCCTGCCGGCCGCGGGGCTCGG